>NC_090372.1:185784721-186089517 GCF_036365525.1 Heterodontus francisci | reverse complement strand
CCAATGGCTTAGCTCCTCACAACAGTTAATTAGAGAAAACTACAGCTTATCCAAGATTGGATGCCAGGCAACAGCGCAGAAGCAGTGGAGGTGTTGAGTGAGATGGCGGAGCAGCAGAGCTGAGAGTCATCAGCGATATGTGGCAGCGGATCCCTTGTCTGTGAATTATATTGTCAAGGGGAGGAATGTAGATGAGGAAGAGACGACAAACAGGGATAAAGCTAAATGTAACTGAGTGGTGCAGACTAAAAAGCCATGGCTGAAAATGTCTGAACTACAATTCGACATGTCAGAGTAGAACCAAGTGAAGGCAGTCCCACTTCGCTGGACAATAGAGGAAAGACATGATCACCACCTACCATTTTACATCAGCTGACAAATTGGTACGACTCCATAATGTACAAGATCTCTTCCCATTTTTCAATTGGTAAAGCCTACTTTGCATCTGAAAGACATGGACTATAGATCATAAAATCTTGGGTAATTTGTGACATGAGGGAGGAAACACCCCACAAATGAATTCGAACTTAGCTCCAAAACCATCCTCACTGATTTTCACATGTATTTGCTAATCATTTATAAATACAGCTTAGAAACAATGGGCTGGATTTTATTTTCCCATCGCGGAAAAATGGCAGCCTGTGCCACCATGCCGCTGCAATCTAGCACGAGGCAGCTCAGTATAATATGCAGGGTGGCCACCCTCACCAATCATGTGGCGGGGGTGGCCTCAGCAATGCCGTCAACGGCGTCACCTGTTTCTGTGCAGGCGCTGGCGCCATTTATAAAGGGCTGCCAGGCCTGCGTTGACAGATGACACTTGACCCCCCACAACTGCAACCAAAAATAAAATCTGACCCACCTCTCCCCCAACTACACCAGAAAAGCCCAAATTACCCCTTTTCTTCCCAAATGCACTAAGTGATGAGTTGACCCCTTTCATACCCCAACTGACCTAAGTGCAGAGTTCAGCCCTGCCCCCCCAACCACTACACTGACAATGCAGAGATTCCCTCTTACCCCCCCCCCCCCCCCACCCCTCCCCACTTCACTACAAATGCAGAGATCCACCCGCCCCACCTCAGTGGCACCAGCTTTCCCTGGGTGGGAAAGTGAAGGCGCAGGAGTGTCGCATGGCATTCGGAAGATCAGGAACTGCCGGTGAGATCACTCCAGCTTCCATTTAAATGTATTTAAATAGGTGATTTTAATATTCAAATCTGGGATGTGCTGCCACGGAGCTTCCCCACTTCCAGGAAGATCAGGCCCAGCAGTCCCGGTGTCGGGCTCTATGGTGGGCCCTTACCACCACAGAGACTGACACAAGGAGCTCAACAATATCCAGCCCAATGGGTGGCCTTGTGCTAATGTGAACAGAGAAACATATAAATATAAAAACAAAATACTGCAGATGTTGGAAATCTGAAATAAAAACTAATTGCTGGAAATACTCAGCAGGTCGGGCAGCATCTGTGGAGAGAGAAGCAGAGTTAACATTTCAGGTCTGTAACCTTTCACCAGAACTGGCAAAGGTTCGAAAAGAATTAGATTTAAAACAAGTGAAGGGGGTAGGGGGGTGAAGGTGGGAAAGAGAACATTAGGGGAGGTTTGTGACAAAGCAGAGGGCAAGAGAGATTAAATAACAAAGCTGTCCTGGGACAAAGGCAAAGAGTGTTTTAATGCTTGTGATGAATGACAAAGCATTAGTCCAGAGAGAGTGTTAATAGCAGAATAATGAGCAACTCTGTCTACATGAAAAACAGGCACATTTCTGTCTTTGGCCTGTTCCAGTGTTCCAGTGAACATCAATGCAAGCTCGAGGAGCAGCACCTGATCTTTCGATTAGGCACTCTACAGCCTTGCGGACTCAAGCTGAGTTCAATAACTTGAGAGGATGACTGGACTTTTTAAAATTTTTTTTAATTTTATTTTATCCATCTGCCTGTTTTTCATGCAGTCAGAGCTGCTCATTATTCCGCTATTAACACTCTCTCTGGACTAATGCTTTGTCTTTCATCACAAGCATTAACACACTCTTTGCCTTTGTCTCAGGACAGCTTTGTTACTTAATTTCTCTTGCCCTCTGCCCTATCACACACCTCCCCCTTTTGTTCTCTTCCCCCCCACCAACCCCCCCACCCCCTTCATTTGCTTAAAACCTAAGCTCTTTTCTAACCTTTGCCAGTTCTGATGAAAGGGTCACAGACCTTTTTTTTTAGAGATACAGCACTGAAACAGGCCCTTCGGCCCACCAAGTCTGTGCCGACCATCAACCACCCATTTATACTAATCCTACACTAATTCCATATTCCTACCACATCCCCTCCTGTCCCTATATTTCCCTACCACCTACCTATACTAGGGGCAATTTATAATGGTCAATTTACCTACCAACCTGCAATCTTTTGACTTGTGGGAGGAAACCGGAGCACCCGGAGAAAACCCACGCAGACACAGGGAGAACTTGCAAACTCCACACAGGCAGTACCCGGAATTGAACCCGGGTCGCTGGAGCTGTGAGGCTGCGGTGCTAACCACTGCGCCACTGTGCCGCCCCTGAAACGTTAACTCTGCTTCTCTCTCCACAGATGCTGCCAGACTTGCTGAGTATTTCCAGCACTTTCTGTTTTATTCCGGACATACAAATTAGGAGCAGGAGTAGGCCACAGTTAAACAGTTAAAGTTACTGGCACATGATGGGAAGAATGGAGGGAATATCATGTCCCCCAAAGGCACCGAGCATGAAAAGCATACTGTGGGATTCAAATGAAGAAACCTGGAGGATTCTAGATTAAATATGAAGAAATGCAAAGTGGAACACAAAGACGGCCTAGATCAACACTAAAAGCGTACTAAAAACCATTAGCAGTGCCAAAGGGTTGCATTAATAATATTTTACTTTGGTGCCATCATGCCGAAATCCTGCTCAGCCATTATTTAGAAGACGTTTAATGGAACCCTATTTCTAATTTGTCCTGGAATTTACTTAGTAAAGCTGCATGTACAACCAAATGTTGCCTGCATGCATAGTAAAAGTTATTGTGCAACAGTATTCCATCTCCTACAAGTTTGTGTTGTTGTTTAATCCACTCTTGCATCTACCTGTTTCTGATCTTTTTTAACGCGCTGGGCCAAATACCCAGCTATGAATGGAAACTTGATTTGGAACATATGAAATTCATCCAAAGTTGCCACGGCACATAGCTGGAAGTAGGGTAGCACAGCTTTATGATAAATGTTACTAATGGCTCAACATTCTTATCTCTAGTCAGTCAACCTAGATGCACTTGGCTGATGCACTGAAATAACAAACATTTACCCTCGGGCGAAAGCGTTTATTTATAAACTGATGCCGAGCTGACATCACATCCATCAATGCTGGTTCTAAACATATTGCGGTTGTCCTCGGCCTGTAACACATCAAACATTTTTCACTGAATGGCTGCAAAATGTAAAAAACAGAAGACACCAGACAAAACTCATTCATTTTTAAATGAGCCTAAAGTTAAAGTTAATGGAAGTAAATTACAGCGATAGGCTGCAGGGAAAACATGATAGTTTTGTGGATTGTTAATTTGGGAGAGGTTACTGTGAAAGAATGAATCACATTTAAAAGCTTTATCTTTTTCATCCCAATAACTTGTCTCAACACCAATTTGAGAAGAGCTGCACTTTGCCATCTTCCTGACCCTTCACATTTCCCATGAAGCTTGCCTGAGTAATATTTTCAGTTTATTGTCAGTTTGTGTTTGACTTCTAATAATCGGCGAAATAAACTTTCTATACGCATGTTAAAGCTGGTGGTAGGATTCCACAAATTTCCCTTATGTACACGAGGTCAATGAAGAAAGAACTTGCATTTATATAGCACCTTCTTGACCTAAGGACTGCTCAAAGCATTTTACAGCCAATGAAGTACTTTTGAAGCATAGTCACTGTTGTATGCAGGAAACACAGCAGCCAATTTTCACAGCATAAGCTCCCACAAACAGCAATGACATAATGACCATATAATCTGCTTTTTTAGGATGCTGGTCAAGGAATAAATTTTGGTCAGGACATCAGGGAGAGCTCCCCTGCTCTTCTTCCAACTGGTGCCATAGGATCTTCCTGAGAGAGTAGACAGGCACTCAGTTTAACATTTGACCTGAAAGGGGAGTGGGCTGAATTTTTCCACCTCGCTGCCGATCTCAGCGGTGAGCTTCAAAAACGGTGCGGCACACGTGTGAGATGTGTGCCGCTGAGCCACTGCGATATTTAGCGTGGGTGCCCATTTACAAGGAAGGGGTGAAACACCCACCCCCCCCACCAATGACGTCGAGGGGGGAGGGCTGTCCGCCCCGGCTCTGGCATCTGGTGCCACCGCATAGGCGCCGGTGCCATTTTTAAAGGGCATCAAGCCTTTCAGATCCATTTTAATTTTTAAAGGTGCAAGTCTGTAAAACATAAAATTCAAACTTTATGAGCAGTTTCAATCCCCTCTCCCACCCCCAATGACTAATCCATTTATAAATTACCCTCTTACCCACCCCCAAAAAAAGTAAACTTTTGATCCCGCACTTTCCCCCCGAATTTTATTACCTTTGACCTTCAACCCCTTCCCACCATCCCTCAACCAATAGCAAGAGCTTTCCCTGCTCCTCACCCCTGCCCTGAAAACATCACTCTTCCCCCCTCCCCACCAGTGTTCTGCCTCAGATTTCCGATTGAGGGGGCTGCCTTGAGGCCTTGCCGCTGCCCGTAATATGGGACAGATCCTTCCTGGTGTTGAGGCCTGTGGCGGGCCTCTCCTGGAGGACTTTTCCGGGTCCCCCCACCATGACCCCTGACCTCGGAGGGCTGGTAAAATCCAGCCCTATGTGTTTGAGTTACTGTAGTGGGACATGAACCCACAACCTCCAAATTCAGAGGCAAGAGTGAGTCACAGCTGACAACTATCCCTTGCTATAACAAGGGCTTTAGTTTCATGCATTTGATGATGGAAATTCTATTGCTGCTGATACTGCAGTGTGATTTCTTTAGGTGGTCTATCCTCCTTTGCTTGTCACTGTTTGTAAAGATTATCATTAATGTAAAGCCAAGTCTTTCTATGTTCCCAGCAACCACTGTAATCAAACTGTTAAGACACTTGTTCTTGTTACAGTCTCTGTCTGTAATGTCATGCAAAATAAAAGTGAGCAAAACTGTAATGAGCAGAATGCTTCATAGCCAATAAGGTACTTTTGAAGTGTCATCACTGCGGTAATGTAAGAATTACAGCAGCCTATTTGCTCACAGCAAGGTCCCACCAATGAGATAATGACCAGATGTGAAAGAAAGAAAGGTTTGCATTGATATAGCGTCTTTCACAACCACTGGATGTATTAAAGCAATTTACAGCCAATGAAGTACTTTTAAAGTGTCGTAATGTAGGAAACGCGGCAACCAATTTGCACACAGTAAACACCCACAAACAGCAACGTGATAATGATCAGATAATGTTTCTGTGATGTTGATTGAGGGATAAATATTGTCCAGAGCATCAGAAAGCCCAGCAAGAAGAATGGTGACCCACCATTCTCTCAAATGAGCCTTTTGCAATCGCATTACTAGTACTGGGAAATGACAACTTTGCAATGCGCTAAGAGCAAGGTGGCGATGTGGGGTCTAGTGGCACACAGGAAACTCAGACTTATGTGCATTGCATCTGAGAGTGGCTTTTATAGCCAGACATTGCATTACCATATCATTTGCAGGTTTCACAACCAATTAGCGTGAGTGGGCATGGTGATAATTTCAGCTCCAGTATTTAAATGGACACAGCAAACATACAATTTGATGGAAAGTGCTGGAAAAACTCTGCAGGTCTGGCAGCATCTGTGGAGAGAGAAGCAGAGTTAACGTCTCAGGTCAATGACCTTTCATCACTGACCTGAAACATTAACTCTGCTTCCATCCCCACAGATGCTGCCAGATCAGCTGAGCTTTTCCAGCACTTTCTGTTTTTTATTTCAGATTTCCAGCACCTGCAGTATTTTGTTTTTATTACAATTTGATAGAGTTTAGAGTTGAGAGCTCAACAGAAGGAATTGACAGAATGGAGTCCAGACATTCAAAGGCAGTGCCTCACTTCAGTGATGCTCCTTGGATGTGATGCTGAGGGCTGTAAGGCCCTGCAGGGAGATAGTCTTCCTGAACGACAGGAAGAATAAGGCTGCAGGTGAAACACAGAATATATAACTGGAAGTAGCAGAGGAGGTCAGCAGCAGGAGTATGGTGCAATGCTCGTGGATTCGGTGCCAAAAGCGGTTTAATGACCTCAGGAGGACAGAAAAGGTGTGCAATGGTACATTCACCTACATCCTGATATGTGCATCCCCCCAACCCCCTCAATCTGCCTTCTCAAGTCTACTACAGCACATCACTCCTTACACCAACTTACCTTGCTGATACACCCATCCTTCTATGTCCACGCACTTCCTCACATCCTCATCTGTCCATCCACCACTGATACTCACCCTAATCATTATGCAGTGACATGCCTCCCCCTTGTAGTCAGCCTCAACAAATGCTCTCCATCAATCTGTTCAACACAGGACATTACTCTCTCATCTGCCTCTTCTTTCCCTCTCTGTAGGTGAGAGCACAGAGCATAAGGGAGAGGCAGGGAACTGGAGTTGGCCCTTCCAGCCATCTTGCAACTAACAGCTGCAGAGCAGGTGTTTCAGCCCCATAGTGCATGCTTGCAAAGTGATTGGAGGAGTCAACCTCAAGCATGACTGGCATCATGTCACAGGCAATTGCAATGATGTCTTTGTCCACGGAAACAGTGGCAACCTGCAGGGAGCATCAAACATGGCAATCAAACGAGTTAATGCAAGTCTTCAACAATGGCTTGTACACTATGAATGCCACTTTAACTAGGATGGATGATACCCTCACCTTGGCCATTTATCACCCCACTGATCTGCAGCAAAGTGTTGCTAGCAGGGAAATGCGCTTAGGCCATGAGAGGGATGATGGTGAAGGGGAACACAGAAGTTGGAACTCCGCTCAAAGCATGTCCATTTCTCACTGGTTGCCACTACCCCTTCCCATCCCCAGACAGAGTCGCACATGCTGCCTCTTGCCCCAATGGCTAAGTCTACCCCTGCACAGGTCCAGGTGGAGCAGTCTTTGCTGGGAATCTCACAGGGATGTCTGCCAAGAGCATCTCAGCCAGGGATCTGAGCAGCCAGCCTCTAGCTCTGCTGAAGATGCAAGGGTTGCATCGCATAGAAGTGCTTGGAAGAGGAAGAGTAAATATTTGTAGTTGCTTACCTCCATGCACGTGTGTGTGTTACACAATGTTAGATTGGTAAGTTTCTGTTTTAATTTTGAGTCACATAAATATTATTTTTTTCCACCACTTCCCTTCTTGCCAATTTTTGGTTGTTAACTGGCTAGTGACCTTTTCACTTGTGTTACGATTCTGTTAGGGAAAGTCGAATTCCCAATTATTACTGAAAGAATTATGCCACAAGATTTCACGCTTTAAGCAAAAACTTTATTGTACAAGAGTTAAACAAAGCAATACACTACTAACTTAACACTACAATTTGGAGACTTATATTTAAAACTTAAAATATTAATGGAACATGAAGACATGTACTTCAAAGTCTAAATCTCAAGAGAACACTCCTGTTCAGCTGCTACTTCCACCCTAACAGTTTCCCTAAATGTTATAGGACCTTGGCGGTTTGTTCACTTCTCCCAGTACCAATTCAAAGTGTACCACAGCTCTTAGGAATTCACTTTGATTTCCTTAACTTCTCAGCTGTCTTCTAATGTATGAGATTGCCTCCCAAATCTGGACTTCCCAGCTTGAGCACGGGCCTGCCTCAAAACGGAATCACCCCTGGTTCCCGATAGCCTGTTGACTCCTGAGTCCACTTAAGGGCCTCAATTGACATCTGGGTGGGAGAGCCTGGGTGGTCATCGGCCTATCCCGCCTCCAGGAAGATGGCTGAGTGACAGGGAGGCAATGGGCCCTCTGCCACACCACCCCCTCCACCACCCGTCATGATTCTCCATGAAGCCCCCCCCCCCCCACCCCCCACCTCCAACCTCCAACCTCAGGGGGGTCTGTAAAATCCCAGCCACCATCTCCAGCAACAAGTTAACAGAGGTTCCAATTTTGTAGGCTCTTTACACTTCCCAATATGATCTGACTAAATAAACATGGGCCACCCTTTGATTTGTAACCACCCTAGGCTTTTTTGCCACCTTCTCATACCAGGTATTTTCATTTGTTTTGCATTTTAAAAATCCCAAATTAAAAGTTACCACTAGAAAATTAATACAAACCATGAACCAGGTGATTGTAACATTTGTGATGAATGAGAAGGCATAAATTGATGCCAAAAATTGGGGAACTGTGAAAGGGATGCTTCGTTGTTTGCAAGACTGCTTTGTGTTAGTGTAATTGCGGTGGGTGGTGCGGGGTGGGGGGAGGGTTGGTGCGATGGGATTTGCATATGGTTATTACATAAATGGGCTGTTGGAACCTAAGAGAATCTCACAATAATGAGGTCCTCGAGGGCAGCATTGAGTGCTGCTGCTAGTGCATTGGCCATGTCACATTCTGCCTCCTCCTCCATCTCCTCCTTCTTCTCTTCCCTCTCCTACCCCTCCTCCTCCACCTCCTCTTCCGCATTATCTGAAAAGGCTCTGTGCTCTGCACCTTTTTTCTCCTGCAGCTCCAAACATCGCTGTTGTTCAGAGCACAGCACACCACGACAGTTCTGGAGGCCCTGGCTGGTGCATACTGAAGGGGCACCTCCAGATCTGTTCAGGCACCTGAAGCCAATCTTCAGCATGCCATTAGCTTGCTCAATGACAGATCTGGTTTTCATATGACTTTCATCGTAGTGCTCCTGCGCCTGATTGGTGAGTCCTCACAGGTGTCACTTTCATCATCATTATCATCATCGGCAAGACCTCATGTCGAAGGTGATTCTTCCTTGCAGATGGTTGGGTGGAAGTGAGATGTCAGTGTTGGCTGTGGGTTTGCAGATTGTTGATGAGCCCTATTTTAGCCTTGTAGGCTCTCCCACAGTGAAGATATCGATTGTCACCCGGTAGAGGTGTTGGCAGATTGCTGGTTTGAGCAGCTGCCCTCTCTTTCTGTCTCTCTCACCATTCTCTCTCTCAGTGGCTGCTCTCATTGATTGGAAATATCTTGACACCATTTTAGATGATGGATCATCATTTATGGTCGGGATTGGGCATCTGCCTCCCATGTGTTGATGTTAATAGAGCAGACCTTCATGGAGGCTTTGTGATTGTCTTTGAAACATCCTCTACCAACCCACACCAAATGTATCAAACCCAACGCCTTCAATTGAGATTCATGGTGAAGTGTTGGAAAATGTCCCTCACTTCCCATTTCTTAGGAGCTATCTATCCCAAAAAGCTGACATTAATGAAGAGGTACACCATCTAGTTCAGCCTATGGTAAATTATGTACTTGAGTTTTCGAGAATCGTGATATCAGACATGACACTAAACTCAAAGTCTATTGAGCAATGGTTCTCCCCACACTTCTCTCCATCGCTGAAGCTTGGACAACTTATAGACGCCATATCAAGGCCCTAGAATAATATCGCTGTCTTAAAAGGATCTTGTGAATCAAGTGGGAGGATAAAGGAACAAACATAAGCATCCTATAAGACACAGATATGCCAAATATAGAGGTCATGATAATCTCACATCAGCTGAGGTGGACAGGACATGTCGTTAGAATGCTCATCTCAAGTGCTGTATTCAGAGCTATGCCAGGGAGCCTGCTCACATGGGAGCCAAACAAAATGTTTCAAGGACAATTTCACATGTGTTTTCAGCCACAGTTTAAGTGGGTATCCCATTTCCGAGGAGCCGTTGCAGTTAACATATAATCCTGGGTGATCTATGGGTGCCTTAATTGCTACATGCGTGCATTCAATGACGACCTACACCTGAGGGAAGCCAGCCAGATCCACAATTCGAGCACCTCCTCATTCTGACTGGTGTCATTGCAGTAAAGGTAAACATAATAGCTGCCCCCAAGATCCTGCAAATGACTGGCAGAGCCTTGGAAGGATCCAGAGGCAAAGAAGCTGAGGGTGGTGGTGGTGACTTTGACAGCCGTTGGTAAAGTATGGCTTCCAGGCCCAGCTGACAGCAGGTCTTGTTTCAACAAGCTGCCAATATCTGCCATCACCTGACATCTCCTGAAACACTGGTGTTCCAACAGGTTGAGGAAGCTTATCCGCTGCCTGTAGGCCCTGTATGCCCGGTATGGCCTCCTGTGAGCTGTACCTCTTTGCTGATCCCCTCTCTTCTGTGGAGCTGCCAGTCTGTGCACAGCAGGCTGGTGCTGCTCCTGCTGCTGGTGCTGTTCATTTGGGTCCTCATCTGAGACCCAAAATAACACAGCATAAACGGCGCCCATGTTGATCTGATAGATCAGAGCTCCAAAGTGCAGTTCAGATGTACAAACCTCCAATGTGTAGATGATACCTCCAGAGTTGTAAATGTAATCTTCAAAGTTACAAAAGTAATCTCTCGGCACAAGTACTGTGAACAAAACCTTTCACCACAGCAGGCAAGGAAGCAGCTGTGAGGGGTCAGTACCTATTTGCATGTTCCCCTGTCATGTCTTCAGCACCCTTAATGGCGATTGTGTTGTCGCCTTTCTTTCACTGGCCAGTTCCAGGAAGCCCAGGAAACCGGTGGACCCACAGTTAAATTGCAAAAGCCATTTTAATATCACTATATTGAGCAACTAACATATTGAAAATTTGCAACTAGACTACCCGAGAGGGTTGCACACACGCAACTTAATGTGCTGCGTTAAATGTGGAGGTCAACGGGTAGGAGCCAGTGTCCTGATACACACGCATTTTTCCATGACTTAAACCCAACCCACATGCTCACCCATGTTAAACGTCCCCCCACGATCTTAATGTGTACTGGAGTATCTCTGATACTCTAATACACAACATTCAAAAATCAGGCACGAACATCAATAACATCATAACAGTGCCAAGCTGATTTTTAAAAAAATTTGCTCGATGCTATTTGCAAAAATGAATGGCACAATGTCATATAGTGCCAAAGAAACAAGCGTAATCAAGTTAATTATTGCTGAAAAAAATCATGATTCTTTAATGACTAATGTTATTAAATGACAACTGTATACATTTCTTTTATTATTTTACTGCTGATTGCTAAAGCCTGTGTACTTTCCAGCAGGTAGAATGTGTGCCAGACATTGATTTCAGTGCATTGCCACTGCCAATTACCAACAATATTGATGCCCAAATAACATACAACATGAAGTGTATGTTAGTGATACTGCTGTGAAAATGTAAATAACTGGTCTAACTGAAGGCCCTGTCACTGTTGGTTTTCATCAACTGAAGGCTAATAACTAAAATATGTCATTTGTTTGATTGTTGCCAGGATCTCTTAATGAATATCTGGGAAAAGGTATATAATGAGTTGCTGGATTGAATGCTTAAATCAATATGAAAAGTAAGCATGATGATTCCAGCGGTATGTGACTTATTTCAGCGTGCCAACGAGAAAGCTTTTCTAAACATATCTTTAGATTACAGTTAGTTCTGTAGTTTTCTGTAAATAGATGGAGTATTATCATGTTTCCAACGCAGAATGGGGAATACATTTGTTTTATGTGCACAACGTCAATTCATGAAATTTTAACCCATCTGGCTGCAAGAACACAGTAAATGTATGAGGGGCAGAACTGTCTTCACCAATCACTCTTCTGAGGGTCAGGAAATGGAGACCTTCGTTGGTAATAAATCATTCTGCCAGTCACAGTCCAAGAAACTGTCCCCAACCTAGACTGGTGTATTTTGCTGCTAAGAAGTGTTGGCTTCGGAAGGAGGTTGTCCGCTTAGGGAACTTTTTCATCAATCAAATTATTTCAGCCGTGACTGAAATAACAACAAAAAAATGACGGGAATGCATAATGTCATTCGGTATCTGAAGGAGAAACATAGGTAAACATTCTAGCTGGAATTCTTCATCAGAAAATATTTGCACCCAGAATCTTTCTGTTTCAGATGCTGCTCAGCCTGCTATTCACTTCCAGCATTTTGCATTTCTTTTATTTAAAATTCCAAACTTCATAGTTTTTGATTGGCTGTTTTTACTGACAACACAACCACAAGGTAGCACAGTACTGGCACATGTCCAAATGCAGCCTCATCACCAGAAACGTCACTGTCTGCGATGTCTCAGGCAGCTGCCAGTAATAAAAATGGTGCTGCTCAATTTAACACAAAAAAAAGAATTGAACCCAAGCCCCCCCACCCCTCAATGGCTGAGACTACCGCCTCCACACTTTCCCCCAGCAGTATCCACCTGTGATCGTCGCTTCTGTTCTCCTTCTGCAATCATCACCTCAATCGCCATGTTCAGTTTCCAGCTCCCTCCCATGCCCACCTGCAAGCCACTCCCAACTGCTTGCCGCTCCATCCCGCTGTTCTCTCCTCCGCCTGACTGGTCACTGTTCCTCCCGCCGCTTGCTCCCCGCCTCACTGCCTGGACAAGCAGAGGATTGAAGCAGGAGGGCAGGGGAAGGGAGCGGTGTGCTTGCGGTGAGGCAGGAAGCAAGTGGCGGGATGCAGCAGCGACCAGTCAGGAGCAGCGAAATGGAGCAGCAAGTAGGCGGGCGCGAGAGAGAATGGCGGGAGGGAGCGGGGAAGAGAGCGGCAATTGAAACCGCTTTCCAAAACTTGCACTGGGGGTTGACATCCCTTTGCGTGATGACGTATTCGCACATGCATGCATTAGTACTGGCAAGCTGGCAAAGCTCGGGTGCATTCTGCACGTGCGCAAGGATGAATGCAGTCTTTGACCTTGTCGAACACACTATCCTTCTCCATTGTAGAGAAGTCGAGGAAGATGAGTAGGGAAATATGCCTGCTAACTTAATGATTACTTTTGACCAGTTAATTAGGTAACCAACTGAGTGAGGTTCTTCAGGCAAAGCTTGGCAAAATCAAAAATGGAGTGTCTCCTGACAACGCAGCCAAGTGCCGATGTCGTGGCTGTGGTCCAAACTGCACATGCGCGGAATGCATTCATCCTTCCTCCACACTTTGAGAACTTCGGTTCATCCAAAACTCTTACTTCCTGTATCCAATCCCACATGGAAGTCTCACTCACTCAATACCTCACTTCCTGCTCACATATTGTTTCCTGATGCTTCAAAGCAGCCACTTTAAAATTGTCATTCTTGCATTTAAGTGCCATCATGGCCTTGCCCCTCTCTAACAATCGTCCAGCTTTACAGCCTCAACAGGCTGGTTCCTCTGTAGTCTCTCGTGCATCCCTCCCTCCTTTCATCCATCACTAGCAAGCATGCCTTGAGCCACTTAAGTCCCATGTTTCAGCAGCCCCTCCCTAACCCCATCTGCCTCTCAACCTCATTTTCTTCATAGAGTGATACAGCTTTACAGCACAGAAACAGGCCCTTCAGCCCAATGCATCTGCGCCGACCATCAAGCACCCGTCCTAACTAATCCCATTTCCCCGCACTAGGCATGTAGCCTTGTATGTTATGGCGTTTCAAGTGTTCATCTAAATACTTCTTGAATGTTGTGAGTGTTCCTGCCTCTACCACCCCTTCAGGCAGTGTGTTCCAGATTCCAACCACCCTCTGGGTGAAAAAGTTTCTCCTCAACTCCCCTCCAAACCTTCTGCCCCTTACCTTAAATCTATGCCCCATAATTATTGACCTCTCCTCTAAGGGAAAAAAGTCTCTTCCTATCTATCCTATCAATGCCCCTCATAATTTTGTATACCTCAATCAGGGCCCCCCTCAGCCTTCTCCGCTCCAAGGAAAACAACCCCAGCCTATCCAGTCTGTCTTCATAACTGAAATGCTCCAGCCCAGGCAACATCCTGGTGAATCTCCTCTGCACCCTCTCCATTGCAATCACATCCTTCCTGTATTGTCGTGACTGGAACTGTACACAGTACTCCAGCTGTGGCCTAACCAGCGTTTTATACAGCTCCATCATAACTTCCCTGCTCTTGCATTCTATGCCTCAGCTAATAAAGGCAAGTATCCCGTATGCCTTCCTAACCACCTTATCTACCTGTGCTGCTGCCTTCAGTGATCTATGGACAAGCACCCCAAGGTCCCTCTGACCCTCTGTACTCCCTAGGGTCCTACCATCCATTATATATTCCATTGCTTTGTTAGACCTCCCAAAAAGCATCACCACACACTTCTCAGGATTAAACTCCATTTGCCACTGCTCTGCCCATCTTACCAGCCCATCTATATCATCCTGCAATCTAAGGCTTTCCTCCTCACTATTTACGACACCCACAACTTTTGTGTCACCTGTGAACTTACTGATCATACCTCCTATATTCATGTCGAAATCATTAATGTACACTACAAACAGTAAGGGTCCTAGCACCGATCCCTGCGGTACCCCACTGGTCACAGGCCTCCATTCACAAAAACAACCCTCTACCATCACCCTCTGCCTCCTTCCACGAAGCCAATTTTGAATCCAACTTGCCAAATTACCCTGGATCCCATGGGCTTTACTTTCTTAACCAATATCCCATGCGGGACCTTATAAAACCTTACTGAAGTCCATGTAGACTACATCAACTGCCTCGAAAAATTCAATCAAATTTGTTAGACACGATCTCCCCCTGAAAAAGCCATGCTGACTATGCCTTATTAATCCCTGCCTCTCCAAGTGGAGATTAATCCTATCTCTCAGAATTTTTCCCAATAATTTCCCTACCACTGATGTTAGACTCACCGGCCTGTAATTACCTGGTTTATCCCAGCTACCCTTCTTGACTAATGGTACCACATTCGCTGTGCTCCAATCCTCTGGTACCTCTCCTGTGGCCAGAGAAAATCTGAAAATTTGTGTCAGAGCACCTGTTATCTCCTCCTTTGCCCCACATAGCAGCCTGGGATACATCTCATCTGGGCCTGGGGATTTATCCACCTTTAAGCCCGCTAATACAGCCAATACTTCCTCCTTTACAATGCTAATTTGATCAAGTATATCACAATCCCCCTCCCTGATCACTAAACTTACATCGTCCTTCTCCATAGTGAACACAGATGAAAAGTAAGCGTTCAAAACCTCCCCATGTCCTCTGGCTCCACACACAGATTGCCTCTATGATCACTTTTTCCCTGGTTATCCTTTTGCCCCTAACATACTTATAAAACGCCTTGGGATTTTCCTTTATCTTGTCTGCCTGTGATCTTTCATGCCCCCTCTTCGCTCTCCTAATTACTTTTTTAAGTATTCCCCTGCACTTTCGATACTCCTCGAGGGCCTCCACTGTTTTCAGCACTCTGAATCTGCCATATGCCTCATTTTGTTTTCCTTATCCAATCCTCTATATCCCTTGACATCCAGGGTTCCCTTGACCTGTTGGTCCTACCCTTCACCTTTACAGGAACATGCTGCACCTGAACCCTCACAATTTCCCTTCAAAATGTCTCCCACTGGTCTGATGTAGACTTTCCTATAAGAATCTGCTCCCAGTTCACTTTGGCCAGATCCTGTTTAATCATATTGAAATCGGCCTTCCCCCAATTCAGTACTCTCATTTCCTGTCCATCTTTGTCCTTTTCCATAACAACCTTAAATCTTGCAGAGTTATCGTCACTATCCCCAAAATGCTCCCCCACTGCCACTTCTGCCACTTGTCCGGCTTCATTCCCTAGGATTAGGTCCAGTACTGCCCCTCCTCTTGTAGGACTCTCTACGTGCTGGCTCAAAAAGCTCTCCTGAATGCACTTGAAGAATTTCGCCCCCTTTAAGCTTTTTGCACTAATACTATCCTCTCTAATATAGGGAAAGTTGAAATCCCCAACTATTATTACCCTATAATTTTTGCACCTCTCTGAGATTTGCTGACATATCTGCTCCTCTACTACTACCTGACTGTTTGGAGGCCGGTACTACACTCACAGCCAAGTGATTGCCCCCTTTTTGTTTTTAAGTTCTACCCATATGGTTTCATTAGGATATCATCCCTCCTTACTGCAGTAATTGACTCCTTGATCAACAGAGCAATGCCACCTCCTCTTTTACCCCCTCCCCTATCACGTCTGAAGATTCTATACACTGGGATATTAAGCTGCTAGTCCTGCCCTTTCCTCAACCTTGTCCCAGTGATAGCAATAATATCATATTCCCATGTGTTAATCAACGTCCTCAATTCATCTACCTTACTAGTAAGACCCCTCAAATCTAAATCAGGGGACACAATCACTGACAAACGCAAGCAAATGGACCGCTGGGTTGAGCACTAACTAGAACTGTACTCCGGGGAGAATATTGTCACTGAGACTGCCCTCAATGCAACCCAGTCTCTGCCAGTCATGGATGAGCTGGACGTACAGCCAACAAAATCGGAACTCAGTGATGCCATTGATTCTCTAGCCAGCGGAAAAGCCCCTGGGAAGGACGGCATTACCCCTGAAATAATCAAGAGTGCTAAGCCTGCCATACTCTCAGCACTCTACGAACTGCTTTGCCTGTGCTGGGACGAGGGAGCAGTACCACAGGACATGCGCGATGCCAATATCATCAGCCTCTATAAAAACAAAGGTGACCGCGATGACTGCAACAACTACCGTGGAATCTCCCTGCTCAGCATAGTAGGGAAAGTCTTCGCTCGAGTCGCTTTAAACAGGCTCCAGAAGCTGGCCGAGCGTGTCTACCCTGAGGCACAGTGTGGCTTTCGAGCAGAGAGATCGACCATTGACATGCTGGTCTCCCTTCGTCAGCTACAGGAGAAATGCCATGAACAACAGATGCCCCTCTACGTTGCTTTCATTGATCTCACCAAAGCCTTTGACCTCGTCAGCAGATGTGGTCTCTTCAGACTACTAGAAAAGATCGGATGTCCACCAAAGCTACTAAGTATCATCACCTCATTCCATGACAATATGAAAGGCACAATTCAGCATAGCGGCGCCTCATCAAACCCCTTTCCTATCCTGAGTGGCGTAAAACAGGGCTGTGTTCTCGCACCTACACTGTTTGGGATTTTCTTCTCTCTGCTGCTCTCACACGTGTTCAAGACTTCAGAAGAAGGAATTTTCCTCCACACAAGATCAGATGGCAGGTTGTTCAACCTTGCCCACCTAAGAGCGAAGACCAAAGTACGTAAAGTCCTCATCAGGGAACTCCTCTTTGCTGACGATGCTGCATTAACATCTTACACTGAAGAGTGTCTGCAGAGTCTCATCGACAGGTTTGCGGCTGCCTGCAACGAATTTGGCCTAACCATCAGCCTCAAGAAAACGAACATCATGGGACAGGACGTCAGAAATGCTCCATCCATCAATATCGGCGACCACACTCTGGAAGTGGTTCAAGAGTTCACCTACCTAGGCTCAACTATCACCAGTAACCTATCTCTCGAAGCAGAAGTCAACAAGTGCATGGGAAAGGCTTCCACTGCTATGTCCAGACAGGCCAAGGGAGTGTAGGAAAATGGCGCACTGACGCGGAACACAAATGTCTGAGTGTATCAAGCCTGTGTCCTCAGTACCTTGCTCTACGGCAGCGAGGCCTGGACAACGTATGTCAGCCAAGAGCGACGTCTCAATTTATTCCATCTTCGCTGCCTCCGGTGAATCCTTGGTATCAGGTGGCAGGACTGCATCTCCAACACAATAGTCCTCGAGGCGGCCAACATCCCCAGCTTATACACACTACTGAGTCAGCGGCGCTTGAGATGGCTTGGCCATGTGAGCCGCATGGAAGATGGCAGGATTCCCAAGGACACTTTGTACAGAGAGCTCGCCACTGGTATCAGACCTACCGGCCGTCCATGTCTCCGCTTTAAAGACGTCTGCAAACGCGACATGAAGTCCTGTAACATTGATCACAAGTCGTGGGAGTCAGTTGCCAGCGATCGCCAGAGCTGGCGGGCATCCATAAAGGCGGGGCTAAAGCGTGGCGAGTCGAAGAGACTGAGCAATTGGCAGGAAAAAGACAGAAGCGCAAGGGGAGAGCCAACTGTGAAACAGCCCTGACAACCATTTTTTTCTGCAGCACCTGTGGAAGAGTCTGTCACTCTAGTATTGGCCTTTATAGCCACTCCAGGCGCTGCTCCACAAACCACTGACCACCTCCAGGCACTTACCCATTGTCTCCCGAGACAAGGAGGCTGAAGAAGCAGAAGACTAGTAAGACTCCTTCCATTAAAATAGATACAATCCAGCCTTGCATTATTTGCCTGAGCCTTACCAGGACTACATTTACTCTGTTCTCCACATTTATATTTGATTGTACATCACCACCTACTGTGCTTCCACTCTGTATCACATCCCCCTGCCAAATTAGTTTAAACCCTCCCCCACCCCCCCAACAGCACTAGCCAAACTCCCAGCAAGGATGCTGGTCCCGTTCCGGTTCAGGTGCAACCCGTCCATCTTATACAGATCCCACCTGCACCAGAAACAGGCCCAGTGATCTAAGAATCTAAAGCCCTCTCTCCTGCAGCATCTCCCCAACCATACATTCATCTGCTTTAACCTTCTATTCATATACTCACTAGCCCGTGGCACTGGAAGAAACCCAGAGATTACAACCTTTGAGGTCCTACTTTTTAATCTGCTGCCTAGCTCCATAAATCCCTTTTGCAGGACTTCATCCCTCTTTCTACCTATGTCATTGGTACCAACGTGGACCACGACCTCCAGCTGTGCACCCTCACCCTCCAGAATACTTTGTAGCTGCTCAGCGATATCCAAGTCCTTTGCACCATCCTGGAATCACATCTGCGACAACAGAAACGCCTATCTGTTCCTCTAACCATAGAATCCCCTACCACTATTGCCCTCT
Source organism: Heterodontus francisci (assembly GCF_036365525.1). Taxonomy (NCBI): domain Eukaryota; kingdom Metazoa; phylum Chordata; class Chondrichthyes; order Heterodontiformes; family Heterodontidae; genus Heterodontus; species Heterodontus francisci. Next base: position 186,070,633 of record NC_090372.1, on the reverse strand, counting down.
TGGCCCTTTTTCTTCATCCCACACAGCCGAGTCAACCATGACATTCCGGTCATGTATCTCAGTGCATTCTCCAGAGGAACCCTCTCTCTCATCGGTACTCAGAACTGAATACCAATTAAAAAGTGGGATGTCCTCTGGGGTCTCCTGCACTCCCTGCCCTGACTTCTTTGTCTGTCCGGCAGCCACCAAGTCACCCCTCCAACTGTGCTTGCCTAGGCACCGGCTTGACTACCTCCTGAAACATACCATCCGCGTAATCCACCACCTCGCAGATGCGCCACAGTGACTCCAGCCGCTGCTCGAGCTCCGAATCCTGAAGCTCAAGCTTCTGCAACTGGAGACACTTTCCGCAGACATGTTTGCCAAGGTCACATGGCATGTCCACGACTTCCCACATTGCACAGGAGGCACATTCCACATGGCCAAGCTGCCCTGCCATTACTTACTTATACAATGAAAGAAAAAACAACTTTTATCCCCTGTACCTTTGAGGCTGAGAAAGAAAAAGACCAAAGAGCATCTTCCACCGCCCCCAGCCAACGCAAATACCCACACTTAACTTATAGCCTCACACCATGCAAACAGCAGTAGTACAGCCAGTAAAGACTAAAAATTTACAGGTATCTATCCTCGGGCTTTAATTTAAAAGGAACCTTTTTTTTTAACTCCAATCAATCACAGTTACCCCCAGACAATAACAGCTGCCACCCACCGACCAATCAGTGCACAGAATTTCAGTGATGTCACTGTTCGTTTTTTTTTACACTAAATCCAAACAAAGTGCGTGCAGAAACAGTCAGAGTACACTGCCACCATCCCCAACTTCAGGTTAGTGAAGGGCCTCCAGTCCCGCTCTTTCTTTTATAGGTGTGATTCCACTCCTTCCAGGTCTGCTACCTTCTCCTTTGTTATCTCTTGCCCCGCCCCCACTTTACTTGCTTAAAACCTTTCACATTTCTAATATCTGCTCGTTCTGAAGAAGGGACACTGACCTGAAACCTTAACTCTGCTTCCCTCTCCACAAATGCTGCCAGACCTGCTGAGTATTTCCAGCATTTCTTGTTTTTGCTTCACAGTCACTGTTGTAATATCGGGAAGTACAGCAACCAATTTTGTCCACAGCAAGGCCCCACAAACAGCAATGTGTGATGTTGATCAAGGGATAAATATTGGCCAGGTTTATAAGTGAACTCCCCTGCCCTTCTTCAAATAGAAACATAGGATATTTTCCAGTCTCGACTGCTGGCAAAAGCGCCATGGAGAACCCCATGTCACCCCTTCTGTGGGAGGACCGCTGAATCTAGTGCCAATTGGGCACTTAACTGGACAGCGGAGGGCTGTTCCGGTGACGAGTCCTGCACTCTGAGCGGTGCTGGCCAATCAGAGGCCAGCAGCTCTGTAATGGAGCAGAACCATGGAGGTGGTGGCTGCTGCCAGTGGAACACCCACCCGAAGCAGAGGAGCGGCGCAGGACCCAGGAGTGGAAGGGCGATAGTCATAGGGGATTCGATTGTAAGGGGTAGATAGGCGGTTCTGTGGTCGAAAACGAGACTCCCGAATGGTATGTTGCCTCCCAGGTGCACGGGTCAGGGATGTCTCAGATCGGCTGCAGAACATTCTGAAGGGGGAGGGTGAACAGCCAGTTGTTGTTGTGCACATAGGCACCAATGATATAGGTAAAAAACGGGATGAGGTCCTACAAGCAGAATTTAGGGAGGTAGGAGCCAAGTTAAAAAGTAGGACCTCAGAGGTAGTAATCTCAGGATTGCTACCAGTGCCACGTGATAGTCAGAGTAGAAATGAAAGAATAGTCAAGATGAATGCGTGGCTTGAGAGATGGTGCAGGAGGGAGGGGTTCAGATTTTTGGGACATTGGGACCGGTTCTGGGGGAGGTGGGACTATTACAAATTGGACGGTCTACACCTGGGCCGGACTGGAACCAATGTCCTTGGGGGTGCTTTTGCTAACGTTGTTGGGGAGGGTTTAAACTAATGTGGCAGGGGGTTGGGAACCAAATGAGGAGGTCAGTGGACAGTAAGGAGGTAGTAATTAAAGCCTGTAAGGAACTAGATAATGAAGTCAGCGTGACTAAGGGAAAGAGTAGGCAGGGAGCAGATGATGAAAGCAAAGGGACTGGTGGTCTGAGGTGCATTTGTTTTAATGCAAGAAGTGTAGTAGGTAAGGCAGATGAACTTAGGGCTTGGATTAGTACCTGGGAGTATGATGTTATTGCTATTACTGAGACTTGGTTAAGGGAAGGGCATGATTGGCAACTAAATATCCCAGGATATCGATGCTTCAGGCGGGATAGAGAGGGAGGTAAAAGGGGTGGAGGAGTTGCATTACTGGTCAAAGAGGATATCACAGCTGTGCTGAAGGAAGGCACTATGGAGGACTCGAGCTGTGAGGCAATATGGGCAGAACTCAGAAATAGGAAGGGTGCGGTAACAATGTTGGGGCTGTACTACAGGCCTCCCAACAGCGAGCGTGAGATAGAGGTACAAATATGTAAACAGATTATGGAAAGATGTAGGAGCAACAGGGTGGTGGTGATAGGAGATTTTAATTTTCCCAACATTGACTGGGATTCACTTAGTGTTAGAGGTCTAGATGGAGCAGAATTTGTAAGGAGAATCCAGGAGGGTTTTCTAGAGCAGTATGTAAATAGTCCAACTCGGGAAGGGGCCATACTGGACCTGGTGTTGGGGAATGAGCCCGGCCAGGTGGTTGAAGTTTCAGTAGGGGACTACTTTCGGAATAGTGATCACAATTCCGTAAGTTTTAGAATACTCATGGACAAAGACGAGAGTGCTCCTAAAGGAAGAGTGCTAAATTGGGGGAAGGCCAACTATACCAAAATTCGGCAGGAGCTAGGGAATGTAGATTGGGAGCAGCTGTTTGAAGGTAAATCCACATTTGATATGTGGGAGGCTTTTAAAGAGAGGTTGATTAGCGTGCAGGAGAGACATGTTCCTGTGAAAATGAGGGATAGAAATGGCAAGATTCGGGAACCATGGATGACAGGTGAAATTGTGAGACTAGCTAAGAGGAAAAAGGAAGAATACATAAGGTCTAGGCGGCCGAAGAAAGACGAAGCTTTGGAAGAATATCGGGAATGTAGGACCAATCTGAAACGAGGGATTAAGAGGGCTAAAAGGGGTCATGAAATATCTTTAGCAAACAGGGTTAAGGAAAATCCCAAAGCCTTTTATTCATATATAATGAGCAAGAGGGTAACTAGAGAAAGGATTGGCCCACTCAAGGACAAAGGAGGAAAGTTATGCGTGGAGTCAGAGAAAATGGGTGAGATTCTAAACGAGTACTTTGCATCGGTATTCACCGAGGAGAGGGACATGACGGATGTTGAGGTTAGGGACAGATGTTTGATTACTCTAGGTCAAGTCGGCATAAGGAGGGAGGAAGTGTTGGGTATTCTAAAAGGCATTAAGGTGGACAAGTCCCCAGGTCCGGATGGGATCTATCCCAGGTTCCTGAGGGAAGCGAGAGAGGAAATAGCTGGGGCCTTAACAGATAGCTTTGCAGCATCCTTAAACACGGGTGAGGTCCCGGAGGACTGGAGAATTGCTAATGTTGTCCCCTTGTTTAAGAAGGGTAGCAGGGATAATCCAGGTAATTATAGACCGGTGAGCCTGACGTCAGTGGTAGGGAAACTGCTGGAGAAGATACTGAGGGATAGGATCTATTCCCATTTGGAAGAAAATGGGCTTATCAGTGATAGGCAACATGGTTTTGTGCAGGGAAGGTCATGTCTTACCAACTTAATAGAATTCTTTGAGGAAGTGACAAAGTTGATTGATGAGGGAAGGGCTGTAGATGTCATATACATGGACTTCAGTAAGGCGTTTGATAAGGTTCCCCATGGTAGGCTGATGGAGAAAGTGAAGTCGCATGGGATCCAGGGTGTACTAGCTAGATGGATAAAGAACTGGCTGGGCAACAGGAGACAGAGAGTAGCAGTGGAAGGGAGTTTCTCAAAATGGAGACGTGTGACCAGTGGTGTTCCACAGGGATCCGTGCTGGGACCACTGTTGTTTGTGATATACATAAATGATTTGGAGGAAAGTATAGGTGGTCTGATTAGCAAGTTTGCAGACGACACTAAGATTGGTGGAGTAGCAGATAGTGAAGGGGACTGTCAAAGAATACAGCAGAATATAGATAGATTGGAGAGTTGGGCAGAGAAATGGCAGATGGAGTTCAATCAGGGTAAATGCGAGGTGATGTATTTTGGAAGATCCAATTCAAGAGTGAACTATACAGTAAATGGAAAAGTCCTGGGGAAAATTGATGCACAGAGATTTGGGTGTTCAGGTCCATTGTTCCCTGAAGGTGGCAACGCAGGTAAATAGAGTGGTCAAGAAGGCATACGGCATGCTTTCCTTCATCGGACGGGGTATTGAGTACAAGAGTTGGCAGGTCATGTTACAGTTGTATAAGACTTTGGTTCGGCCACATTTGGAAGACTGCGTGCAGTTCTGGTCGCCACATTACCAAAAGGATGTGGATGTTTTGGAGAGGGTGCAGAGGAGGTTCACCAGGATGTTGCCTGGTATGGAGGGTGCTAGCTATGAAGAGAGGTTGAGTAGATTAGAATTATTTTCATTAGAAAGGTGGAGGTTGAGGGGGGACCTGATTGAGGTGTACAAAATCATGAGAGGTATAGACAGGGTGGATTGCAAAAGCTTTTTCCCAGAGTGGGGGATTCAAATACTGGGGGTCACGAGTTCAAAGTGAGAGGGAAAAGTTTAGGGGGTATATGTGTGGAAAGTTCTTTACGCAGAGGGTGGTGGGTGCCTGGAACGTGTTGCCAGCGGAGGTTGTAGATGTGAACACGATAGCGTCTTTTAAGATGTATCTAGACAGATACATGAATGGGCAGGAAGCAAAGAGATACAGACCCTTAGAAAATAGGCGACAGGTTTAGATAGAGGATCTGGATCGGCGCAGGCTTGGAGGGCCGAAGGGCCTGTTCCTGTGCTGTAATTTTTTTTGTTCTTTGTTCTTGACACAGGCAGGTCAGGGTGGGAGAGGTTTCACAGGGTGGGGGCCGTAGGGAAGTGTGTTGTTGCGGGGGTTAGCAGCAAGAGCAGAGGGGTGGCTCTCATTAACACCCTCGTCCCTTCCTGATGCTAGGTCCCTCATTCAGGAACTGTGCCTTTTACCGAGGAACCTCAACCACCCCCTCCCCCCCCACCCTCCCCCCGGAGCCGGCAAACAACCCGCATGGTTTTCCCATTCAGTTATTGCAGGGGTGGAAGGATGAGGCCCTTAAGTGGCCATTAATGGACCACTTAAGGGCCTCAATTGGTGGCAAGGGAGCGAAGGCCGTTCACAGGCTTTTCCACCCCAGACTTAATTTTGGTGGAGGCGGGAAGGTGGTGGGATCCCCTCAACGCTACCATGCCAGCCAATTCTATGCACTTCCTGCCTCCAAACCCACTGCAGGGGAGAGCATAAAGTTGCCACCATAGAATTTTTACATCCAGTTGAGAGGACCGATAGACTCCTGGTTTAACATCTCATTTAAAAGACAGCACCTCTGATGTTCAGCGCTCCCTCGGCCTAAGTGATGTGGGACTTGAAGCCATAACCTTCTCATTCAGTGTGAGAGCTCTATCATTTGGTAAGAGCTGGCACTTCTCACAGAGCTGGAAATTCAGAAGTGACCATTTGTGTGCCAAGATCACCTTTAGCATTGGTATATCAAATTCGTGCGCTGGGAGGGAGAAGCTAAATCATAACTTCAGCTGTAGAAATCATTCCAATTTTTAAAAGAGACATATTTGTATCCCAAGTCCTGCAGTCGAACCTCCCACAGCCGAGCCTCCCTTTGTGTTGCATGCAAGTGGAGGTCAAAAAAAAAACAGATATTTCTGAAATTAGAAAGAGATTCAATTGGGAATGCCCTTTTTTTCTGGCAGATGGTTCACCTCGACAGGTTACAAATATGGATGAAAACATAAAACAAGGACTGGACTTCCTGAATAATAAGGTGGTCAAGTCAAAATGTGTATTTGTAATAAAAATGATTTTAAAATTTGTACCTGGAATTTCCACAGGAATCCTCCTGATCTTTTAACAACTTTGGTGTAAACCTGGATAAAAGGCTTAGAAACAGCTGAAAACAATGGGAGACAAGGGGAACCCTATGAAAATTCTCACACAGGATGTTCAGTAAATAATTGACTTTGCAGCAGTGATTAAATTTGAGAATTAAGTTTGAGATCCATCAGATCCTACTGTATGTGATCCGCTGTGCATAATTTCACTTTGCTTACTTCCAGTGTGTTTGAAATGAAAATATTTCCAACTGTGCTATACCTATTCCAAATGCTACTGGTTAGAAAAGCTAATAAACTCTTCTTCCATCTGGGGCTATCAGTTACACATACTTGGTTGTCTAACTGAAGTTAGCAATGGTGCCTTGGAACCTCAGGTGTTGATTGGTGGCAGAGATTGTGGTCATGCTACCTTACACATGCAGTATAACTTCGCTATAACAAACCCTGCTTGTAATTAATCTCCATTTTAACAATTCCAATGGCAAGACTTGAATCTTTCAATGGCAATCAGCCCTACTATAATGAACATTTAAGCAGCATCTACTCAGATTAACCCACATACAATGATGGAACTCAAGATGAAGCTAATTGAAAGATAACCTATTGTAGTGAATTTCTCATGATGTGTGCATTTGTTGTCTGACTAGAGGGCCTACCATCTACACACAAACTGCAATAGGGCAACGGGTGTGAATACATTATTGTATCAGTGGCATTGAGTCAGCGAGACATTGGGGAAACCTCTGGTGGCAAGGACATGGAAGGCACAGAACCAGTTATCCCTTCACTGCATTAGTTTGGAAAGGCAATCACAACTGTGCAAAGGCAACTGCAATTACCCAGCATGCTGAAGCTGGACAACAGGTAGATTTGGCTGTTTGATCTTTTTAGAGTTTGTGCACAGTTGTTTTCATTCCAGACATAATGTTATGTAACCAGTTGCATTCCATCATAATATTTCCAGAAATGTGTATCCCTGTGAACTGCTCTCCAGTTCTAAGGTTCCTGTCATTTCAGATTTTAACATGGTAGAAATGGTCGAAGCTCAATCAAGGGTCCCCCAAGATTCAGCAATGCCTATCGGGACGTTCTCCTCCAGGCTGTAAGGGAATGGAGGGAAGTCCTGCTCCCCCAGGACAGAGGAGGGAAGGAAATACCTCTGGAGTCATCTCCAAGGTGACAGATGCTGGAGCTGCAGCCTGAGGTGTGGGAACACCTCGCAGAGCTTCCAGAGGCTATGTGAACCCATGCACGGATGATGGAGGAGTCCATCCAGGCCATGAGTGCCACCGCGACTCTGGCGTGTGTGTGCATAGCTTCTTCCTTGGAGAGATTGGCAGCTGTCTTTGAGAGCCACATCCAGCAAGCCACTCAGTGGATGCCGGAGAAGCATGCGGACCTGCATACCATCGCCACCTCCATGAGCTGTGTGGAGCAATGACTGGGCGAGAGGGGTGAGACACCTGGAGCCATCGCCAGGACCCCGGACTCCTCAGGTGAGCAGGTAGAGCCATATGTGCTCTGAAAGAGTGGAGGAGCAACTGTCTGCAGCATCAGTGGCCTCCCTTCAGGTTTCTTCTGGTGTGGATAGTGGCTCCTCAGCCTCAGATGGTGACAGTAGGGGAGACAGGAGAGGCTCCTGTACCTGTGGAGGAGGCCCTCAATATGCTGGGGCCCTCCAGGCCTCAGGCAGCTAGAGGGCGACGACCACAGTAATCGGCAGCCATGGGAAAAAGGTATAGCAGCCTGCCTCCACCTCAGCTGAGAGCACAGGGGGAGCACCACATAGGAACACCCACAAGCACATGAAAAATTCCACCTAGCTGCACTTGGGTTGCACCGAGTCAGATTCTGATGTTAGATGTCATTTTCATGTGTACTTATCTGAAATGAATTGTGAAATTCTGCACCACTGAAAGAATCCTTTACTTCATCAAACACCACTGGGCCATGAACAGTTCACTGGTTCCCACAAAGGGTGTGATCGGAAGGACCATACCGGACAAAGTCACTGCATTTCCCATGCTGTTGCCCCATTTGATGACGGGTCCAGGGAAATGGTAAGGGCATTCAAGAAAACGGCAACAAGTCCGCAGAAGGTGAAGAATTTATTGGACTGACTGGGTGTGTAAGTAAGGCTCATGTGAAACGTGCCTGTATTAGCAAGTTGCAAGCTGTCCTTGTGTGTACCACATCACGCCTTTCCTGCTGACCCTCAGGATCTTCATGCTTTTGCTCCTGGTCACCATCCTCCCTCATCTCCTCATCCTCAGAGGAGGCATTGTGCTCCAGATGTCCTCGTCATTCAAAACTTTTCCCCTTTGTAACATCAGGTGGTGCAGAGCACAGCAGACCACCAGGATATGCAGCACCTCCCTAATTAAAGAGTTATGTTAAATAGTTAACACCTCTGCTAAAATAGCAGAAACATAGAATCATAGAGTAGTACAATGCAGAAGGAGGCTATTCGTCCCATCAGCTCTATGCTACTCTTTCGTTGAGCAATCAAGATAGTCCCACTCCCCAGCCCTTTTCTCATATTCCTGCAATTTTTTTTTCTCCTTCAAGTATTTATCCAATTCCTTTTTGAAGGTTACTATTGAAACTGTACCCACCATCCTATCAGTATGTGCCAAATCCTAGCTACTCATGTCAGCACTGGTTCTTTTCCCAATCATCTTACGTCTGTGCGCTCTCATTATTGACCCTTCAGCCTTTGGGAACTCTTTCTCTTTATCTACTCTATCTAAACCCTTCATGATTTTAAACATCTCAAAAAAAACTTGTCTTAGACTTCCCTGTTCTAAGGAGAACAATCCCAACTTCTCCAGTTTATCCATGTAATTATAATCTTTCATTCCTAGAAACATTCTGGTAAATCTCTTCTGTATCCTCACCAAAGTCTTCACATCCTTCGTAAAGTGTGGTGCCCAGAATTGGAGACAATACTCCAGCTGAGCCCCTATTAATGTTTTATATATGTTTAGCATAATTTCCTTGCCTTTGTATTTATAAACCCCAGGGTCGCATCCTGAACATTGCTGCAGGAATTTCTCAGGGTTGTGTCCGAGACCCAACCATCTTCAGCTGCTTCATCAATGACTTTCCTTTCAACATAAGGATAGAAGTGAGGATGTTCGTTGATGTTTGCACAGTGTTGAGTACCATATGCTTAAGAACGTAGAGCATAAGAAGTAGGAGCAGGATTAGGCCACTTGGCCCAGTGAGCCTGCCCACCATTCAATAAGATCCTGGCTGATCTGATTGTGGCCTTATCTTCACTTTTCTACCTGCTCCCATTAACCCTTGACTGCCTTGTAGATTATAAATCTGTCCATCTCAGCTTTGAATATATTCAATGACCCAGGATCCACTACTATCTGGGGAAGAGAATTCCAAAGATTAATGACCCTCTGAGAGAAGAAATTCCTTCTCATCTCTTAAAAGGGAGACCCCTTATTTTGAAACTGTGCCTCCTAGTTCTAGATTTCCCCATGAGGGGAAACATCCTCTCAGCATCCTCAGGTACTGAAGCAGTCTGTGCCTGTACGCAGAAAGATCTGGACAATATTGGACTGATAAATGGCAAGTAACATTCACACCTCACAAGTACCAGGCAATGACCATCTCCAACAAGAAAGAATCTAACCATCTCCCCTTGACATTCAATGGCATTACCATTGTGAATCCTGGGGGTTACCCTTGACCTGCTGGACCTGCCATATAAATACCGTGGCTACAAGGGCAGGTTAGAGACTGGGAATTCTGCAGCAAGTAACTCATCTTCTGACTTCCCAAAGCCTGTCCACCATCTACAAGGCACAAGTCAGGAGTGTGATGGAATACTGTCCACTTGCCTGGATGGGTGCAGCTCCAACAACACTCAGGAAGTTTGACATCATCCAGGACAAAGCAGCCTGCATGATTGGCACCCCATCTACAACCTTTAACGTTCACTCCCTCCACCACCCACGCACAGTGGCAGAAGTATGCATCATTTACAAGATGCACTGCAGCAACTCGCCAAGGCTCTTTGACAGCACCTTCCAAATCCACAACCTCTACCACCTAGGGCAACAGATGCAAGGGAATGTCTGCAAGTCCCCTTCCAAGTCACTCACCATCATGACTTGGAACTATATCGCCATTCCTTTACTGTTGCTGGCAAAATATCCTAGAACTCCCTCCCTAACAGCGCTGTGGGTATACCAACACCACATGGATTGCAGCAGTTCAAGAAACAGATCACCAGCATCTTCTCAAGGACAAGTAGGGATGGGCAATAAATGCTGGCATTGCCAACAATGCTCACAACCGAAGAACGAATAATAAAAGAAAAATGTGCTTTATTAACTACATTGTTAACTTGTCCTGCTACCTTCAAAGATTTGTGCACAAACACCCCCTGGTCTCTCCTTTCTGGCACCTTCTTTAAGATTGTACCATTTATCTAGTGTTGGTCTCTTCTTATTCTTCCCATCAAAATCTATCATTTCACATTTTTCGATGTTGAATTTCATCTGCTATGTGTCTGCAAATTATACCAGCCTTTCTATGTCATCTTAAAGCCTATTACTATCTTCCTCACTGTTTACTACACTTGTAAGTTTTGTTTCATCTGCAAATTCCGAATATATGCCTGTACCCGCTGTACTGAGCTTTTTGCAACGTAAATGAGATTCATGGAGTCCAGTTAGGTGTAGATCTCAAACAGGTTTATTACAGCTAAATATTATATACAGTACAGAGCTAACTATTTACAGAACCTTACTCTGGGTGTTACAGTTGCAGAGTGACCCTGGCTCCAAGTCACATGACTACATCTTGTAATTTGGCTCATTAGCACACTAAGATCTTAAAGGAATATCTATCTTAAAGACATAATCATACAACATCCCCTTTCTTTCCAAAGATACGTCTTGTATGCTACAAGTAAAAACACATAAAATTAGATAACATCATAATTATTTATACAGGTATCTCTTGCTGTTTCTTCACGGACGAAGATTTTGGAAAGGTTGTAGCGATCAGTTGCAGGCCCACTGGTGGCTAGTCAGGTCTATTCTGACCGGCAGATTCTCCCACAGCTGGTACAAGTGAAGGTGTAGTCGCTGCTGGGGGCAATTTGACCTATGTTGGGGTGGCTAGATTTCCTTCCTGCCTGCGCTATGGTGCTTTAAGGTGGAGTGCAGTTTGCGCTGACTTACATCACTCTTTAAGCCTAGAGCTCATCTGTCATGGCCCAATGAACTGGGACAGCGGCAGCGAGGCCTCGAAGCCGTAGGTTTGGACTCAGAGTTTCCCTCTCCTAAGTGGGTTGCAGATTAAGGCTTGAAGGGACCCACCTTCCCTTGCTATTTTATCCATAGCTGGTATACCAACAATCGTGACGGGAGAAATGATGAACAAGACACCACCTGGACGAATGTCTTTCTTGATAAAGGTAATGGCCAGGGCGGAAGGATTCCAAGGGGCTCAAGTGACCATCATGTACTGGACCAAAGGCGCACCACACTATATTGCGTGGGCTATGATTATTTTGCAGGTATAGATATTGATAAATTTACAAGTATAGTGACTCAAAGTCCATATATCGTTTTGGTGGTTTGACAACTCTTACTCGGAGAATTTGCATCTCATCTGTTGCTGTTCTTTGTGAAGTTTCTCCCTCTCTGCATTCAGTTTCTGTTGTTCTGCCTTCAGTCTGCTAACATACTCTGTTGCTTTTCTCAAGATGACCAATTTTAAGGCCTTGTCATTCTTGGAAAGTTCTGGCACCTCATCTCGTGGAGCCTCCTCTGCCTTTTCAGGACATTGCATGTCCTTCGCCTCTCCTCATCCTCCACATCTGAAGGCCTGGGGCTCAAGGTTGAGGACTTGTTGGGGAGGGGTACTCGGCCTCATGGAGATAACTGTTCATTCTGGCTCGTTGTGGTGCTGGCGGCTCTCTAGATAGCAGAAGTGAAGGCACGGCATAGCTGTGCTGTTGTTTGGTTTCCGGACTGTACCGTTTAATGCTGGCCAGAGTCTGCGAGCGGGTTCCGGTCCTTGGAGATTTCTCCTTGGGACTGATCCCCACTGCCCGCTTTTACTTCTCAGTGGTTACAATGTCAATCTCTTCTTCTGAGTCACCAGAGCATGATGAGACACTGCCTATTGACAGAGAACTTTTACCATCTGAATTTGGATCTTCATTCTCTTGGTGTGGCACCTCTGAGAAGAGGCTGATACTCTCCAAACCAGAACTACTGAGATCATGAAGGAACTGGGACTCAATGTGGGTACCATTGGTCTCTTCTGCTGTAATGCGTACCTTGGTGACCTCATGGATGGTTATGATGATGAGGTCCTTACACGCTGGTAGTCCTGCCACTGCTGGTCCGCTCGTGTCTCCAAGGTGGAATGTTTGTGGTTTCTGTGCTGACTGCCATAGCTACATTGCTTTGTTAGTGTGTCAATGGGTGACCCATTGTATGCATATAACTCGGCAGTTATCGGTCGTATCATTGACTTCCAATGACTCTGGTACATATCGTTGAGTATTTCCATATCTTTGCGGGATCTTTCTGGTCCTCGGCAGATAATCCAGAGGTGTTAATTTTGTGTAATTCCTCATTTCCAACTGCTGTTAGTATTTTTACAGCCTGTTTTTCAGGTTTGACAATTATTGAAGAATAACTGCATTCTCTGTTTGAAAAGTTGGAGCTCAGATAGGATATCAATAGCCTTCCAGTTGATGCTGGGAAATTTGGTATCCAAATTTCTGCTGTTCTTTTGCTTTAAAACTTGCTTTACTGCACTGTTTCCCCTTTAAGAGACTCTCTGTTATTTATATGAGCTGCTTTGAATGACAGGAACAGGTTTTTGCTGGTGCTGTGTGTTTATCCTGCTTCCAGCATTTAAGCCTATTCTGTTTTCATAGCTGCTCACTAGCTGCTAGAGTTTGTTTATGTTCTTCACGCTTGAGTGGTTTTAATGTTATTTTTACTGCGGCTTCATAAATGGAAGCTCTTATTCGCACTCTAATAGTTTAATGTTTTTTTTAAATCTTTGGCTACATGGATGAAGGCTCTGCAGTGATCAGGTTTTCCCACGTTTTTTCTAATGGACGACTCCTGTAATGGTGCCGACCTCGATCAGCTCAGGAAAGGAGTCTGGTCTCTTCCTTGTTTTTCTATACAGAGGGCTTTTGAAAAGAAAAACAATCTTTTGAAGGACTTCAAAGCTTCTTTTTTAAGCAGTATCCCTCACCTATCGGCACAATGACTCACCCGATTGACTTGTTCTGTGCTCTGTCATCCACAGCTTGAGGTAAGTTCTTTTATCACTGCTTGAGCCAATATTTTTCTTGAACATTCTCTCTACTGTCTGTAGGAAAGAGCATTTTCAGAGTTGTTTTAACCGTGGTCTTCAACCTCAGATTTTTTTTTTCACACAGCTGCCACCATATAATGAGTTCTTTTATGTTGTTTGATGCAATATAAATGAGATACATGGAGTCCAATTGGTTGAAGATCTCAAGCAGGTTTATTACAGTTAAATATTATATACAGTACAGAGCTAACTATTTACAGAACCTGACTCTGGGTGTTACAGTTGCAGAGTGACTCTGGCTTTGAGTCACATGACTGCATCCTGGTAGTTGGCTCATTAGCACACTAAGATCTTAAAGAGACATCACTCTTAAAGGCAATCATACAACACCCGCAGATCCACGTCATTAACGTATATCAAAAATAGCAAGTGGTACCAGTAGTGCACTCTGGGGAGCACCACTGTACACCATCCTCTGGTCCAAAAAACAGTCATTCACCACAACTCTCTGTTTTCTATCCCTTAGCCAATTTTGCATCCATTCTGCTACTCCTCCTTTTGTCCCATCGGCTTCAATTTGCTAACAAGCCTAATATATGGTACTTTATCAAATGCCTTTTGAAGGCCCATGTACACTACATCCACTACACTCCCCTCATCAACTCTTTCTGTTATCCCATCAAAATACTCAATCAAGTTAGTCAAAATTGGATAGCCCCCCAAAATAGGCGCAGAAATTGTGATACGCAATTAAGCTGTGCCTATTGCTTTTGATGCAGGCAGCATGCAAAATTCGTGCTGCCTGCGAATTTAAATAATTGTAGAATGCAGCCCAGTGCTAAAAGCACCATTAAGATGATGCACACCTTAGCAGGGCGCCCAAATTCATGCAAGGCTAGCACCATTTAAAGACAGACGGAGCTCCTCCAGAGCAGTCCAAACAGCAAAAGCATTGTTTCAGCATGCCGATGGTCTGCTCTATCACATTTTGTGTGGCAGTATGGCTTTCATTGTATGGATGATATGCACATGTACGTGGGTTGTGCGCAGGACAAAGAACAGTACAGCACAGGAACAGGCCATTCGGCCCTCCAAGCCTGTGCCGATCTTGATGCCTGCCTAAACTAAAACCTTCTGCACTTACGGGGACCGTATCCCTCTATTCCCATCCTATTCATGTATTTGTCAAGATGTCTCTTAAACGTCGCTATCGTACCTGCTTCCACCACCTCCCCCGGCAGCAAGTTCCAGGCACTCACCACCCTCTGTGTAAAGAACTTGCCTCGCACATCCCCTCTAAACTTTGCCCCTCGCACCTTAAACCTATGTCCCCGAGTAACTGACCCTTCCACCCTGGGAAAAAGCTTCTGACTACCCACTCTGTCCATGCCATTCATTACTTTGTAAACCTCTATCATGTCGCCCCTCCACCTCCGTCGTTCCAGTGAAAACAATTCGAGTTTATGCAACCTCTCCTCATAGCTAATGCCCTCCAGACCAGGCAACATCCTGGTAAACCTTTTCTGTACCCTCTCCAAAGCCTCCACGTCCTTCTGGTAGAGTGGCGACCAGAATTGCACACAATATTCTAAGTGTGGCCGAGGTAAAGCTCTGTACAGCTGCAGCATGACTTGCCAATTTTTATACCCTATGCCCCGACCGATGAAGGCAAGCATGCCGTATGCCTTCTTGACTACCTTATCCACCTGCGTTGCCACTTTCAGTGACCTGTGGACCTGTACGCCCAGATCTCTCTGCCTGTCAATACTCCTAAGGGCTCTGCCATTTACTGTTTACTTCCCACCTGCATTAGACCTTCCAAAATGCATTACCTCACATTTGTCCAGATTAAACTCCATCTGCCATTTCTCCGCCGAAGTCTCCAACCGATCTATATCCTGCTGTATTCTCTGACAATCCTCATCACTATCTGCAACTCCACCAACCTTTGTGTCGTCCGCAAACTTACTAATCAGACCAGCTATATTTTCCTCCAAATCATTTATATATACTACAAAGAGCAAAGGTCCCAGCACAGATCCCTGCGGAACACCACTAGTCACATCCCTCCATGAAGTCCCATGTTGGGCCAAACTCATCGATTGCAACATAGATCACACCCACGTCTCACATGGCTTCTATCAGAAACTTCCAGTAAGTTCATCTCAAACGCATCTTACACCTTAAACAAAATTAATGTAAGTTTCAATCACTGTATAAAGTAAAGGAATTACTAAACAAAACTATTACTTTTATGGGATATGTAATCTAAAAACACAAGTATGTTTGTTACATTATAAGTGGCACTTGTAATACTAGAGTTTGAATTAAAACCTGCTGTTGATCAGCTAACAAAAAATGTTTCCTCAGGAAACAATAGAGATAGCACATATCAAAATGGTAGTTATTGTAATGGTTCGTGACGCACAATCGAAAATAAATAACTCTGTCCCATGTTTTACTAATGCACGGTTTTCTTCAAACTTCCCTCTTCATTCTTGTTCAGATAATCTCCAGTTTATCAGTACAAACCTCTAATATTCTTCCAATAACACAGGGCCCAGAACGGCACACTATATTTAAATTATAGCTCAATCAACGCTCATCTACCCTCATCAATTACCTTATTTCTAGCCTCCCTTTCCTCTCCACTGTACAGTTTGATGGCTCCACTTTCAACAATCTTGGAGTGAAGAATGGAGTGAAACAGGGTTGTGTCCTCGCCCCAATCTGTTTGGTATCATCTTCTCCATGCTCCTGACCGCCACCTTCCCTGTAAATATGGAAAGAGTCTACTTGCACACTAGTAGACAGCAAGCTCTACAATCTATCAAGGCTGAAAGCAAAGACAAAAACCCATCACGTCCTGATCAAAGAACTTCTCTACACAGACGATGTTGCGCTAGTCGCTCACATGGAAACTCAGCTACAAAGACTCATGGACTGTCTTTCCCATGCCTGTAACTTGTTCTCCTTGACTCTAAGCGTCAAGAAAACCATGGCCATGGGACAAGGTGTTGCATCTCTGCCCCTGATCACACTAAATAACACCTCACTGGAAGTGGTTAGCAAATTCTGCTACCTTGGGTCCACAGTGATGGACAATTTGTCCCTTGATGCAGAGCTCGATACACACATAGGGAAAGCAGATACCACCTTTGGTCAACTTGCGAAATGGGCTTGGGATAACACCAAGCTGACCCTTAGGGCCAAGCTGATTGTTTATAAGGCCTGTGCTCTCAGCACCTTGCTGTACTGCTGTGAGACATGGGTGAATTACAGTTACCAGGAAAAGAAGCTCAATAATTTCTATTTGCTGTCTGCAGCGCATTATGGGTCTATCCTGGCAGGACAAAATCACAAATGTGGCTGTCCTCTCAAAGGCAGAGCTCACAATTGCGTTGGCGCACACCAAACAGAGGCGGCTTTGGTGGATCGGACACGTGTGCAGGATGGTATACGGTTGCATATCCAAAGACCTTCTGTATGGTGAGGTAGCCGGGGCCAGACGACCAGTGGGGCACCCAAAGCTCCACTTCAAGGATGCTTGCAAGCGTGACATGAAGGTCCTAAATGCCGACTATCACACTTGAGAGTCACTAGCTGGTGAAAGAGAGAAATGGCTATATATCCTGTGGACTGGTGTGCACTACCACGATGACCAGTTGCTGCAGCAGCTTGGCTACAGGCGCCAACGTCAAAAATAGCAACTCAGTGTCACTTGGCAGCTTCATGTGCTGCACTTATGGCAGAACCTAGCTCTCAAGGATTGGCCTTCACAGCCACCAGCAAAAGTGCATCAAAAGAAGACACCCATCTAAATGGATTGTTTGCTGCATGTCCATCATCTTTCATAGTTGAAAGGGTGCCAACTGCAATAGTTCCTCTCCAAGTCTTTCCCAACTCATGCCTATCGCTTCCCACAATTCATCTAGATCCCTCCAGTCCATTTTTGCCTACTCCAAGTACAAGACTACCTAAGTCAGTCAGCAATATCCTCTGTGAGAATGAGAAAATAAAGAGAGGAGAGGGAGGGAGTGGATAGGGAGGGTGAAAATGGTGGAGGAAAGGGAGGAGAAAACATTGAGGAGAAGGGAAGGATCATGGGTATGGGAGGGGGCAAAGAGTGCACAAGAGATTGTGCTGTTCAGCAGACAAAGTATCCGCCTTTCTGTGCGAGCTGGGGGGTGGGGTGGTGGTGGAGGGCAGTGTTTCATATGCTGATGAAGGGGCATTCATAGTGCATTTAGAGGCTTTGAGGCATGGAACAAACAGCTCTGGAATGTTTGCAATTTCATCAGAGAACTGTCATTCCATTCTTAGTCTGTGAATGGCTCTCCAAAAAAAATTGTACATTTCTCAAAGATGTATACAAGAACCCATAGATTTATGATAATTGTCCACAGAATTGTGAAGATTAACGGTATATGCTTCTTTCGACTGTGCAGATACTGCTCCGGCAACAAGTCATCAACTTCTGACTCACTATCATCCCATCAGCGATGCTTTCAGCATTTAGCCCCGATCGCCCAGAAGCCACCGTCTGGTTTGCCACGGTGGCTCAGATGCAGATGGCTCAGTGGACTGTCACAGAATGAAGATATCATGACTGTTGCCAGTATACCAGGCATTGGCCTGCATGATGCACTGCCTATGCTCGCACACGCGTTGAGAGAATGAAATCGCTTACAGCATCTGACGTGGCCCACACCAGAATTATGCGGACATGCTGCCATTTCGGAAGCAAATGCCACCCCTATCACCCAAACAACTTGCGCTACGGAGTTGAATTTTGTGGCCATCTTTCCCTTAACAAATGTGTGCTGGCAGTCTATTATTAGTCCATGCTTGTCCAAGTGGTCTTTAATTTTCTCCCGGATTATTGCTTCAAAATGCTTCCCCAACACTGGCGTTAAACTGACTGGCCTGTAATTCCCAGGTGTGTCCTTCTCCCCTTTTTTTGAACAAGAGTGAAACATATGCAATCCTCCAGTCCTCTGGCACCACCCTTGCATCTAATAATGATTGAATGATTGTGGTCAGCACCTCTGCAATTTCTACCCTTACATCACTTGGCAACCCAGGATGCAGCTCAGTTGGACTGGGTGAGTTATCCACTTCAAGTACTGCCAGCCTTTCTAGCCCCTCCTCTTTCTCTGCTTTTAGTCTTGTGTCCTGACAACCTCTTTGCTTACCGTAGCTTTGGCAAAGTCTTCTTCCTTGGTAAACACCAGTGCAAAGTATTCATGTATTACTTTGGCCATGCCTTCTATCTCCACCAATAGATCTCCAGTTTGTTCCCTAATCAGACCCACCATTCCTCTGGCAACAAAGAGAGTCGCGTGCCCATTGAAATGTCGATATACTAGTATCCCACAGTTTAATTTGAAAAAAAAAACCATGGCTTAACCTGAAGTCGGGCTCCAGAGCTAGTTTTTTCCATCTGTTGCCAAATATAAATTGAGGGCATTGTTACATTGTAACAATTGGAATTATTTAAATGGTTTCAGGTTCACAACTATCTGCTTGCTGTCATTTTTGTTAGAATAGTCTCAATCTGCTGTGGAAAATGATGCACAATAAAAATATCGGTTGTCTGAGATTCTTTTACTGAACATTTGCTGCTGGAGACAACCCAGCCCCAAATAATGATTCCATGTGTTTACACAGCACCTTATCACATTGAAAAGTGCTTCACCTGATGAAGGGGGAGACGATGGCGTAGTGGTAATGTCACTGAGCTAGTACTCCAGAGGCCCAGGCTAATGCCCTGGGCAGTGGGTTTAAATCCCACCATGGCAGATGGTGGAATTCAAATTCACTTAATTAATAAAAAGCTGGAATTGAAAGATAGTCTCAGTAATGATGCCATGAAGCTTTCACCAAACCCATCTGGTTCACTAAAGTCCTTTAGGGAAGGAAATCTACCGTCCTTACCTGGTCTGGCCTCCATGTGACTCGGAACTGCCCTCTGAAATGGCCTAGCAAGCCACTCAGTTCAAGGGCAATTAGGAACGGGCAACAAATGCGGGCCTGCCAGTGATGCCCACATCCCAGGAAAGAATAAAAAAAAGCACATCTGCAGTACGGTAGCTGGTTTTATGTAGGCAAACCCACAGCAATAACTGCATAGCACCTGTTGAAAAAAGTAGCAGTTAAGGCATGTATTAGAGAATTATTCCAATTTGAATAAAACTTACTGGCACTGTCCTTTTTCTGCACCAAACAGGAGGCATCCATCCGTGTGAGTTTCCTCAGATTTTCAGCCACTGTAACTTCACCAGAGATGTAGCAGAAACCCGATTTATGCAAAGTTGTCCTGGAGCAATGGAAGAAAATTGGAGAGAATTCAGATTCTAGGTCAACTGCGACATTGGGCTTAATATCTGCCACTGACTTACACTAATAGTTGGTCACATTTTCTTCAGAGGAAAAGGAATAAGCCATTCATCACTTCAAGCTTATTCTGCCATTCAATTTGATCCGAGATAATCTGTATTTCATTCACCCACCTTTGTTCCATATCCCTTGATATCCATACCTTACAAAAATCCATCAATCTCTGTCTTTATGAAAGCTTTAAGAACGCTCATTTGTTATTCACGTTAATACAGGACCTCATCATCCTATGTTATTATGCAAAACGTGAAGTCATATATTTATTTCTTCCTTCAGTGAGTTTTAACCTCATTTAACCTTAGCGTCATCTTCAAGTTCCCCATGGAGGTGAAACTGAGGCAAGTGACCTACCTGCTCATTCACTCTACATTGCTTTGTCTGCTCTTATCTGATTCCATAAACAATGCATGTCCCAGTACCCACTGAATGAACTCAACATGCCATCTGGCAGCTCCTCAACCAATTCTGTTTTTTGAGTCCCTTATTTAGCAGCTAACCAATCAGTCACAAAACATACACACAGAATTATAAAGGGTCCCTTAGTAATAATTAAAGCTATCATGTTTACAGCAGTGAGGAGTGTTTGCGCAATCGTTCATCTCTACAGAATGCCCATGCAGATCTCAGTTTCCACATCAAAGCCATTTTTCTACAGTTTAAATTAAAATGCAAGTTACCTAGAATTCCAGGTGGTTTTTATTTCTGGGCCTTGTGGCTCTCCAATAACAGAAAATGAGGAACGCTTTTACAATAATACACAAGAACTGAGGTTTAGTTACGTATGGGGCAATGCCATTATCTGTAATCATTGGTTTCAATCACTGTTTCAGCTCCTTGAGACCACTTTAATCAAAAAGGTAATTCTATTAGCCTGTGATATTTAGAAAAGAAATACTTGAATGGGTTTAATTTAAGGTAATGAATGATTTAATATTAATTCTTTCAACGTGGGCTTAATGTTGGCTGTGGTGAGGACTGCTGAGGAATACAAGGTGTTTCCACTTTGTGTCTTAATGCTATACTCCCAGTGAGGTGTGGAGCACAAACACAGCTACATGCTCCGACCAGTGACCCCCTGCTCCATTGAGCCATAAAAGAGAATGCAAACATCTCTACCCTTCTAAAAATTAGTTAACTAGGAATGCTGATGAATAGGACTTCTGTTAGAGAGCATGATAGCATCATCTGGTGGGTAATAGCTTGGAAATGGTATTAAGCCAGACCAGGCAAAGGACATTTTTAAAAATCTTTCATGGAATGTGGGCATCGCTGGCAAGGCCAGCATTTGTTGCCTATCCCTAATTCCCCTTGAGAAGGTGGTGGTGAGTGGCCTTCTTGAACCGCTACAATCCATCTGGTGTGTGTACACCCACAGTGCTGTCAGGGAGGTAGTTCCAGGATTTTGACCCAGTAACAGAGAAAGAACGGCAATATAGTTCTAAGTTAGGATGGTGAGTGGCTTGGAGGGAAACTTGCAGGTGGTGGTGTTCCCATGCATCTGCTACCGTTGTCCTTCGAGGGAGAAGAGGTCACAGGTTTGAAAGGTGCTGTCAAAGGAGGCATGGTGAGTTGCTGCAGTGCATCTTGTAGATGGTACACACTGCTGCCACTGTACGCCAGTGGTGGAGGGAGTGAATGGTTAAGGTACTTGATGGGGTGACAATTAAGCAGGCTGCTTTGCCCTGGATGGTGCATAATTTCCTGAGTGTTGTTGGAGTTGCAGTCTTCCAAGCAAGTGGAGATATTCCATCACACTCCTGACTTATGCTTTGTAAATGGGGGGCAGGCTTTGGGAAGTCAGGAGGTGAATTACTCGCCACAGAATTCCCAGTCTCTAACCTGCTCTTGTAGCCACATATTTATATGGCTGATCCAGTTCAGTTTCTGGTCAATGGTAAGTTCCAGTATGTTGAAAGTGGGGGATTTAGCGATGGTAATGCTGTTGAATAGCAAGGGGGGATGGTTAGATTCTCTCTTGTTGGAGATCACCACACTTCCTTTGACAGCATCTTCCAAACCTGTGACCTCTTCGACATTGCTTGGCATTTGTGTAGTGCAAATTTTACCTGCCACTTATCAGCCCCAGCCTGAAAGCTGTCCAGTCTAGGTCTTGCTGCATATGGACATGGGCTGCTTCAGTATCTGAGGAGTCGCGAATGGTGCTGAACATTGTGTAATCATCAGCGAACATCCCCACTTCTGACCATATGATGGAGGGAAGGTCATTCATGAAGCAGCTGAAGATGGTTGGGCCTCGGACACTACCCTGAGGACCTCCTGCAGTGATGTCCTGGGG
Organism: Heterodontus francisci; assembly: GCF_036365525.1. Lineage (NCBI taxonomy): Eukaryota > Metazoa > Chordata > Chondrichthyes > Heterodontiformes > Heterodontidae > Heterodontus > Heterodontus francisci. Next base: position 186,048,540 of record NC_090372.1, on the reverse strand, counting down.
CTGAGATGATTGACCTCCAACAGCCACAACCATCTTCCATTGTGCTAGATATGACTCCAGCCATTGGAGAGTTTTACCCTTGATTCCCATTGACTCCAGTTTTGCTACGGCTCCTTGATACCACATTTGGTTAAATGCTACCTAGATGTCCAGGGTAATCACTCTCACCTCACCTCTTGAGTTCAGCTCATTTGTCCAATATTGGACCAAGGCTGTAATGAGGTCAAGAGCCAAGTTCCATGAGATCAGTCAACATGAACAGTTATAAAGTCATGAAGTCATAGAGTTATACAGCAAAGAAACAGGCCCTTCGGCCCATTGTGTCTGTGCTGGTCACCTAACTATTTTAGTCCCATTTTTCAGCACTTGGCCCATAGCCTTGTATGCTATGGCATTTCAAGTGCTCATCTAAATACTTCTTGAATGTTGTGAGGGTTCCTGCCTCTGCCACCACTTCAGGCTGTGTATTCCAGATTCCAACCACCCTCTGGGAGAAAAACCTTTTCCTCAAATCCCCTCTAAACCTCCTGCCCCTTACCTTAAATCTATGCCCCCTGTTTATTGACCCCTCCGCTAAGGGAAAAAAGTTTCTTCCTATCTAACCTATCCATGCCCCTCATAATTTTGTACACCTCAGTCAGGTCCCCCCTCAGCCTTCTCTATTCTAAGGAAAACAACCCTAGCCTTTTCAGTCTCTCTTCATAGCTGAAATGCTCCAACCCAGGCAACATCCTGGTGAATCTCGTCCGCACCCTCTCCAGTGCAATCACATCCTTCCTATAGTGTGGTGCCCAGAACTGTACACAGTACTCCAGCTGTGGCCTATCTAGCATTTTATACAACTCCATCATAACGTCCCTACTGTAATATTCAATGCCTCGGCTAATAAAGGCAAGTATCCCATATGCCTTCCTAACCCCTTATCTACCTGTGCTACTGCCTTCAGTGATCTATGGACAAGTACACCAAGGTCCCTCTGACCTTCTGTACTTCCTAGGGTCCTACAATCCATTGTATATTCCCTTGCCTTGTTAGTCCTCCCAAAATGCATCACCTCACACTTCTCAGGATTAAATTCCATTTGCCACAGCGCTGCCCATTTTACCAGCCCATCTATATCATCCTGTAATCTAAGGCTTTCCTCCTCACTATTTACGACAACATCAATTTTCGTGTCATTTGTGAACTTACTGACCATACCTCCTATATTCACGTCTACATCATTAATGTATACTACAAACAGCAAGGGTCCCAGCACCGATCCCTGTGGTATCCCACTGGTCACAGGCTTCCACTCGCAAAAACAACCCTTGACCATCACCCTCTGTTTCCTGCCACCAAGTCAATTTTGGATCCAATTTGCCAAATTGCCCTGGATCCCATGGGCTCTTACCTTTTTAACCAATCTCCCATGCGGGCCTTATAAAAAGCCTTACTGAAGTCCATGTACACTACATCAACTGCTTTATCCTCATCTACACATCTAGTCACCGCCTCGAAAAATTCAATCAAGTTAGTTAGACAGGATCTCCCCCTGACAAAGCCGTGCTGATTATTAATAATTATTCCCTGCATCTCCAAGTGGAGATTTAATCCTGTCCCTCAGAATTTTTTCCAATAGTTTCCCAACCACTGATGTTAGACTCAGCGGCCTGTAATTACCTGGTCTATCCCTGCTACCCTTCTTGAATAATGGTATCACATTCGCTGTCCTCCAGTCCTCTGGCACCTTCCCCGTGGCCAGAGAGGATCTGAAAATTTGTGTCAGAGCCCCTGCTATCACCTCCCTTGCCTCACATAACAGCCTGGGATACATTACATCTGGTCCTGGGGATTTATCCACTTTTAATCCCACTAAAACATCTAACACTTCCTCCCTTTCAATGTTAATATGGTTAAAATGGTATATTGTTTCCAACAATATCTGGAAACTGCAGTGAGAAGTACATTGAATTAGTTACCTGTTATGATTAGAGTTTTACCAGTTTCTAACATAGGTTTACAGGGTCAGCAATGGGTACTATGGTGTTACGTTCCACCAAGACAGAAATGGACTGGTTGGTCTTTTCCTGGCCAACATTTTCTATATGTTCGGAAATGCGTTTGGAACACTATTGCAAGCTACCTATAAAGTGTTTGCAGAGTGAGGAGGAGAGGGACAGCCAATTAGAGTTAAATAATCTTTAAGTTTCCAATCATTTAAAGGGCCTGGGAACCTACATAAGTTTAATTCAGAACTAATCTGATTGGAATAAAAACAATACGAGGACAGCAAGTTTGTCTTTGTCCTTCTGCTTTCAGAAGAAACCAACAGGAGACATGAGTACATAGCTGTAGGACTAACAGCAAATGACCAGATCTTAGGGGTAGTGTCCACAGGACCAGATTGTCATGATGAGGGCTTGAAGGGGCTTTTTTAAGGCAAAAAAGGAATACAACAAATTTCTGTCAAGCAGAGTTCCCAGTATACCTGGCTAACCTGGTCCACTCTCCAGCTCCAGTCAGTGCTGAAGGACAGCCTCAAAGGTTCTTAGATGTACTCAAAAGACCTATTACCTACAAGGGGCTAAATTGGGTAGTCGCCAAAAATTGGAGCAAGAATCGCGATGGACGATTAGCTTAAGCCCATTGATTGCAATGCAGACAGGACACCAACTTCATACTGCCTGTTCATTTGAATGATCCCTGTGACCAGCCAGTGCCAACTGTGCTATTCATTGGCTGAATGCATCAGCAGGGGGCTAGCCTGCACTGCTTAAAGCTAGCATACATCACTTAAATGGGAGGGGTATTGTGGCTAGAGCAGGTGCTAGGAGTAATGGTTGAAGAGAATCTGAACTGGCAAAGAGTGAGGAATGGCACAATGGAGACCACAAGCTCCAAGGTTTTCAGACACTGTATTGGAGGTCTACACTCAAATCTCACAACTTGCACACACTGCCAACTTTTCAACCTGACAGCCACATCAGCCTAACAGATTGCACGGCACTCAGTGACACAGTTCCACATGTCTTGCAGGACAAGGTGGCACACAACAGGAAGCAGCAGGAGCTAACAAGAGGAAGACAGGCATACCTGCATGTTCTAACCCCCGTGAAGAAGACGGCACTGGCCATTATTGGAATGGGCATTGCTGAGTCCATGGCCAGTGGCAAGGCTGAAAAAAATCAAAGATGACGGTACCTGCAAATCTAATCCTCCTTCTCACATCCCACTTCCCCTTCTTCTGATTTACAAGCTGCAGATGGTATAAGCCTGCATCCCATACTTTCCCCTCCTCCTCGCACCACACCTTACCCTTGTGCCTTTCCTCCTTTCAAATACCCAAGAGGTGCAAACTGAGGCGGTGGAGGAACAGTAAGGAAAGAGTGATTATGAAGACACAGAACTGTAACTTGATTTCACACTCACAACCACCAGCTCAGATGTTGGCACTGTGTGCATCTTACAGGATCCATTACAGGTGGGATGTGCATCTGATGAGATAACAGGCATGAGTGGGCTGCAGCCAGGGCAGGAGGCAAGAATAGCACAAGTGCTAGCTCTCCGGAGGGTGAGGTCACACACGAGTTCTGTTGCAGAGGATTCAGATGAGGTCTTCGATGGGCCAGACTACCAAAGAAGGCTGATGTGCCTACACGACAAAATGCTTGGTGGATTGGGAAGCCTGCCAGGAAGCCTATGGTCAGTGTCAAGGAGAATGGAGGAGTCCAAAGTCAACTTGGCATTAGGCTTTGCACAAAGCTTGGAGCCCATCCTTTCCAGCTTGGAAGTAGTGGTCAACCTCTAATACTTGTGGACATAACCATAATGTTGCATCTGATGGCCAATGTTACAGTTTCCCTTGCAGCACAAGCAGCAGCCATCCAATGTCTCAATACTGCAGTGAAAATTCAGACAGCTGTCATGCAAGGCCAGCTTGCTGCCATCGTAGCTGTGGATTACAGTTGGAAAAGGAGCTTGCAGGGTGTCACAGCAGTCCAGCAATCTATCCTCCAACAGATTACTAACATTGCTGAGGCACCACCGCAGGGGAGTGGCAGTGGCTCCATGGAGTATGAACCCACTGTCCTCTCTCAGGAAGATCGCACTCATCCTCCCACCACTGTCACTCCATCAGTGCCCTTGCCAGACTGCCGCCACCCATGCCGAGATGGTGCAGTCTGCAGCCACGCCTTCTAGGCCCGGAACTGCTCAAAGTCATCATTCAAGGCCATCTGCAATCTCCTCCACTGAAAATCAGCAGCCTGTCGCCAACCATGCTGCAGTGACTGGGGTAACATGTGTAGGAGCAGTAGGACAGGCAAAGGGACATGGAAGACTGGCACTAAGAGAATGCACAAGGGTGATTAATTGACTAGTGCATGCAATATAGTACAATTCATTAATAAATTTGGTTTGGAATGTTTACTTTGTGGTGGCTTTTATTTTTAGCAAGCAAATGCTGTGATGGTCAGTGACAGAGAGAAAGTAAATGAATGGGGAATTGGGTTTGTGGTTATTGGTATCACACTCTGATGGGTTCTACATGGAAAGCCCAGGTAGAAAGGGACTGTTGAGGTTGCCTGCTCACTTTCTGTTCCTCCTCTTCCTCTTCTTCCTCCTGTTCCTCAGCTGTTGGCCATATAGCTGGCGGCAAGTGCTGTCTCCTCATGATGACCATGTTGTACAGTCTGCAGCAGACCACCACACATCTTGATAACCACTCTGATGAGTACTGCAGAGCAGTCCAGCCTGCAGAAGCGATGTTTCAGCTTGCCAATGGTCTGCTCTATTACATTTCATGTGGCAACGTGGCTTTCATTGTATGCATGCTGCACTTGTGTGTGGATACACCAGAGTAATGAACCATGTCATTAGTGGATAGCCCAATGATAGCCCTAATATGCCCAGCTCCAGCCTGAAAGGATCCAGACACATAAAAGCTAATTGTTACAGCCACTGTCAACGTGATCCTTGCCTGCTCTGAAGTTATAATTGTGGCTGAAGCAGGTGGTAAATTTCAGTGTGGACATTCTTACTGAAGCACAGACATCTCACACACTGTTCCTTGCTGAGGTTCAGGTAGGAGAATTGCTCCCTGAACACCCTGGGTGGATCTGGCCTCCTGCTGAGACCCGTTCTTCCCCCTCCTCCTCCTCCTTCTTCAAGCAGCTTGTCCTGCTCTTCCAAGCCTCTGCTTATTCTTCACATCAAGCTGTATTACAAGAGGAATGCCTATGAGCGCACCAGTGTCTGCAAGAACTGTTAGTGCAAAAGACTTGAAATCAGGACAAACTCCTTCAATGCCTATCACACCACTCCCTGTACAACTGGCAACTAACATGTAAATAGTTGATAATCCTTATATATAGTGCTGGTGGGGGGGTCCTTCCTGCTGCTGAATCTGAGATTAAGAGAGAAAGAAAAGAAAGACTTGCATTTATATAGTGCTTTTCACGACCACCAGACATTGCAAAGCGTTTACAGCCAATCAAGTACTTTTGAAGTGCAGTCACAATTGTAGGAAATGGGCAGCCTATTGCGCATAGCAAGTTCTCACAAACAGCAATGTAATAATGACCAGCTAGTCTGTTTTTGTGATGTTGATTGAGGGATAAATATTGGTGAGGACACCGCGGATAACTCCTCTGTTCTTAATTAAAAGCAAAATACTGCGGATGCTGGAAATCTGAAATAAAAACAAGAAATGCTGGAACCACACAGCAGGTCTGGCAGCATCTGTGAAAAGAGAAGCAGAGTTAACGTTTCGGGTTAGTGACCCTTCTTCGGAACACTGACCCGAAACGTTAACTCTGCTTCTCTTTTCACAGATGCTGCCAGACCTGCTGAGTGGTTCCAGCATTTCTTGTTTTTACTCCTCTGTTCTTCTTTGAAATAGTGCCGTGGGATCTTTTACATCCACCTGAGGGGGCACTCGGGGTGTCGGTTTAATGCTTCATCTGAAAGACAGCAACTCCGACAGTGCAGAGAGAGCACTGGTTGGATTCTCCAGCTGGAAAATGGCAGTACTGGTATCAAATCAGCTTTGCACTATCTGCCTGCTCTGTATACTTTTGACTGATGTTTACAGGGTGCTTGCTAACGCCACCATCAATGTGGTGTCCAGCATGACTCATTGCACAAGTGTGCGCGTGCAGGCGGATGACATTTTGAAGTTCTCATAGCGCCCAAAAACCAAGTGCTAATGAGTCCAATTTGTCACCCATAATGCTTTATATTGTGTAATTTAATATGTAAATACTGATTGTCACTCCTCACTCCAATTTAAATGTATAGTAGCTTTTGCATATTAGAAAATCCTGGACAGCATACCTACAATTTTTCAACATGCTCTTGGGTGTGCAAGGAATTCCAGTGAAGTGGGCCCTGCAAAATTTACTCGAGCATTGTCTTGGTGGTTGAGATTTTCCAGGGGTTCAATTACAGAACCTTGTCAAATGGTAATAGGTGACCTGTGGGTCTCTTCTGTGACTGGAGCTACTTTGCCTGTGGCTGTGAAGGTCACAGGTGCTTTGAGTAAATGTTCACCACTGTCTCATTATACTCACCTGATGGTGATTTAGTGAGCATTAGCTACAGTATGATGTCTACCTTCAAATGTCAGAGGCTAATCCACTTCTATAGACAAGCAGGTATGGTTTTCATCTGAAGCAGCAAGCACCCAAACGAAGAGCCTCAAGGATTACCAGAAATTGGTCTTTGGGCTTCTACATATACGAGGCGAGTGGCAGTGCCCGCCACGCCTCCATGGGCAACTTGGTCAAAGAGAAGAATGAATTTCGGGCTGCCCGCCTTAACAGCCATGGCCCTCAGGTACGTTCCAGGAGGGGTAGTGGGAGTGAGCAGCCGAGGGATGGGGATGGGGGGGGTTGGAGGGTACGGGGGGGAGAGGGTGGGCGGGCACGATTGCGACTATTGTGGAGTTGGGACAGCACTCCTGCTCCTCCTGACTCCATAGAATCTTAGCACCAAAGGTAAATAATCCTGAGCAGAGTGGGCCCAATGTTTGACCTTCTCATTAGGAACAAATTATATCCAGGAGTCCTTCAACAGATGTTAGGCCCTAATTAACATTAAGGTCTAATGCTTGCTTTACTTGGCTGCCCAGGATGTCTTAACATATGGGCTCAACATTTACCAGTGGACCTGGTGCAGATTGGGTGTACTGCTAAATTGGTATGCTTTGCACCCATTTTATGCCTGCAAAATAGGCATAATGTATACACATTTCTATTCTCATTCAAGGGGTGGAACCTGCTTCTTGTCCATGAACAGAGTGTTTTTGGTAATTGGAGCATGTTTGGCATCAATAATGCTCTGCACTTCGAGGAATTGAGAATGCTAGACATTTACAGCTTATTTTTTGTTGCTGCATTTATTAATAGGAAAATGATAAAGTGACTGGTGCAAATAAACAGACAATTGTCCACTGCAGTTTGGGAAATTTGGCAGATATCACTGGCTGTTGCTTGGAAGGACACAGTGGTGTATAAGTTCAACAGAGCTGTTAACATCAGAGCCACTGACACAATCATCTGTGATGTGGAAGTTGTTCCAGGTCTAATTGCAGGGACATACACAGTTCTAGTGTCACAGATGGAGTACACATTTTAGGCATTGACAGTAAGAGGCTGATTGAACCCTACCTACACAGTGGAAACAGTCAGTTAAAGTCAGGTAGTTGAATAGCCTGCCAGTGTCCCGTGCCAATCCCACTTAACCTGCTCTCCAGAGCAGGCAGCAAGGACGCCCACCTGAAGCCAGTGAGGTTCTTCTGTCAATGTACAGTTCAGGGTCTGATGACATTATCAGGCCCTGACTGCAGCACTAACTCTGAATGCCAGTTGAAGACAGCAAGACAGGGTTCAGAGACTCCTCTCTGTTTATCGCCTCATTCCTGCCCACCAGCTAGCTGTGCTTCCTGTCCATTTTTGGCAGGCAGTTAACCAGCAGAATTTAGATGAGGCCTGCAAGCTAAATTCACCCAGGCTGCACACTGCTGAGTTTGGATGAGGATGAGGGGAGGAAGGGGAGGGGAAGGTGGGGTGGTGCTGTGGTTGGTTTGGTGCAGATCTTGCCCTGTGCTGCCCAGTTCTCACTCTTGGTTAAGATCAGTGCTGAAGATTCCCTTTGACAAAATAGCTGAACATCAAAGAAGTACAGAAAAAGGTGGAAAAAATGTTCATCAGTACTCATACAGCATTGAAATGAATCAGGCCACCTAGGGAGGAAAGACCTAGCCTGAGCAACGGGGCATTTCTTGCAGCATTTATTGTGTATCAGTGGCAAGTGTCTGGAACATGGTTCAAGTGCTCTATCTGTATTTTAGGCTGTAATCCTAATTTATATATTAATGAGCCTATTGCTCAACACATATGCAGCTATTAGTGAAAGAAGTGCCTTTGGGAGTCACACCATGTCATTGGCACTGTTCAGGTCTCAGCATCCCACATCCCATGTGAGATGCTGGCACCCAATAGGCAGTGAAGATCACATTGCAGTCTCCAGAACTTTCAGACCAACTAGACTCAGCAGATATATTTCCTTCTTTGAAGCACATTGTGTTAAGTGTTAATTTCTGAAAGATGTTCACAATTATGGCAGCAGCGTTTCAGGAACTTTGAAACTGACCAGCAGCTTTTGAGTCAAAGGTTCCTACTCCCTGCTGGCCAACATTGCTTGGCAATATTCCTTACACTTGCAATAATGTCTTATTAAAAGTGGTGACACTGGCTTTACAGTACTTCAGGAGTTCACCTTAAAGTCTGTCCGTTATACTGGCCATCATGTATAGAGGGCAACCAGGGTTCACATGAATGTGCATGTTATAAGTGCTGGGGAATGTGCGAGCCGCTAAATGGCTTTCCCCAAGTTCTCCATTTTTATCAATAATTTTCTGTTGAACACGTCAGTCCCCGACAAGATAAGGCCAACAGGACAAGCAGCGAAACAAAATTTAGCTAACATTTTTCCCCAATTCATGCTTCACATCTTCCTGGCTCCTGTGCTGAATGAAACTTCATTAAAACCTCAACAAATTAGATGCAGATAACAATAACAGGGTGGATTTGTAAATCTTTTCAATGGAATGAAAAGTACATCAGAAACATTGCTGCAATTGCTACCCTGCCAAGGGAATAGTGGTGATGAGTACGCAAGATACTTGCAATAAATGGGTTAGTCCTCAATAGGATTCAAGTGAAAATCTAGTGAGTACCACAACCTTTCTACTTCAATAAGCAAAAGTTAATAAAAGCAGTTCAGAATGAATAAAATTATTTAATTTGTCATTTGGCAGCTCAGCAGAAATGTCTTTGAATTTTCTACTAAGCTGGTCTTGTTTTCTATTGCTTTGCCGACTCATTAGTGTAAAATGTAACTTTCATGTCTCCGGGCCAATTTAATCATTATAAAGTAGTAAGAATGGAAATAATATTTTTGTTCTTTTAAAGAAAATTGGACAAGCTTATCACGAGTTTCATATCCAATAATGTTAGTTTGTAATGAGTATTCCAGCAAACCTGTACCCTCAGAACAATCGTTGCATTACATTTAAAATACCACTTCAAGAGCATGTTGTGTGTTCCCAGAGCTAAGATATGATATTGGAAGTGAAAGCTGCACTTCATACATGTGCCATAAAGTCCAGTCTGTCACCAATGCTCACCCATGCTGTTTGCTGTGTATGTGAAATAGCTTTTAAATCCCCTGTCAGTTTTCCAGCTATCTCAAATCAACAACAACTGTACATGTGAACAGAAAGAAGTTCTTAAAGTGCTTTGTAGAATGGGAGGGGGGAAGAATGGAAGCTGAGCAGAAGGGAAAAGCAGGAAAACTAATGGAGGTGGAGCTGAAAGCAGTAAAAGACCCTTCATTTTTCACCTGACTGAATGTTGATGGTGCTTTATAATCAAATTATTCAAACTATGTACCCCAATATGAGCTTTCAGTGGAGGAAAGGGGAGATATTTAGTGTAGATTTTTCCCCCTGAGTGGACTTCACACGGCCAGCCAGAGGAATGTGCCAGCTGGCCTTCCAATAGTCCTGGAAAGAGGCATGGTCAATTTTGCAGCCAAGCCTTAGTATTATTTATCTGGTGGGCCCCGGGTAAATTACTGGTGCCTCACTTCAGGTCTCAAGCTCTTGACGACTGTGAAATTGGACAGCTTGGCCAACCTCGAGGGCCAGCAGAAAGTAAGACCCAGAGTGGCAGTGACTCAGACTAGCTTTATGGAGTTCCAAGGGGTACTCCTGCTCCTCCCAACATCCTGCCCTGCCAAAAAAAAAATATACACCAGTTTACCTGCCAGCTTCTCTTTGGCTGGAGTACTGGCTGATACTGGGGCAAAGCATGTGCAGTACATGATCTGCCCAGTACTGTCCGAAAATGGTTAACAGGGTCTTATGTACATTTTAGGAACAAGATTTGCATTATAAAGGGGTCTACCACCTGACTCAGACAGGCAATAGGACCACCTAGTGCAAGTCCCAAGTGATGATTATGGCAACCGTAGTGACACTGTAAACAGTTACTCCCCCTGATTTTTGGGGTGCTACCACCCAGATTCTGCTTAGCACAAGGCCTCAAAATCTACCCCATTGTATGGGAACAAGTTGTTCTATAACCATTTAATGTTTGGGTAGGGGGAGGGTGGAGAGTTGTACCCGGAATGCAGGATGTTCAGATGCCTACAGTTTTTCTATTTTCAAAAGGGGAGGAAGTTGCTGGAACTAAGTTTATGGTCAAGTTTAGGGATTTTCTGTGGGATTTGTAGTGTTGAAATTGTGAGGCTCTGTTCCTTGCAAAATGCCTCACTTGACATAAGGGGGGATGAATGATAGGGGCATGACACTATTGTCCCAATTCTCCAAACTGCATTTGCTTCCACTGAAGTTGAATCTATTATTGTACTCTCACAATTTCAGCCCTTATATGTGTTTATTGTATGATAGCTTTTTATTTTCTGAGCTGTGGAACTATCATGCCATCTTAGACTTTTTTTTACGAAATGTGACTTGTGCAGAATTTTTAGTAAATATTCGTTTAGGGATAATTGAAGTTTGTATAAAAGTTTTTGTGCAATATGTTTAGTGAATAATAGAGGTAGAAATGCATGAGAAAGACAAAAAAGAGTGCTTCATAGATGTGAATGTATTAGGAAGTGGTTGGGAGAAGTAGGGAGGAAAATGGGAAAATGTTAGTTAAGTCACTAAAGTCACTGCCCTATTGAACTATTTCTCATCCCTTTTGTACAGTTAATACTTCATCACTGCCTGCCTGAAATGGCCTTTGTACATCATTGATCAACTTTTCACCTGTTTTCTGAAAGGTGTGGATGAACAGAAAGCCCTAGAAGTTCCAGTACATATTCCTTAAAAACATTAGTGCATAAAGGCACAAAATGGACAATAACATTTTTGGTTATATTTATATGAACTTAAAGCAAAAGAACAAAGAGGTAATGATGAATTTGGACAAAATATAGTGAGACACACTATGCAGTTTTGGGCTCCCCTTTAACAAAAAGGCATTAAAACTACAGTGAGTGCACAGTGTCAATTCACAAAGATGGCAACAGAGATGGGACACTACGGTTATGAGGTGATTCTGGGACTAGTTCCACTGAAGCAGAGAAGACTGAGGATATTCAATACAGGTTTTTAAAATTAGCAAGAGTTTTGATAGAGTGAATAGGGAAAGATTATTTCTTCTTGTTATGGAGTTATATAAATTTAAATTCATCACTAACAGCGTAAGGAAAAGTTGCTCGAGCTTGGAATGCTTTGCCACAGAAAATGGCTGCATCAGAAACTATTGATTTTTGAGTAGATAGAAATAAGCAAATAAAGATATAGGGCTTTGGGGAAGGAACAAGACACTGGAATTAGTTTAGTATTGCATAAGCAAAGTCCAGCACAGACACGCAGGGCCAAATGACCTCTTTGTGCTGCAAATATCTTTGATTCTCTAACATTCGATAGAAACATAGAAAATAGGAGCAGGAGTAGGCCATTCGGCCCTTCGAGCCTGCACTGCCATTCAATACGATCATGGCTTATCATCCAAATTCAGTACCCTGTTCCCGCTTTCTCCCCATATCCTTTGATCCCCTTAGCTCTAAGAACTATATCTAACTCTTTCTTGAATATATTTAACGATTTGGCCTCAACTGCTTTTTCTGGTAGAGAATTCCACAGGTTCACCACTCTCTGGGTGAAGAAATCCCTCTTCATCTCAGTCCTGAATGGCTTACCCCTTATCCTTAGACTTTGACCCCTGGTCCTAGACTCCCCCGCCATCGGGAACATCCTTCCTGCGTCTAGTCTGTCCAGTCCTAATGCAATACTATCTCATTAAGTTGGATGACTAGCAACAGCTTTCAGTTCAGCACAGAGACTCACAGATGTTTTATTTGTTCTACCCTGTTGACAACTCAATAGTCTTCAGAGTAACATTAAAAATGCTGCCTTTATGAAATTTGATAGAGCCATATTGATACATTGGCTTAGTCAAGGAAATCCAGTACTGAAAGGATTCACAGCTTTCAATGACAATTACATCTTGTTATTACCTTAATGTGCACATGATAAATCCCTATATCAATCAAGCAGGAACTTAAGAAGACTGTCTTTAAGGAACCTGTCAATAAAGTGACAGGTGTCCTGAGGCTATGACCTTTACCTGTTGGTCTTTGTGAAGTATGTTAATGGCTAAGTACCTGTATGACACAAGCTCATGATCTTCAGAAGGAATTTAACCAAAATAAGAGCTGCATTGTAGTATTCTGTAACTTTTTTGTGCTAATCATATCATGTTTGCTATAACTTAAGTGTAAGAGACTGAGGTTTTAGTAACCACTTGAATCAACATTGACTTCGCGACAGTAAAAGAGAATAAAGTATTCTTTCTGACTTGTTGTTATTGAAATAAGATACAAATCATGTTAACAAGAATTGCATTTTTTCATGATTCTTTTAAAATCTAATGGAAGTGATGTGACTGATTGTTGATGATCTTATGGTCATTATTCATCTCTGTTTCTGATTGTCAATAAATTTGCCCATGTTCCCTGATAGTCTGCTATATGAATCCCTAGCAATGTACCAATGGACATATCACAGATTTCCCATGCCTTAATGCATGTTCTGATGAACCTCTGCTGCATATCATGTGGACTCCATGGCCAGAATTTCCATTGCAGGGTCGGGTAGCCGATGCTGGGAACATTTCCAGGTCCTGACCCCACGTCGCGTCAACGTTAGTTATGCAATGCTATTTTGTAATTGAATCCCATTAATTGGCCTGGGTATGAGTCCCGAAGCATCCTGGAGGTGTCAATAAGGACAATTTGAAAAGGCAAGCGGCAGCCATTACTGGGCTTGCCGTTGCCTTCAGTAATGCAGCACCAGGGAGATCGGAGGGCCTCCATGGGCACGAGCATACATCCCCAGGTAGTACCACATTTCTCTGATGCGCTCATTGATGCAGTGTCAAAGAGGAAAGAGTTGTTCTTCCCAGCCTCAGGAAGGAGAAATTCACCCAGCGAAATCAAGAGGGCACGGATGGAGGTGGTCATGGAGGTCAGCAACTGGCGACAAATGAAAAGGATCTGGGTCCAGTGTAGAAAAAGGTTACCTCTTGCGGTCTGGTAAAATGAGTAGCCAGCGACACCCGCTTCATTGGGCACCAATTCTCTCAACAACAGAATGCATGTCAGCTGACCTCATAGAATGTCCATAGTTCTCCGTAACATTATCAGAGTAAGTCAACGGTCACTACGATGAGATGCAGCCACTCTCACACATGGAACGACATTCAGATGGGGATATCACTGAGGGGAACATCTGCCCACGTGTATGTCATGCTGGAAGATATGAGGGAGGACAGCCTACTCATGAATCATTCTCCTCTCATCCTGCAGGAGAAAAGAGCCCATAATATGCAGGAGATGGCCAGAATGGGAGGTGGAGTGGCCCAGCTCCACACACTGACAGCAGTGTGAAGGAGGCAGCACTGGAGATTACAAGGGTGCTGCTGATGGTTTTGGTGGGGAATGACGAGACGGGACGTCGTGAGCAACAGAGTCATTGAATAGTTCATTCTTGAGGTGAATGCAAGCTATGGATCTCAGTCCACTGTCATCTGAGGGGGTGGTTGTGCTGGGGTACTTGTTGTGTAGGACCAGCTCTCCATTTCCTTGTGTCTCCCACAGGGCCAGTTGAGGATCAGGAGCAAAGTGGACCTGCCATATTAGTGCTGCCGTCCTCGGCGTTGGGAGGAGTCCATGGAACTTGCACCGTCACATCATACCTTGGCATCTTCCACCAGCACAGTGCCACTCACTTCAGTTGGGCCACAGATTAATATAGAAAGGGGTGCACTGGGTGAATCTCACATCACACGTGAGCAGGAGGAGGAGGGTGAGGCAAAGTCAACTGTGGGCAATCCCCCTCGGAGGACAAAGGGCAGGTACAATGATTCTTCACTAGGTGAAGATGCTGGGCCTCGAGTATCACAGAGAAGGAGGGCCTTCCTTAAGAACCAGAGGCAGATGTTCCTGTTTGTCGGAGTTCCCTGAGGCCTTGAGGAGTCATGGGCAGGCAAGGGAGGAGTCAATGGGTGCACGTGCTCTGTCATGACTCAGAGTTTCGATTGTATGAGCTCCTCCATTGAGAGATTGAGCAACCTTTTGGAGAACCAAATGCAGTGCCACTCTGAGTGGGTATAGGAGCAGTGCACTGATATGCACAGAAAGAGTGAAACTCTCTATAGCACTGACAGTTCAGTGTCGCTGATGACACAAAAGTGTTCGGAGTGGATGCCAGCTGCTTCCAGTATCCACGAGCATTAGGAAAGGGCTGAGACAGTCATAGCGGGAGACGAAGGGGCCACCCCTCAGGAGGCACCGATCTGATCCTTGCGCCCACCGACTCAGGAGCTATCTGTGTGCCAGGACCCTGTGACAGAGACAGGTGTGGCAGCCTGTGGAGGAGCCACCACAGGCACCTCCAAGACGAGGATGGAGCCACAGGCATCTCAGCCGGAGGCAGAGAGTATGGAGCAGGCCGAATCCCCTTCATCCTCTGCCACAGTGGGGAGCACCCCGTAGAAGTGTTAGGAAGAGGAAAGCGCTACGATGTTGAATTCACTTATTGGGTCAGCTGGGTGCTATTGTCTGCATTTCTCTGTTATTTCATTTGCATCACAATATAACTTCTTTATGTCATCACTCTGACAGCTGTGTTGTTGATGACTCATCTCAAAAAAAGGAGACATAGCATTGTGGGGCAGGTGTTGGGGACGTGGGGCCCTGAGAACGTTATGTGCCCATGCCTTACGATGTTGGACAATATTAGTGGAGGAACCCTCCAGCTGCGTGCTCATGGCTGCTAATGGGACCTCGCAGTTAAGGGTCAGAACGGTAAAATTGTTCTTTGTGCAAGGACTCAGGGGTGATCAGATGAAGTGCTGCTGAATCAGTGTGGCCCTTGCTGCCCTGCCAGTCTGCAGTTCACTCTGAGGTGTGGGACAGCATTACTGGGCAGACTCTGCTGCCTGGCCGCCGGTAACCTCTTCAGCGATCGCTTCCTCCTTCTCTTCCTCCTCCCAGTCCTTCTCCAAGGTGGAGTGGTGTTCCAGCTCCTCCACGTCATCCAACTCCAAATCTCTTTGCAGTGTCATGTTGTGCAAGGCGTAGCAGATGACCATGATATGGGAGACTCTGACTGGCTTGTACTGGAGGGCACTACCCAACTGGTCAAGGCAACGGAAGCATATCTTCAAGAGGCAATGGTCTGTTCAATGCAGCTCCATGTTAGGAGATGGCTCTGGTTGCAACACCTTTCCACGCCATGTCTGGGAATCACCCCCTTAGGGGATAGCCCTTATTTCCCAGCAGCCACCCACAGAGTCTGGATGTGGGCCTGAAGAGGAGCAGCACCTGGGACTCTCACAAGATAAAGGAGTCATGAAAGCTACCAGGGAACTGGGTGCACACTTGCAACATTTGCTTTCTGTGGTCACAGACCAGCTGGACATTCAATGAGTGGTGGCCCTTCTGTTCAGGAATGTGACTGGCTGATGTGTCGGTGCCTTGATGGCTTCGTGTGTACAACTGATGGCCCTCTGGACCTGAGGGAATTCATCGATGGCAGCAAAGCCCAATGCTTTCTGTGCCTGCACTGGCCCATTTGTGTCAAAGTGGATGTATTCATCTGCCCTCTGGAATATTGGCATCCGTGACCTGCCTGATGGCATGATGAGCTGCCAACTGTGAGATGCCACCTAGACCCATAGCTGATCCCTGGAGCAACCTGATTGCATAGAAATTCAGGGTGACAGTGACCTTGATGGCTGCAGGTAAGGGACTGCCATGGGGGCTGTCAGGCCTCAGGTCATTGTGGATCCGGACATACAAGTATGAGACCATCTGCCTGGACAGGCACAGCCTCCTATGGCACTGGCACTCTGTCATTTGCAGGTAGCTGACTCTTGGGCAGGGGACCCGATGTTTTGGGTAGCGCCTTCTTCCCCTTGCAGCCCCCCGCTGTGCTCCTCTGGTCTCCTCCTGTCCAGGAGTTTGCATGTGCTGAAGCTCATCCTGGCTGCTTTGTCCAATGTTAGAGTAGCCTGTTCCCAACTGAATTCCCTCATCTGGGCTTTGTTCATTCACCAGGCCTTCCTCTATGGTGCTTCGGTGATGCCAGCGGCCTCACGTTCCTCTCTAGATTCCTGTCACTCACCCGTGAGAAAAGCAAGTCTTATAGCTGCAGCAGGGGGCATTCTGTGCCATTTTTGGAGCAGCTGAGCTTTATTTTGTGCCTCTGCATGATGTTAACCATCCCTTCCCATAGTCCTCATGGCCCCCCACAGTGTCCACAACTTGTACATCCTCCGTGTTCCAGACATGATGTTTTCCTCGTGTCCTTCCTTTAAAAATTGTAAACGGCTGCAGGCAAGCCTGTTAATGAGCTCCTCACTGAGCTCAAAAGACATTTAATTGTAGGTGTGCCGGGTTGCCGTTCCCTCCCTTCTGGCATCCCTTTAAAAATGGCTTCGCATTCCAGAGACAGCGGGGTCCAGTGCCAACTTCCCAGAACGCAATCTCTAAATTGTGTACAAACCCGCTTCCACCCCCACATATCAGACTGAGTGAAGCTTTTCCATGTGATGTCCACACACAAGCACTTCCAGCAAGAATTGGAGTAGGAATTCTGGCTAACTTTTAATTCCCTGATCAAGGGTCCGGAGAACAATTTTAGTGTCCCACTACCACTGCCCTGACTGCGAATCGGCAAACTCGGCACTAACCAGTATTAAACCTGGAAATATGTGCAATACTGCATAAAAATGTAGAATTTACCTTTGAGCCATTGGAATAGATATTTGAAGCAGAGTGAAATATTTGGCATGGGAATCGTGCAGGATGGTCGGATCTGTTTCGCATTGCTCTAGCTGCATGTCTGGTGCAAGCATGATGGGTCAAAGAGCCTACTTCTTTATTATAAACTTCTGTGGTCTGCACTGATAGCTGCTGAGTCTGGTGAGAAGGAGTTTTAAGGGTTAACTTCTATGTAAAGTCTAGTTTTTTTTCTTCAATTTAGCAATTGAAGTTGAGTTTTATTCCAGCCTTAAAACAGCTCCCTGGGAGCAGCTGCAGGTAGTTACGTAGGTAGCTGGCTTAAACTGGTTTTCAGAAGCTTGAATTAGTTGTTTTTCAGAAAGTATAAAAGCAGAGCTTCCTCAGTGCAGTTTGGTCTATACTGTGCTGCTTTGAGTGCACAGAGTGTAGAATGGAAGTTTGTTGAGTTGCTCCTTTCTTTCTTTTTCTACCTTATAGCTTACAGTAGTTGGCCCTTGCTTCAGGACAGGGGAAGAATCTGATTGGTGAGTAACAGTTAAGTTATTCTAATTGTAACAAATAGTTTTTAAAGTTATGGTATGGCAGGTCAGCTCAGCCAAGTGGAATATACATCCTGTGGTACGTGGGAAGTTATGGACAGACCATTTGTCCTAGACGAACACACCTGTGGGAGGTGTCACTGGCTGCAGAAGCTTGAGCTCCGGATTTCCAAACTCAAGCAACGGCTGGAGTCACTGTTGTGCATCTGAGGTGCAAGGCTATGTGGATAGCAGGTTTAGGAAGGTGGTCACACTGTAGGTTAGGATCATGCAGGTAGGGAATGGGTGACCACCAAGCAGTCTAGGAGAACCAGGCAGGTAGTGCAGGAGTCCCCTGAGTCTATCTTGTTTGCCAATCAGTTTTTCATTTTGGATACTGGTCAGGGTGATGGTTCCTCAGGGGAGTGTAGCCAGAACAAAGACAGTGGCACCATGGGTGGCTCAGCTGCACAGGAGGGGAGGAGCAATAGTGATAGGGGATTCGATAGACAGGTGTTTCTGCGGCAGTAAACGTGACTCCAGGACGGTCTGTTGCCTGCCTGGTGCCAGGGTCAAGGATGTCATGGAGCGGCTGCTGGGGAACGGTGAACAGCCAGCGATCGTGGTTCACATTGGTACCATTGAAATAGGTAGGAAGAGGGATGAGATCCTTAAAGCAGATTTTAGGGAGTTAGGAAGGAAATGAAAAAGCAGGAGCTCAAGACCAGTAATCTCAGGATTACTCCCAGTGCCAAATGCTAGTGAGCATAGGAATAGGAGAATTGATCGATTGAACATGTGGCTGGAGAACTGGTGTTTAAGGGAGGGCATCAGATTTTTGAGGCATTGGGACTTGTTCTGGGGCAGGTGATATCTGTACAAGAAGGGCGGGCTACGCTTTAACAGGACTGGGACTAATATCCTCGCAGGGAGATTTTCTAGTGCTGTTGGGGAGGGTTTAAACTAGCTTGTCAAAGGGGTGGGAACCTGAGGGGTAGCTCAAATTGGAAGGAAGTAAAGCTGGTAACAGGAAATCGAAAAATAGCAAGTGAAATTAGAAGGCAGGCGAAACAAAGGTGAGCATCAACTAGGCTTAGAATGCAGAATAATGTCAACGACAATGTTAAGGGCATTCGCAACAAGGTAGATGATTTAAAGGCACATATAGGAGTAAATGGGAATGATATAACTGCCATTATGGAAACGTGGCTACAGGGTGACCAAGACTGGGAACTGAATATTCAAGGATATTTGACATTTAGGAAGGACAGGCAAAAAGGAGGTGATGTTGCGCTGATAATAAGGGATGGGATCAGTACATTAGTCAGGGAGGATCTCAGATCAGAAGAACAAAATGTGGAATCTGTTTGGGTGGAGCTAAGAAAACATTGGTAGGAGTTATTTATAGGCCACCAAACAGTAGTGGTGGTGTAGGGCATGGCATTAATCAGGAGATTAGAGAAGCATGTAGCATGGGTAATACAGTAATCATGGGTGACTTCAATCTGCATATAGACTGGGTAAACCTAATGAGCATTAATGTTGCGGAGGACGAGTTTCTGGAGTCTGTTAGGGATGGTTTTCTAGCGCAGTATGTTGAGGAACAGGCAATTTTAGATCTACTATTATGTAATGAGAAAATGCTAATTAATAATCTTGTTGTAAAAGAACCTTTAGGGATGAATGACCTTAATATGATAGAATTTTACATTATGTTTGAAAGTAAGGTAGTTCAATCTGAAGCCAGGGTATTAAATTTGAACAAAGGAAATTATGAAGCTATGAGGGGCAAATTGGCTGAGATGGATAGGGAAAATACATTAAAAGGTATGACAATACATAGGCAATGGACAGTCTTTAAAGAATTATTACATAGTTTACAGCAACTATACCTTCCTTCAAGGCACAAAATCCCAAAAAGAAAAGACAGTCAATGGTGTATAACAAAGGAAGTTAAGGATTGTAAAAGGTTAAAAGAAAAGGCCTATAAAATTGCCAGAAATAGTAGCGAACCGAAGGATAGGGAGGATTTTAGAATACAGCAAAGGACGACCAAGAAACTGATAAAGAAAGGAGAATAGAATATGAATGTAACTGGCAAAAAACATAAAAACGGACTGTAAAAACTTCTATAGGTACATAAAAAGGAAACGTTTATCTAAGACAAATGTGGGTCCATTACAAGCAGAGTCAAGCAAATTTATAATGGGGAATAGAGAAATAACAGAGAAGCTAAATGATTACTTTGTATCCCTCTTCAATGAGGAAGTTACAAGAAATCTCCCAGAATTAGAGTTCCAAGGGACTAGGGGGGGATGAGGAATTGAAGGAAACTAGTATTAGTAAAAAGGTTGCATTGGAGAAATTAATGGGGCTGAAGGTCGATAAGTCCCTGGGACCTGATATTCTACATCCCAGAGTGTTGAAAGAGGTAGCTATGGAGGTAATGGATGCATTGATGATCATCTTCCCACATTCTATAGATTCTGGAATGATTCCTGCAGATTGGAAGGTAGTAAATGTCCTCCCACTATTTAAGAAGGGAGGGAGAGAGAAAACAGGGAACTAAAGACCTGTTAGCCTTATATCAGTAGTAGGGAAAATGCTTGAATCAATTTTAAAAGATGTGATAAATGGACACTTGGATAATAATGATCTGATTGGGCATAGTTAACATGGATTTATGAATGGGAAATCATGTTTGACAAACCCTGTTGGTGTTTTTTGGGGATGTTACTAACAGAATTGATAAAGGGGAGTTGATGGACATGGTATACTTGGATTTTCAAAAGCTTTTGATAAAGACCCTCACAGGAGGTCGGTTAGCAAAATTAAAGCACATTGGATCAGAGATAATATACTGGCATGGATAAAGGATAAGTTAACAGGCAGAAAACAGAGTAGGAATAAATGGGCCATTCCTGCATTGGCAGGCTGTGACTAGTGGGGTACCACAAGGATCAGTGCTTGGGCCCCAGCTGTTCACAACATAATTCAATTATTTGGATGTGTAGACCAAATGTAATATTTCCAAGTTTGCGGATGGCACAAAACTAGGTGGGAATGTGTGTTGTGAGGAAGGTGCAAAGCGGCTTCAAGGGGATTTGGACAGACTTAGTGAGTGGGCAGGAACATGGCAGATGGAATATAATATGGAAAAATGTGAGGTTATCCACTTTGGTAGGAGGAATAGATGTGCAGAGTATTTCTTAAATGATGAGAGATTAGAAAGTGTAGATCTACAAAGGGACCTGGGTGTTTTTATCAATAGGTCACTGAAAGCTAACATGCAGGTTCAGCAAGCAATTAGGAAGGCTAATGGTATGTTAGCCTTTATCAAAAGAGGATTTGGTACAGGAGTAGTAAAGTGTTGCTTCAATTGTATCGAACTTTAGTTAGACTGCACCTGGAGTACTGTGTGAAGTTTTCGTCCCCATACCTTAGGAAGGATATTATTGCCATAGAGGGAGTGCAATGAAGTTTCACCAGACTTGTTCCCAGGATGGCAGGACTCTCCTATGAAGAGAGAGTGGGGAAAGTGGGCCTGCATTCTCTTGAGTTTCAAAGAATAAGAGGTGATCTCATTGAAACTGACAAAATACTGAAAGACAATGTTGATGCAGCTAAGATGTTTCCCCTGGTTGGGGAGTCTTGATCCAAAGGACACAATTTCAAAATAAGGCAGAAGCCACTTAGGACAGAGATGAGGAGAAATTTCTTTACTCAGAGAGTTGTGAATCTTTGGAATTCTCCACCCCAGTAGGCTGTGGAAGCTTAGTTATTGAGTATGTTTAAGGCAGAGATTGACAGATTTCTAAATACCAATGACATAAAGGGATATTGGGGGAAAAAGGCATTGAAGTGGATGATCAGCCATGATCGTATTGAATGGCAGAGCAGGCTTGATGGGCTGAATGGCCTCCTCCTATTCCTATGTTTCTATGGTTTTATGGGATAGCTATACAGTTTTTGCTACTAAATAAATTAATGCAATTCAATTATTTTATGTTAAATTGTCAAACTATTGACACATAACAGTGTAGGCTATTATTGTGCAACATTTGAAGGAGGAAAACTTTATTTAGTCTCTTTCTTCCTATTTTTCTTACTTGGCTGTGATACAACTCATATTTACCACATTTACTAAACAAATATCTCCCTCCTATCAGTCATTATTTTTGTAATTGAGTAATCATGGTGCAAGAAGGAGGGATGAGAGTCTCGCAAACTAATGAACACATTTTGTAAACTGTAAACATTCCAGTAATGTACACACACCAGCCAAGTATGTAGGACCCTTATGTACAGTAAGCTGTACATTATGCTGTCATTGGATGCTGTCTCAAGGATACATCAAGGAATCTTTCATCTTTCTCTTGCTGTAGACAAGGCACATTAATTCTGGAAATAACTACTGTTTGTGATTCAAGGTAGTACTGTCTATATTGTTTCCTTTAGGAGACACAATAAACATATTACACTAATTAACACGTTTGAAGGAGTGATTTACCTGACTTATCCCTTTGTGAGGGAAGCATAAGTTCATCCAGGTATACCTGAGAATTAGACTTGCATTGTTACATTGTGAAGAACATTTATTTATGCTCCTCCCTTGCCACATTCTTGTTTTGAAGTCATTAACTTGTGGTTGGCTATGATTTCATGGGTACACATCATCCTTCAGTGCCTTGCTAAGTCAACATTCTTCAAATAAATACTGTATGTATACCCCAACTCTGAAAAGTTGTGCACTTCTAATGAATGGCAGCCTGACTCAGTTGCTTCCAGGACTCTCTCCTGAGTCAAAAGTTTACATTGTATCACTGGAGGTGCTGCCCTTCAAATGAGATTTTAAGTGGTACACAAGTGCAGTATTTATGTTACTGATCTAGTAACCCCGAGGTATGAATTCAAATCCCACCATAATTTGTGGGCTGTCACCATTTAAAAATATATCAAAAGTTTTAAATACCCAGCCGGTTCGTTAAGTCTTTCAGGGAGGGGATCCTGTGACTCCTACCTGAACTGGTTTGCATGTGACTGTAGGCCTACATTGTGTGACTGACATTTAAAGCTCTCAGGCCAGCTATGGATGGGCAATAAATGCCCACATCTGAAATGGTTCAGGTGCAAATTAAAGACTCCATGACATTATTTATGTTTGTCAATGCAAATATATGATAAATGTAAGTCTTACTTAATCCCTTTTATGGATTTCATGCAATGTGTTTTTTGTTTTTAGTTGCAATGTAGTATCATGTGGCAGATATTCTTTGTCAAATGGACAAAGTTGTGTGAAAGGAAACCTGTTGCTGCAAAGGCTTGTTTCGGTGAAGCAAGATCTACATGTGATCAGCTTTCATGGTAAATAATGCTGAAGTTTATATTGTAGAAAGCAGTTACCAGGAGGCAGTACATCTCTTAGCACAGAGGAATTAAAACTGGTAAGTTCCATTGGAGTTATCAGACTGTCATAGGAATGGTTAGTAAACCTAATACAGTGTGACCTGGCAGATGTAAGTTAAAGATATCACTGAAATTATCAAAGGTTAGTGGCTTAAGCTCTCATGTATTCATGTATTAACAATGTTGATTTTACATTATGTGACGAATAGGCCTAAACTAAGTTACACATCAGTCATTTCTTTAAATGTGCTACAGGTAAGTTTATCTTAGTATTGAGAAAATATGATTATGGTGGCATGGTTACAGAAGCACAACAAAGTCCAATACATCATCTCAAATGTTACAGTCCTTCAATAGTCTAACAGTCAAATGAATGGACTAGCATGTAAGCCAGATATTCCAGATTGCTGATGTACTTAGGTTCTTTGAAGTAATGCAAGATGATTTAATTAATAATATATAGAGGACATGAAAAGGAGCTGTTTAGAATTGTTGCTTACAGTATGAAATGGTGCATTGTAATAACTGTTACAGGCTACATTCAGGAATTCTAATAATAATCCAACAAGTGCCAAAATGAACAGAGTTTCTTCATAAGAACATTTATATTCCATATTTTTCTTTCTTTTCTCTTTATTCCACTTCAGTACAAGGAATCTGATATAATGAAACTAAGTGTAATGCATTATCAAGGAGCTGGTAGTCCTCCCAGGGGTTCTGGCGAGTATTCTTCCTTCAGCTGCTCGCCTGATGGCTGGTGGCAAGGGTGTCCCCTCATGATGGCAATATTGTGCAGCATGCAGCAGGCCACCATGAATCTTGAGGCCTGCTCAGCCAAGTATTGTAGGGCTCCTCCAGAGCAATGCAGGCAGTGCAGTTGTCGTTTCAGCATGCCAATGGTCTGCTCCTTCACATATTCTGTGTGAGCCTAGCTCTCATGGTATGCCTGCTGCACACGTTTGCATGGGTTGCAAAGAAAAGTCATGAGACATGTCAGCGATGCCCTTGACACCCAGTAGTCACCCTCTGGTTTGCTGTGGTAGCTCAAATCAGCTGACACATGAACTACTGCAGAATGGAGGCATTATGACTGCTGCCAGGTTGCTCGGTATTGATCTGTATGATGCACAGTCTGTAGTCACACAATTTCAGTTCTGGTGCGTGGCAGAGTTGGCATATTCTGCCCACAAAGCAATGTGCATGCAGCCAATGGCTCCCTGCACCAAGGGGAAGTCTGTAATCATAGCAAATCTTTGTACTTTATTCATTTGCTTCTCTCTGGCAAGGTCCTTCTGGTTATGGGTCTAGGGTTCATGACAGGGGAGTTCAGGAACGTTCCATATTCCAATGAAAAGGAAGGACCGAAGAGAAAATGGCATCAAGCTACTCTGAACTTGGTCTGACCAGCAATGAAGAGCAGCATCTGCAGGACTAGAGGCAGACCCCTGGGCAACAGGGGCACTGAGTTGAGGAGCGACAGCCAGGAAGGTAACGGCGGCAACATCTTCAGCATGCGGTTCGCTGCCAAAGGAGAAGCTGCCTGCACATGGCAGAGCCTCAGCACCTCAGAACGCTGTGCTTGTCCAGGCAGATGGTTGCTGACCTGTGTGCCCTCTGAGGGTCATCCAAGAGTTTGCAGGAACTGTCACCATGGCCTTCCTGTGGCTTTAAGTCATGATGGCCTTGTACTTCCCTGAAACTAGTCTTTCCAAGTAGCAGCAGCAGACATTGGTGGCATTTCACAGGCAGCAGCAGATCATTGCATCATGGAGGTGTCGGATGCTCTGTTTGAGAGGGCAGGGGATTAATTTAATTCCTGACTTAGAACTATATCACCATTCCTTCACTATCACTTGGTCAAAATCCTGGAACTCCCTTCCTAACAGCACACTGGGTGTACCTACCCCACATGGACTGCAGCAATTCAAGAAGACAGCTCACCTCCACTTTCTCAAGGGCAATTAGGGATGGGCAATAAATGCAGACCTTGCCAGCAATGCTCACATCCCAGGAACTAACTTTAAAAAAAAAAAGTGGAAATTACAAAGGTACTGGCCACAGTCTGCCAATCCTCCTTCGATACGGGGGTGGTGCCAGAGGACTGGAATAGCAAAAATTGTTCAAAAAAGTGTGTAAGGCTAAACCCAGCAACTACAGGCCAGTCAGTTTAACCTGTTGGTGGAATGCATTTAGAAACTATAATCCAGGACGAAATTAACAAGCACTTGGGCAAGAGTGGATTAATTAAGGAAAACATGCATGGTTTTGTTAAAAGCAAGTTGTGTTTAACTAACTTGAATCTTTTGATGTAACAGAGGGTTGATGAGGGCAATGTAGTTACTGTGGTGTTTATGGACTTCCAAGAGGCATTTGATAGAGCGCCACATAGTAGGCTTGGCAACAAAATTAAAGCACTTGGAATAAAAGGGACAGTGACAGTATGGATATGAAGTTGGCTGAGTGGCAGTGGCAAATAGTTGTTTTCGGCTGGAGGAAGGCATATAGTGGGGTTCCCCAGGGATCAGTACTAGGCTCACTGCTTTTCTTGATTTTTGCTTTTGTTAATAACCTAGACTTGGGTGTATAGGGCACAATTTCAAGATATGCAGATGACACAAAACTTGGAAGTGTCGTGTAAGGAGGATAGTGATAGACTTCAAGCGGACATACTCAGGCTGGTGGAATAGGCAGATGCAATTTAAGGCAGAGAAGTATGGCGTGATATATTTTGGTAGGAATAATGAGGAGAGCCAATATAAACTGAAGGGCACAATTCCAAAGTGGATGCAGGAACAAAGACCTGTGGATCTATGTGCAGAGATCATTGAAGATGTCTGGACATATTGAGAAAGTGTTAAAAAGGCATATGGGATCCTGAGCTATATAAGTAGAGGCATAGAGTACAAAAGCAAGTTATGATGAAGCTTTAGAAAACACTGGTTCGGCCTCAATTGGAGTATTGTGGCTAGTTCTGGACACCACACTTTAGGAAGGACATGAAGGCTTTAGAGAAGGTGCTGAAAAGATTTACAAGAACAGCTCCAGGGATGAGGAACTTCAGCTAAATGGATAGACTGCAGAAGCTGAGGTTGTTTACCTTACAGAAGGGGAGGTTGAGTACATAGACAGAGTACATAGAGAAATTATTCCCATTGGTGGAAGGATCAAGAAACAAAGGACATAGATGTAAAGTGATTGGCAAAAGAGCCAAAGGCAACATAAGGAAAAACATTTTTATACAGAGAGTGGTTACATTCTGGAATGCACTGCCTGAAAGGGTGGTGGAGGCAGATTCAATCTTGGCTTTCAAATGGGAATTGGATAAGTGTCTGGATTGAAAATATTTGCAAGGCTACAGGGAGAGGGCCAGGGTGGGACTAGCTGAGTTACTTTTGCAAAGACCCAACATAATCTTGACAGGCCGAATGGCCTCCTTCTATGCTGTAACCATTCTATGATTGTAAGATTCTATGACTTGGAGAATTTCATCAACAGCCAGAAGAAATCAACCAGCAATTAACCTGTAAGAGATTGATGATCACTTTAAATAGTGCTGCTGGGCGTCCTTCCTGCTGCTCAATGTATGTTCAGCTGTGCAAGGTTGAGAGGGTCTTGACTGGAACATTGAGCTCCAAAATGGCAGCACAGGCATCAAATCAGTACTGATTGACATGATCTGCCTGGCCTGTATACTTCTGGTGGATGGTCACTGCACATGCACAAACATCTTCATGGCAGAAATGCATGTCATCGAGTCATAGAGTCAGAGTTTTACAGCACAGAAACAGGTCCTTCGGCCCAACGCGCCTGTGCTGACCATCAAGCACCCATTCAATCTAATCCCATTTTCCCACAAATGGCCCATAGCCTTGTATGCTATGACGTTTCAAGTGCTCATCTAAATACTACTTAAATGTTGAGAGTTCCTGCCTCTACCATCCCTTCAGGCAGTGTGTTCCAGATTCCAACCACCCTCTGGGTGAAAATTCTTTCCTCAACTCCCTCTAAACCTCCTGCCCCTTACCTTAAATCTATGCCCTCTGGTTATTGACCCCTCCACTAAGGGAAAAATGCATCATATCTATTCTATCAATGCCCCTCAGGTCCTCCCTCAGCCTTCTCCGCTCCAAGGAAAACAATCCCAGCCTATTCAGTCTCTCTTCATAACTGAAACAGTCCAGGCCAGGAGGCAACATCCTGGTGAATCTCCTCTGCACCCTCCAGTTCAATCACATCCTTCCTATAGTGTGATGACCAGAACTGTACACAGTACTCCAGCTGTGGCCTAACCAGCGTTTTATACAGCTCCATCATAACCTCACTGCTGTTATATTCTATGCCTCGGCTAATAAAGGCAAGTATCTTGTATACCTTCCTAACCTCCTTATCCACCTGTGCTGCTGCTTTCAGTGATCTATGGACAAGCACACCAAGGTCCCTCTGACCCTCTACTCCATCAAGTCCTACCATCCATTGTATATTGCCTTGCCTTGTTAGTCCTCCCAAAGTGCATCAACTCATACTTCTCAGGATTGAACTCCATCTGCCACTGCTCCGCCCATCTTACCAGCCCATCTATGTCGTGATCTAAGGCTTTCCTCCTCATTATTTACAACACCACCAATTTTCGTGTCATCTGCAAACTTACTGATCATACCGCCTATGTTAACATCTAAATCATTAATGTACACTACAAACAGTAAGGGTCCCAGCACTGATCCCTGCGGTATCCCACTGGTCACAGGCCTCCATTCGCAAAAAACAACCCTCGACCATCACCCTCTGCCTCCTTCCTCTAGGCCAAGTTTGGATCCAATTTGCCAAATTACCCTGGATCCATGGGCTCTTACCTTCTTAACCAATCTCCCATGCGGGACCTTATCAAAAGCCTTACTGAAGTCCATGTAGACTACATCAACTGCTTTACCCTCATCTACACATCTAGTCACCACCTCGAAAAATTCAATCAAATTTGTTAGACATGACCTCCCCCTGACAAAGCCATGCTGACTATCCCTGATTAATCTCTGCCTCTCCAAGTGGAGATTAATCCTGTCTCTCTGAATTTGTTCCAATAATTTTCCCAGCACTGACATTAGACTCACAGGCCTATAATTACCTGGTTTATCCCTGCTACCCTTCTTGAATGATGGTACCACATTTGCTGTTCTCCAGTTCTCTATCTCTCCTGTGGCCAGAGAGGATCTGAAAATTTGTGTCAAAGCCCCTGCGATCTCCTCCCTTGCCTCACGTAGCAGCCTGGGATACATCTCATCTGGGCCTGGGGATTTATCCACCTTTAAGCCTGCTAAAACAGCTAATACTACCTCCTTTACAATGCTAATTTGATCAAGTATATCAAAATCCCCCACCCTGATCTCTACACCTACATCGTCCCTCTCCAGAGTGAACACAGATGCAAAGTAATCATTCAAAACCTCACCTATGTCCTCTGGCTCCACACACAGATTGCCACTTTGATTCCTAATGGGTCCCACTTTTTCCCTGGTTATCCTCTTGACCTTACCATACTTATAAAATGACTTGGGATTTTCCTTTATCTTGTCTGCCTGTGATTTTTCATGCCCCCTCTTTGCTCTCCTAATTACTTTTTTAAGTACCCCTCTACACTCCCTATACTCCTCTAGGGCCTCTGCTGTTTGCAGCATTCTGAATCTGCCATAAGCCTCTTTTTTTTTTCCCGTATCCAATCCTCTATATCCCTTGGCATCCAGGGTTCCCTTGACTTGTTGGTCCTACCCTTCACCTTTACGGGAACATGTTGGACCTGAACCCTCACTATTTCCTTTCTGAATGACTCCCACTGGTCTGATGTAGACTTTCCTATAAGAAGCTGCTCCCAGTCCTCTTTGGCCAGATCCTGTTTTATCATATTGAAATCGGCCTTCCCCCAATACAGTACTTTTATTTCCGGTCCATCTTTCTCCTTTTCCATAACAACCTTAAATCTTGCAGAGTTATCATCACTATCCCCGAAATGCTTCCCCACTGCTACTTCTACCACTTGTCCGGCTTCATTCCCTAGGATTAAGTCCAATACTGCTTCTCCTCTTGTAAGACTCTCTCTACGTGCTGGCTCAAAATGCACTCCTGAACGCACTTGAAGAATTCCGCCCCCTTTAAACTTTTTGCACTGATACTATCCCTTCTAATATCGGGGAAGTTGAAATCCCCTACTATTATTACCCTATTATTTTTGCACTTCTCTGAGAGTTGTCTACATATCTGCCCCTCTATCTCTCCCTGACTGTTTGGAAGCCTGTAGTACACTCCCAGCCAAGTGATTGCCCCCTTTTTGTTTTTAAGTTCTACCCATATGGTTTCATTAGGATATCATCCCTCCTTACTGCAGTAATTGACTCCTTAATCAACAGTACAATGCCACCTCCTCTTTTACCCCCTCCATTATCACGTCTGAAGATTCTATACCCTGGGATATTAAGCTGCCAGTCCTGCCCTTCCCTCAACTATGTCTCAGTGATAGCAATAATATCATAATCCCATGTGTTAATCAACACCCTCAATTCCTTGTTACTACTTCAAAAAAATCGATCAAGTTGGTCAAACAAGATCTTCCCTCAACAAATCCATGCTGACTATCCTTGATTAACCTGTACCGTTCTAAGTGACAGCTTATCCTGTCTCTCAGAATAGATTCCAATAATATTCCCACTACTGAGGTTAGACTGACTGGCCTCTAATTATTCGATCTATCCTTCGCTCACTTTTTAAACAGAGGTACAACATTAGCAGTTCTCCAGTCCTCCAGCACCACACCTCTATCCAGTGAGGACTGGAAAATAATGGTCAGACCTTCTGCTATTTCCTCTCTTGCTTCTTTTAACGGCCTAGGGTATATTTCATTCAGCCCTGGTGATTTGTCAATGTTCAAGGCTGCTAATCCTATTAATACTTCCTCCCTCCCTATGTTTAACACATCCAATACTTCACACTCCTCCTTAATTACGATATCTGCATTGTCCCCCTCTTTTGTGAAGACAGACGCAATGTATTCATGAAGAACCATACCAACATCTTCCACCCCTACACATAGGTTACCTGTTTGGTCTTTTATGGGCCCTACTCTCTGCTTAGTTATCCTCTTACTCTTAATGTATTGATAAAACATCTTTGGGTTCACCTTGATTTTTGCTTGCCAATATTCTTTCATGCCCTCTCTTTGCTTTCCTAATTTCCTTTTTGATTTCACTCCTCCACTTTCTGTACTCCTCTCAGCTTTCTGTAGTATTGATAGAGGATTCTCTTGCAAGTGTGACATGAAGGACCTAAATGTCGACTATTGCACCTGCAAGTCATTAGCGAGCAAAAGAGGGAAATGGTGACACATCCCGTGGACTGGTGCACTACCGGCTACAGCAGCTTGGCAACAAGCACCAACGTCAAAAACAACTCGCAGCACAACTTGGCAGCTTCACGTGCATCACTTGAGAGGTAGGTTCTGCAGCAAGGATTGGCCTTCACAGCCATCAGCAAAGTTGCGCCAAGAGCAGACACCCCACCTAAATGGATTGCTTGCTGCATGTCCATCATCTTTTGTAGATGGAAGTATGCCCACCAGGAGATTCTCAGAATGAATGCTGGAGTCAATTCCAGATTATGGCAGATCAAAATCTTGGCTTTATTTGATTGATAGGTCAATTAAGATGTGAAACAGTGTAATCTTGAAAAGACAAAACTAAATAATAGTGTTTTAAGAATGTTTTGCCTTTGCAAGAAAGAAAGATGAATTGAAAAGGTAGAAGTATAAATTATCCTCTTAACAAAAATAAATGTTTAAACATTCCCACATATACACATAGCTGTTCAATTGTTTAATATTTGATTCAGCTTACCTCTCTGTGGTCTGTTACAGCTGCTGAAAAATTGTAAGTTATGGCTGGCAGGACCAGAAGGAATTCAATCATTATAGGAATAATCGGCCACGCATTGGCTTACTCCTATTCCTATGTTCCTACCTCATTCAGCCCCTCGAGCCTCTTGCACTATTCAATTAGATCATGGCTAATTTATCGTTCAACTCCAGTTACCCACCTCAGTTTCATAGCCCCCAATACCTTTTAAAACAACAAAAATCAACCCCCATTTTTAAATTTTTCAACTGATCCAGCTTCAACTACATTTTGTGGGAGAGTTCCAAATTCCCATTCCCCTTTTTGTATGTAGAAGTTCTTCCTGACATCACCTCTGAGTAGCCTAGTTCTAATTTTATGGTTATGCTCCCTTGTTCTGGGCTCACCAGAGGAAATAGTTTTTCTCTCTCTACCCTTTCACATCTAGAAATTGAAATCATAGAAAGTTTACAGCACAGAAAGAGGCCACTTGGCCCATCATGTCTGCATCCTTTAATCATCTTACACACCTCAATTAAATCACCCCTTAATCTTCTGCACTCAAGGGAATACAAGACTAGTTATAGCAACCTGTCCTCATAATCGAACCCTTTTATCTCTGAAATCATGCTGGTGAATCTGGGCTGGACCCTCTCCAAGGCCAGTATATCCTTCCTGAGGTGTGGGGTCCAAATGTGGTCAAACCAGAGCTTTATACAACTGTAGCATAACATCCTTAATCTTACATTCCAGTCCCAATAGGTAGAATACAAATTGGAAGGTTAGGTTTGCTCGGTAAATTTACTGAGGTTAGAATAAATCTACCCATGATTGGGAAGTGTGTCATAGATTTGGTACAAGAAGTATTGCACATTTGTTATATGGTGTATGACTTTCAATATAGTTGTATCATTTGTGTTCTGGGGAAACTCTCCGAACATTAGAAAATGATTCTGATCTCTAAATTACTTTAACACAATATGGTTCTTATCTAGAATCTGAAACTTACAAGCATTTACCAACCCTCATAGTTCCCGCATCAAAAAAACAATTTAACTCTGACTTGAAGCTTGTTTACTTAACAATTAATAGACTTCATGGCCTTAAGGAGACATAGCTGCATTGTTCATTATACAGCACAGCAGTCCTGTCATTTTAAAACTTTGGGGCAATTTTAACTGAAATTGCTGGGTGGGAAACTCACGGGATGAGGTGGAATGCAAATTTTACATCCTGCCTAGTGTATCATCTGATTTACCATGAGCAACATCATGAGACATCCACATTCACAATGTGTACACAACTTGCAATTATATAGTACCTTTA
Organism: Heterodontus francisci; assembly: GCF_036365525.1. NCBI lineage: Eukaryota > Metazoa > Chordata > Chondrichthyes > Heterodontiformes > Heterodontidae > Heterodontus > Heterodontus francisci. The sequence continues at coordinate 186,016,052 of NC_090372.1, read as the reverse complement.
ATGCAGTAAAAAGTCCAAGGTGCTTCACAGGTGCATTGCCAGGTAAACTTTGACACCAAGCTACATATGGAGGTATTAGGACAGATGAAAGAAGTAGGTTTTTAGGTGTATCATAAAGGAAGTGAAAGTTGGAGAGGTTTAGGGAGGTTATTTCAGATCTAGGCAGCTGATGGACCAGTAAAGGAAATCATGGATGCTCACACACAAAGTGCCCACACAGTCTCAATTAATTTGTTGTGATATTATGTAATTAGAAAGTGTATAGGAAATACATTTTTGTATTATCTTTGTAAAAACACTTTTGTATTACTACCTGCAGTAACTCTGGTGGATGCACTTTGGACACCAGTCAGAGGCCTCTACTACTGCAGACCTTAGGTCTTTGAAATGTAATGATGCCAGCATGGAAGCATGCATAATAGCTTCAAGGCATCCTTTGTTGCCTGAGGGCATGCAGGTAGATCAAAGACTCAGCACTATCAGACAAGATGTACATTTGCACCGCACTGTGTCCCTCAAGTGAGGATTACATTTGTATGAAAACCACCAGCAGGAGAATGTGAGCTTTCACCAGTATCAGTAAAATTGAAATTCGATCCAAATGAGCAATTTTAAATCCAAATTAAAATAAACCCCAACAATTTGTTCTATCGTTATTGGGAGTGGGGTGGGGGGGAAGGGTGCAGAGTGGAGGGAGTAACTTTAACCTTCAACCATTCAATGGAAAAAAGATTGGACGGGTGTAAAACAGGAAGCTGATCCAATCCTGTCAGTTTCCTGTGTGGCAAATTAGATTAAAATTACCCCAGAGAACTCCAGCTTCATAATACCATGCTCTCCAGTGTAAATTTATTCCTCTCAGATGGGGTATATATTGGGGATCGAAGCATAGGCATATCTAATGGTGCAAAGGCATGCTTTGGAGAGTTAACAGGTCTCTTGGTACTTAGCCGGTTGTGGCGGGCGACCATTGACTTTGGCATGTTTCATAGTGACTGCGATGTCACAGCCCAGGAGCCAGATGGCTTTGTCTTCAAAGGTGGTCAGGATTTACAGATTGGGCATTGCCAATCCATTTGTCTGCATTTAGCAGGCATTGAGCACTAACTTGTCCTGTAAAGTGAGAATGTAGGTGAGGCTTGTGGTTTGTCACTGTCGTGTGTCAAGTGTCATTGCAGAGGTGGTGTGCATGTGGCTAATTGGTGTAGTAAGTTTGAGCATAGTGCTAATTAGCTGCTGTGTGTATCGGGAGTGCAAACAAGTGTACTGCAGAATGGGATATGGAGATAGAGGCAGGAATTTTATCAACTTAGTCCCTGACAAAATGGCAGGACGATTTGTGTGTTGAGAATTGAGCCACTGCATTAGTATAACACAGAAGCAAAATACTGCAGATGCTGGAAATCTGAAACAAGAACAGAAAATGCTGAAAATACACAGCAGGTCTGGCAACATCTGTGGAGACAGAGTTAACGTTTCAGGTCGATGACCTTTCATCAGAACCAGACATGTTGGGCTGAATTTAACGCCGCCCCAGCGGGTCAGTTGGTGGCATGGGGATGCATAAAATTGAGTGGGAGGGTATGGGAGGCCCACCCGCCCCACTCCCGCCTCCGGTCGACTTTACAGTGGTCGGGTGGGGGGTGGGGGAACGGCCCGCCCGCCCGAGGCCAATCAAGGCCCTTAAGTGGCCACTTAACGGTCACTTAAGGACCCGTGCCCGCCTCCACGGGTATTTTACCCATGGCAAGCAGGTGTGCTGGGGACGTGAAAGGCCACCCAGCGAAAGCTGCCAGCCTTTCCAAGACCGGGGGTGGTGGGGGGATGCCATGGCAGTCAGGCACAGGGTGCTCAATTGAAGGCCGCCCCTGCCTTCCAATCCACCCCCGGGACCCAAAATGCCCCCCTCCCCCCAAAAGACCACTCCAGCCTCACCAGGGAAGGACCAATCCCCCTGGTGAGGCAAACTCAACTTACCTCATCTCTAGGCTCCATAGCGTTGGCTGGGCTGCAGTCCCAACATGGCCACCGCTCCCTGTGGCGCTGCTAGGACTAAGAGCTGCTGGCCCGCTGATTGGCCGGCAGCTCACTGAGGCGGGACCTCCTCCCTCAAGTGGGTGGAAGTCCCGCCTCGGGACAAGTAAAGCCCGGGGACCCGTAAAATACAGGATGGATCCCCAGGCTAGGCGGAAGTGGGTTTGCCACCGACGTTATGTTGGTGGCTAATTCCTGTCCGCCTAAGGTAAAATCCAGCCCGTTAACTCTATATTTCTCTCACCACAGATGCTACCAGGCCTGATGAGCATTGCCAGCATTTTCTGTTTGTCATCGCATTAGTATCCCTTTTCTGGGTTCTTAACCAATCAGAGGGTGGACGGGATGACATCCTGGATCTGTCAAAGGATGGATTTCGAATTCAAAGGACATCGACATGGGTTACAAGGGTTCACCTGCTCATGGATTCTTGAGGCTGCAGCAATCACAGGAATGGAGAGGAGACCTGGGAAGGCTGCGCTCCAGGTTTCTCACTCCTACCTGGAGGTCCTGTGGTGAGGCCTGAGGGGCTGTAGTGAGGTGATCTTTCAGAAGGACAGGAGGAAGAGGGCAACATCACCAACTAAGCAGGCGTGGATCCAAGTGACAGAGGAAGTCGGCAACAGAAGTGTGGTCCGTCCAACTTGGAAAGCGTGGACCAAGAGGATACAAGACCTCAGGCTGGTGGCTAAGGTGAGAGACAGAACACTTTCAGCTGCCAAGCCTCACACAGACTTTTCCAGCATTCTCCTGCACAGCTGTGCTCGGGTAAACACCTTGCAGCTTCACTCATTCCTCTCTGCAGGCACCTCATATTCCTATCAGAACAGCCAACACTCACACACCCTCATGCCACTGCTCTCTCGCACCCATGCCTTAGTCACCCTCCACAAATGTTGTCCTTCCCTCCGATCCACTGAGCCATTACTATCACTCATAACTGTCTGCCTTCTCTCCTTGCAGAAAAAGAGAGCATACAACCTTGGGGAGGTGGAGACGGTGCAGGGGAAGGGAGGGCTGGCCCTCTAGTGACAGGCACCTTGACAGCCACTGGCAATGCATGCCCACCTGCTCCAATGGGAAGGAGGTTTTGTTCCAGGAGGCTGCAGAAGTCAGCAGAGACCTGCCGTGAAAACCTGAGGCACTGGTGCTCACACGTCGAGAGAGCTGATCCTCTGCCTGTAGGCCCTGTGTTGGAGGTCTCTCCTCCTTAGAGCTGGATCACTGTGTCCATCCCCTCTGCCCTGTGGTGGGGTATGTGGCTGAGGAGGATGCAGCTCATGCTGCTGCTAGAGTTACTCCAGCTGCTGCTGGTGCTGTTGGTGTTGCTGCTCCTCTTGCTCTTCTAGAGCTGCATAAGCTGCTCCCATGCCATGGTGAGGGCTGGCAGCAAGGAAGTACAGCTGAAGACGTGTGAAGTACAAGCCAGGTGAAGTGACTTCCAAGCAGTTGACAATCACCTGCTAAGCGCCGAAAGCACTTTCTCTCAGGAGTGCTATGATCAGCAGCCTTTCACCTGGCCGTGGCCGAAGCACTTCAGTTTCAATGATCAAAGGCTTCCCAGCATGTCAGTTTCACTGCAGAAGCACACCCCATTGTGCACTCACCTCAGTGACCCTGGTGAGTTGCTGACAGTTCAGGAAATAGTCCGCTGTCTGTGAAAGCCAGAATGCAGGGTTAAAGAGACAATTAATTGTCTGTTTGCATAATCGAATTACCTTCCTGAAAACTTCAAGGAGGTTCCCCACTCACCTTCCAATCCACCCAGGTGAAATCTGGAAGAGGGCAGGATGATGTCGGGATCCTGACCTGACATAACCTTTAGAGGATTTAAGTTTCCGCACACACCCAAACCTGCCACCCCTTGATAGATAAAATTCCACCCCTACAGTAATCGAGATACACTTAAACTGGCCATTAGTTTGAAGTATATATTGTGTGGGTGCTGCTTTAAGAAAATTTAGAGTGTGGTGATTCTCAGAATGGCAAATTGCAGAATCAAACTGCAGAAGGAGGCCATTCAGCCCATTATACCTGTGTCATTGCGCAGAAAGCCAAGTGGGGTAGGGTGGCAATGGAGCAAATCCTTACACACTTTTATAAGCATTTACTTACAGAGATACAAATTATAAACATGCACCTCCTCACCAGCTACTACAGTTTTTATCCCTTCCTATATATCGGAGCACAAGTGAATCCCCAGCTGATGCCCACCACCTGTATGCAATTAAACACAATTAATTAATATACAATTGGCAATCTGTGCTGCTCTTTGAAAGAGCTATCCAAGTGGTGCCACTTCATTGCTCTTATCCCATAGCCCTGCAAATGTTTCCTTTTCAAATACATATTTTGTGAGTTACTATTGAATCTGCTTTCACCACCCAGTGCATTCCAGATCATAACAACTCACTGTGTAAAAGAACTACTCCTCTGGTTCTTTTTCCAACTATCTTAAAAGAAAAGAAGAGCATGGTGAGTGTCTTTCCTTGCTGGCTCCAGTCATGTAATTGAATTTCTTTCTGTGCTGTTCTAGAGTCCTGAACTGGCACTCAGGACCAGTACCAGTTGCAACTTCCTCCATGCACCATGACCATGATCTTGGCTAGCTTGGCCACCTTATAGAACCATAGAAAAATTACAGCACAGAAGGAGGCCAGTCAGCCCATCATGTCTGTGCTGGCCGAAACAATTAGCTGCCCAATCTAATCCCACCTTCCAGCACCTGGTTCATAGCCTTGCAGTTAACAGCACTTCAGGTGCATGTCCAGGTACCTTTTGAAAGAATTGAGGGTTTCTGCCTCCACCACCATTCCTGGCAGTGAATTCCGGACCCCCACCACCCTCTGGGTGAAAAGTTTTTTCCTCATGTCCCCGCTAATCCTTCTACCAATCACCTTTGGATCTGTGCCCCCTGGTAAATGACCTCTCTGCTAGCGGAAGCAAGTTCTTCCTGTCTACTCTATCTAGGCCCCTCATAACATTATACACCTCAATTAAGTCACCCCTCAGCCTCCTCTGTTCTTTGGAGAACAACCCTAGCCGATCCACCCTGCTGCCAGAAGTCAGCCTTTGCTCTCTTCAGTCTTCTCCAGTAATGCTTGTAGGCTTTCATAAGAGTAGTTGCAGGTCTTCTTCCTGATTGCCTTAGTTTTCTGCTCAATGGGCGCAGTTGGCAATGGGGTTGTCATCTCTCTGAACAGAAATTTAAATTCTGTTGAGACACTGAAAAGTCACTGAGGATCGACTTTTTTTAAAGAGTAAAAGAGAGACAATATCTGACACTTATCTCCTACATCCAAGCTTATGAATGGTGTATGAATAACGCTGCACCCTATTAGTTATGCTGATGTTGCATGTGTTCCACACTGGTATTTACATAAACAAACCCTCCACACGAATTTGGTGTGTAACTTCCTGTCAGAGCGATTGGTGAGTGCAATGGCTCAAATAACAGCCTATTCACGGCGTAAATTAGTTTGAGGAAATTCTGTGCCCACGATTTGAAAAATTAAATTCTGGCAGACCTGCTCATTTATCAATAATGACAGTTTGGGAAGTAATTTACAAATCCTCTCCTCCTTCAATAATTAGCAGCCTTCAGTGAGAGGAGACTTTCTCTTTCTTTTCCCAGGCTAGATTTTAATCCAGGTCTACAGAGATAAAAGGCTGCCAGTAACCATTGTTAGCTAAAAAATGTCAAACTAGACTTCTAACTACATTGAATTCAACTTTGACACTAATCTAAATTGCAACAAACAAAGAATATGAAGTACTGCTGGTTCTCTGTAAAGGAATGGGCTGCAGAAAGCCTCCTTTTGCATAGAAATTATAAACCAATCAACAAAGCAATGAAGAGGCCAATTTATTTGGGCCTCTCTACACACTGAAGTACATTGTGGAGAGAACATTCCAGAAAATTAACCTGAACCTGTCCCTGACTGATTAGTTTTTCCACATGGATTACATCTGCCACACAGTATTTGAAAACTAATATGTTTAATCAGGTGACTGAGTTAACTCTGCACACAAATTAGCAATTAAGGCAAAACATCATAACTGAGAGATATGTCATGGTTAAAGGACGACAAACAAATTGATTCTGATGAAAGCTTATGAGTTTTGACAGGTAGGGTAATTATATACAATGCTGTTTTATTTCTTTGATTGGCAAGAAAGGTGACCTAGTTTTTTCATGTGATTGTAACCTCAGGCAATATATGCACTGATGTCAAGTTTTTGCAGTGAGGATCAGTCAAGATAACTGTGGTTAGAAATGAATACAAAGATGTATGAAATAACATGAGGACATGTCCAAATTTGAGTCAGATCTCAAAACAAGTTGCTTGGCTTCATCGAGAAACAAAACACAGCCACACGATTGCGAAACAACATTCATGAAACAACAAACTGTAGGGAGCTCAGTGGGTAGATTTTCGTTTCTGGAAGTGGCAGACAACAGATGGTAGAGGATCAGCTGCCCGCTAATTGCCCTGTTCCAATTTCCTTTCCATTAAAGGCAAGCAAAGGGAATGTTTTGTGCATCAATGATGGGCAGTGGATCTGCTGCCATCCGTTTTTTGCCACTGCCAATCGTAAGCATCTGCTCCTCACAGACAATGTGTAGTCTCTTGTGTGTGTAAATATCACGGGCACATTTGGAATTTGTCCATGCAGTATGGTTTTAGGAACTGAAGAAGAAACATGAGGTACCAATACTAGAACCGAAGAGGCTATACCCATCAGGAAAACTGAACAGCTGTGACTGTTTTCCCCAGAAAGGTGAAGGCTGAGAGGTGACCTGAGAGAGGTCTTTAAGATTATGAAAGAGTTTGATAGCATAGGCATATAGAAGATGTTTACACTTGAGGGAGAGTCCAGAACTGGAGGCCATAAACATAAGACAGTCACTAATAAATCCATTAGGGAACTTAGAAGGAACATCTTTACCCAGAGCGTGGTTAGAATGCAGAACTCGCTGCCATAAAAAGTAGTTGAGGCAAAAGGTATAGCTGCATTTAAGGGAAAGCTAGATAAACACACGAGGGAAAAAGGAATAGAAGGAGAGGCTGATAGGGTTAAATGAAGAGGGGTAGAGGGAGGTTCATTTGGAGCATAAATGCAGGCATGGATCAGTTGGTTTGAATGACCTGTTTCCATGCTGTAAATTCTCTGTAATTCTATGTATGGAACAAGAAACAATGAATTTATCAATCAAGCCCATTCATCCCACTAGACCATGTACAGTTGCACCTTAGTTCCCGGGGAGGGGAGTAACCCACAGGGAAAAACTTATAAGCAGATAAAGCACTATTTTAAAAAAAGATTCCCTCCAACATAATTGATTTAAAATGCCAGTCTTTGAAATGGTGTTGTACATGTGCAGAGTGGACATAAACCAGAAATACACCTTTGTGTCATATTCACAGAATCACAGAATGATTACAGTGCAGAAGGAGGCCATTCGGCCCAACATGTCTGCATCGGCTCTCTGAAAGAGCAACTCCCTCAGTTCCATTCCCCTGCCGCCGCCTTGTAACGCTGCACATTCTTGGTTTTCATATAATAGTCTAATTCCCTTTTGAATGCTCCAATTGAACCTGGCTTCACCACGTTTTCAGGCAGCGCATTCCAGATCTTAACTACTGGCTGCTTGAAAGTTTTTCCTCATGTCACTTTTTCTTCTCTTACCAAATACTTTGAATCTGTGCCCTCTCGTTCTCGATCCTTTCATGAGTGGGAACAGTTTCTCTCCATCTACTCTGTCCAGACCCCTCATGACTTTGAATACCTCTGTCACATCACCTCTCAGCCTTTTCTTCTCCAAAGAAAACAGTCCTAACTTCTCCAATCTATCCTCATAACTGAAATTTCTCATCCCTGGAACCATTCTCGTGAATCTTTTCTGTACTCTCTCCAATGCCCTCACGTCTTTTCTCAAGTGCGGCACCCAGAATTGACGTAATACTCCAGCTGAGGCCGAACTAGTGTCTTATACAAGTTCAGCATAACTTCCTTGCTCTTATACTCTATGCCCCATTAATAAAACCCAGGATACTGTATAAATATTTTTAATAAATGTTTAATATTCTTAAAAGACAGGCCACACCCAATTTCCAATCAATGTCCATCCCAAACATATTAACCTTTTTGATTTGAACAGATTACCACCTCCACTAAAATGTTGGGCAAAGAAATTTCATCCAAGCATGATAATGTGCTCAGGTGCTATTATTGCACAATGAAATCTCACATCCCAGGATTACAATAGATATGCTCAACCCTCCCCTGTTGTAGTCCACTCATCATATTCCTATAAACCCAATACAACTGGTACCATATTGTTTGTAGACTACTTGGAAAACTATATGTATTCCTATAACATTCAGTCCTGCTCTTAGCCACATAACATACTTTTAAAGAAATTAATTCATGTACCATTAACTACTTCTGATGGAGTCTATTCCAAACAACCACTATTCTGTGCTAAGACATTATGTTCATTCGACTTCACTCATGCTTGCTAGTTTTGTATGTCCTTCATCAGCTTAAGCGAATCCAAGTGAGGGATCGACAACGTAAACACCTATGTTACCTCTCAGTTATTGCTTTGCCAATAAAAGTATGTTTTATTTTGTCTTAATTTTAGAATTTAATTCCTTGTAATCATGCTTTTCTCCTTTTTTGGACAGCAACACATCTATATAGTCTTAAAAATAGAATCCCCACACTGCACATAATATTTAAATGTGGCTTTATTAATGAATATGAGAGGGTTAAAGTAACCTTTCAGTGGATGAGTAATCCTGACAATTTTCTTTCTGCTTTGATCAATGGTCATCCACCATTGTTCTATTTGTATATTAATGCGATTTTTACTAAAGTATTCCATCTTTTTTTATTGACAATTTCACCCTTCTATCCAACTAACACCTTTAGTTCATCACCTATTTGACACTGGTATTAAAGACAAGACATATGCAAAGTATTTTTTTTCATTCAAGCTCTTGTTAGAAATGTTTTAGACCATCGTCAGTGTTTTTTATGGGGTTTTGGTAGAGGGAGCAATGTTACAGAGAACACTGGGAGAAATCTATCTCTTCAGATAGTGTCAAATTAAAACACAGGGTTTAGAGTCTTACTTGCAGGATGGCACATTTTACAGTGCAGTACTCCCTCAGCAGTGCACTGTTTATGTAAATGATGTGCTCACCTCCAGCAGTAGGGCTTGGCCTGACAATGAACAAGAATATCAGTTAAATCTACTAGGAATGGGAAGAAAAACTGGAAAATTGGATGAATTTTCCCAACTGTTCTTCCTGAAATTCCAAGGAGAACTGTATGTCCAGGAAGTAAATAAGTAAAACAATGGGTAGAATTTTTGCTGACCTGACCTTCAGAGAAATGGGTTGATCAGAAAGTCAGGCCAGGGGGAACAAATAGTTTGGGATTCCCCCACACACTGGAGCTTTCCACAGCATGTCTCTGCCATCACAGTTCAGTTCCTGATTGATAGCTGGGCCTCCAGTTGTACGGGGAGGCAGTCACTGACAGCCACAGCAGCAGGTAGGTCCGCAGAGGGTGGGGGGAGTCAACCCGGAGAAGGGGAGGGGGCTTGATTGGGAATAGGGGGTTGGCGGCAATCAGGGTGCGGGGTGGTGTTGATCATGAGGGCTGCCAATTCCGGTGGGGGTGGTGAGGTCAGGGGCTTGAGGAGTCCGTGTTGAAATGCACCAAGACCTGGACAATATCCAGGCTTGGGCTGATAAGTGGCAAGTAACATTTGCGCCACACAAGTGCCAGGCAATGACCATCTCCAACAAGAGGGAATCTAATCATCTCCCCTTGACATTCAACGGCATTACCATTGCTGAATCCCCCACTATCAACATCCTAGGGGTTACCATTGACCAGAAACTAAACTGGAGTAGCCATATAAATACCATGGCTACAAGAGCAGGTCAGATGCTAGGAATCCTGAGGCGAGTAACTCACCTCCTGACTCCCCAAAGCCTGTCCACAATCGACAAGGCACAAGTCAGGAGTGTGATGGAATACTCTCCACTTGCCTGGATGGGTGCAGCTCCAACACTCAAGCTCGACACCATCCAGATCAAAGCAGTCCACTTGATTGGCACCCCATCTACAAACATTCACTCCCTCCACCACCGATGCACAGTGGCAGCAGTGTGTACCATCTATAAGATGCAATGTGCCAAGGCTGCTTAGACACCACCTTCCAAACCCGTGACCTCTACCAACTAGAAGGACAAGGGCAGCAAATGCATGGGAACACCACCACCTGCAAGTTCCCCTCCAAGTCACACACCATCCTGACTTGGAACTATATCGCCATTCCTTCACTGTCGCTGGGTCAAAATCCTGGAAATTCCTTCCTAACAGCACTGTGGGTGTACCTACCCCACATGAACTGCAGCAGTTCAAGAAGGCAGCTCACCACCACCTTCTCAAGGGCAATTAGGGAAGGGCAATAAATGCTGGCCTGGCCAGCGTCGCCCACATCCCATGAATGAATAAAAAAAAAAGGAAAAGGTCGGAGACCTCATGGTTGCGGGGGATCAAGGGCTGGTGGTGGTTGGAGGATCGGGGTCTGGAGGGGGGGGTTGGGATCAGTGCCTCGTAGTGGAGGAGTGGTAATTGGGGGCTGGAGTGGGGAGTCGGAGCCTGCTGAGGAAGGCCATGTGGGGAGGCCCCGATTGTGGAAGCTCCTCAGGTAGGTATCTATCCAGGAGATAGGTGTGAAGGCACTTACCTCCTAAATCCACCAAGTCTTCGCCTGGAGGAAGCTGCCAGGTTATCCAACACTCAGGAAACCCAGCTGGCAGCATTTCAATTTCAAAAGCACAATGAGAACGAGGCTCTCGGGCTCATTACCGTATTTAAAATTGTAACCCACCTCCTTGAATTGGTTTGGCTGCCTGCCCACATTCCGGCTTCGGTTAAAGCCAGTATCAGGCTTTGGCTCGTCAAAGAGATTTCTGTGACTTTATCCCCTCCCACCCGACTCAAACCCAATGTGTTTTTGCAGTTAAAATTCAGCCAAATAAGTCAAGCACTCTATCATCATTGGGCTGTTGGAACCAGAGCATAAACAACTAACTTTCCTGCTTGTTTGAAAGCATTTGATCATCTCAACCCATGCAATGTGAAAAAAAAAGCTTGTAATTGTTCATTTGAATTCCAGGATTTTGTTCCACTTTTACTAGGAAATCAAAGGAACTCCAACACTCCATCATTCCATGCACTTCAAAGTCCACCTTTTCCTTGAAGTAGGAAGAAAAGGATATTTTTAACTGGAATTAGTTTGTTTTTTCTTGTGTTGGGATTCCAAGTGAATCGGAGGCAGCCAAACAAATAATTCAATCCAGCAGAATATATGTAGCTGGTTTCAGTGTCAGTGATGTTTCTTAAGCCCCTGCTCTGTGTAACAGAAACATGAGGAAATAAACCACAGGAAGCAGATAGCAGATAAACACAGGAAGTAATTATTCAGCAGGAAGCTTGAAGGAAATGGATTGTTTTTGTGGCTTCCATGGAGTTCCTCCTGATTATTTTGGACGTCAGCAGTAATAAAGGAAGCAGAACAGTAATTGCAGGGCAACTTTTGTTTACACAGTGTTGACACCAAAAATGTTACCAATAGATTGTTTATTATTTTTAAGGAAAGATTAAATGTACATCAGTAATATTTAAATTAAGGACTGTTGGAAATATCAGCAACATACAGGAATTGATATCCCGGATTTAGAGTCCCAAAACTCAACATTATCAAAATACAAAGTTGTCAAGCAAGTGACAGCATCTGAGGAGACAGAGTTTTGTCAGACTATCAGAGAAGTTGTGCACAGTTCCCCACTCAATCACAGGGAAGAGAACACTAAAGATGAATAGACGCAGGACCACCGTGGAAAAATGCCACAGCTGGACCACTTAAAAGTTGATGCCTACTGTTGCAGTCTCTGACTTATGACTGCCTGGACACAACAAAGAAAGAGACAGAGACCTCTGTCCAAATTGGTGCTGCATATGTGTGGAATGGACACAAACCAATATCGTATCTTCCTGTGTACATGCATTGCCAGTCTCTTAAAGAGACCGACCTACCCAAGTCAGAATAAGAATGCTCATTGCTTGGGAGCGCAATATCATTTTTTTATAATTTAAAAGATATGGACCATATTAATGTTTTGAAGCTGTTTATGAAGCACACATACAATTTAAAAATAACAGTAGATGCCATAGTCATTCCCCAAACTGTTACACTGTTTAAAGTTCTTATCTCCACCCTTGAAACTTTTGTTCACAGGACAATAAAGTTTCCTTAATTCTGAGATATAGTGAATTGAATTTCCTTGGGGAAAAAAATGTTTCTTTGCTCTGTATAGTCAGAAGTTAAAGCATGGGTTTGGGGAATAATCATTATGAGTTAAATGTGTGTACTCTCCTAGGGTTTGAATTGTGCTGTGTACTATCTTTACATTTGATTGTTTGGCTCAGTGTTGGTTCTCAGCTCTGAGGAGAGAAGGTTTGAGTTCAAGTCCCACTCCAGCACCTGAGCACACAATTGAACAAAGAATAGTACAGCACAGGAACAGGCCATTCGGCCCTCCAAGCCTGCGCCGATCTTGATGCCTGCCTAAATTAAAACCTTCTGCACTTCCAGGGACCGTATCCCCCTATTACCATCCTATTCATGTATTTATCAAGATGCCTCTTAAATGTCGCTATCGTACCAGCTCCCCTGGCAGCAAGTTCCAGGCACTCACCACCCTCTGTGTAAAGAACTTGCCTCGCACATCACGTCTAAACTTTGCCCCTCCTACCTTAAACCTATGTCCCCCAGTAACTGACTCTTCCACCCTGGGAAAAAGCTTCTGACTATCCACTCTGTCCATGCCACTCATAACTTTGTAAACCTCTATCATGTCGCCCCTCCACCTCCATCGTTCCAGTAAAAGCAATCCGAGTTTATCCAACCTCTCCTCATAGCTAATGCCCTCCAGACCAGGCAACACCATGGGAAACCTCTTCTGTACCCTCTCCAAAGCCTCCGCGTCCTTCTAGTAATGTGGCGACCAGAATCGCATGCAATATTCTAAGTATGGCCTAACTAAAGTTCTGGACAGCTGCAGCATGACTTGCGAATTTTTATACTCTATGCCCCGACCAATGAAGGCAAGCATGCCATATGCCTTCTTGTCTACCTTATCCACCTGTGTTGCCACTTTCAGTGACCTAACACTTCAGTGCAGTACTAAGGGAGTGTTGCATTGTCAAAGGTGCCACCTCTCAGATTAGACATTAAGCCATCTGCTGGTTGTGAAGAATTCAATTGTCATGTTCAAAGTAGGGAGGGGAATTTAAATAAAAGCAAAATATTGCAGATGCTGGAAATCTGAAATAAAAACGAAGTGCTGGAAATACTCAGCAGGTCTGCCAGCATCTGTGGAGAGAGAAGCAAAGTTACTGTTTCAGGTCTGTGACCTTGCATCAGGATCCAAAGTAGGGAAGGGAATTTTCCTGATGTCCCTCAACCAACATAAATGAAACTGGTCATTTCTCTTCTTTGTGTGGGACCTTGCAGTTTGTAAACTGACTGCTGTGTTTGCTTACATAAAAAGAGTGACTATACTTCAAAAGTAATTAATTGGCTATTCAAATGCTTTGAAACATCCTGAGGATGTGGACGATGCTACATAAAGGAAGTTCTTTCTTATTGCATTGGTTAACTTATCCAGGTGAAATTTCTCTGTTTGCTATTTTCTGAATTGGTAATTATTTTACGTTGGTGTGGGGCTGGAGTCACATATATTGTGTATAAGCCAGACCAGATAAGGATGATGTTTCCTTCAATATAGGGCAATAGTGAACTAGTTTAGTTTTTTATAACAATCCAACAACTCCATGGTCACTTTTACGGGCACTACCTTTTTAAAAAAAAAACTGAAGCAACTATGGGTGGGATTTGAACTCATATTCACTGAATTATTAGTCCAGGTTTGCTGTATTATTAGTCCAATAACATAACCATTATGCCAGAGGTTGAAGCCCACAGTTTTATCAACAACCATATTTTAAATGAGTGAGTCCTAGTTCAGGAATGGAAGCCATATTAATGGAGGTGTGGGAGGAAGAAGATTAGACTTAGACTTTTAAGCAGAAAATAATTGGTTGGATAGGCTTGGGTTGTTTTCACTGGAGCAGAGAAGACTGAGGGGTGATCTGATCGAGGTGTACAAGATTATGAGGGGCATGGACAGGGTGGATAGGGAGCAGCTGTTCCCCTTAGTTGAAGGGTCAGTTACGAGGGGTCACAAGTTTAAGGTGAGGGGCAGGAGGTTTAAGGGGGATTTGAGGAAGAACTTTTTTACCCAGAGGGTGGTGACGGTCTGGAATGCCCTGCCTGGGAGGGTGGTAGAGGCAGGTTGCCTCACATCCTTTAAAAAGTACCTGGATGAGCACTTGGCATGTCATAACATTCAAGGCTATGGGCCAAGTGCTGGCAAATGAGATTAAGTAGACAGGTCGGGTGTCTTTAATGCATCGGTGCAGACTCGATGGGCCAAAGGGCCTCTTCTGCACTGTATTATTCTGTGATAATGAACTAAAGGAACATGAGAGATATGATGGATACAATAAGAATATGAAATAAAGACAAAACAGTAAAAACAAGAGACAATAGTAATTAAGTGATGAGGCAAAGCAAGACCCCTCAAAACATTTTGTTTGAGTTTTATTACAGTAACAATACAATATTATTACCAGGAAGCCACTTCTGATGCATAACTAATTTTCGCTAACTTTTCAGCCCAGGGGGAGAACAATTATCTGGAGCAGTTTTTTTTTTATTCATTCATGGGATGTGTGCGGCGCTGGCCAGGCCAGAATTTATTGCCCATCCCTAATTGCCCTTGAGAAGGTGGTGGTGAGCTGCCTTCTTGAACCGCTGCAGTTCATGTGGGGTAGGTACACCCACAGTGCTGTTAGGAAGGGAGTTCCAGGATTTTGACCCAGCGGCAGTGAAGGAATGGCGATATAGTTCCAATTCAGGATGGTGTGTGACTTGGAGGGGAACTTGCAGGTGGTGGTGTTCCCATGCATTTGCTGCCCTTGTCCTTCTAGTTGGTAGAGGTCGCGGGTTTGGAAGGTGCTGTCGAAGGAGCCTTGGTGCATTGCTGCAGTGCATCTTGTAGATGGTACACACTGCTGCCACTGTGCGTGGGTGTTGGAGGGAGTGAATGTTTGTAGATGGGGTGCCAATCAAGCAGGCTGCTTTGTCCTGGATGGTGTCGAGCTTCTTGAGTGTTGTTGGAGCTGCACCCATCCAGGCAAGTGGAGAGTATTCCATTACACTCCTGACTTGTGCCTTGTCGATTGTGGACAGGCTTTTGGGAGTCAGGAGGTGAGTTACTCGCCTCAAGATTCCTAGCCTCTGACCTGCTCTTGTCGCCACGGTATTTATATGGCTACTCCAGTTCAGTTTTTGGTCAATGGTAGCCCCTAGGATGTTGATAGTGGGGGATTCAGCAATGGTAATGCCGTTGAATGTCAATGGGAGATGGTTAGATTCTCTCTTGTTGGAGATGGTCAGTGTCTGGCACTTGTGTGGCGCGAATATTGCTCGCTACTTATCAGCCCAAGCCTGGATATTGTCCCGGTCTTGCTGCATTTCAAGACGGACTGGTTGAGTATCTGAGGAGTCACGAATGGTGCTGAACATTGTGCAATCATCAGCGAACATCCCCACTTCTGACCTTATGATTGAAGGAAGGTCATTGATGAAGCAGCTGAAGATGGTTGGGCCGAAGACACTACCCTGAGGAACTCCTGCAGTGATGTCCTGGAGCTCAGGTGATTGACCTCCAACAACCACAACCATCTTCCTTTGCGCTAGGTATGACTCCAACCAGTTGAGAGTTTTCCCCATGATTCCCATTGACCTCAGTTTTGCTAGGGCTCCTTGATGCCATACTCGGTCAAATGCTGCCTTGATGTCAAGGGCAGTCACTCTCTCCTCACC
Source organism: Heterodontus francisci (assembly GCF_036365525.1). Lineage (NCBI taxonomy): Eukaryota > Metazoa > Chordata > Chondrichthyes > Heterodontiformes > Heterodontidae > Heterodontus > Heterodontus francisci. The sequence continues at coordinate 185,999,977 of NC_090372.1, read as the reverse complement.
TCTTGAGTTCAGTTCTTTTGTCCATGTTTAATGGACAAAAGTTAATGTATCAAGAGTAACTTTCAACACACTAAATGCTTGAAACTAATTCAGAATTAGTCTGGCTAAATGTTTATCAGCTATATGTTTGTTCAGCACAACAGGTGAGATTGGAATTATCAGATTAGCTCCACTTTAAGTGTGTAACTCAGATTTTTATCACTCACAAATGACAAGTTGGGTCTTCCACTTGTCCCACTTTGTATATGTGTTTGTTTAAAAATGTCCCTGCAAAGGTAACCAGGTGAGTAACATGCTTTACTGATAAGGAAAATGCAGTTTATCGAAACCTGCCTGTTAAAATCAGTCAAAAATACTTCAGCATTTCCTTTTCTGCTGTCACATTGAATAGCTGAGTCATAAAGATTATTGAGTGGATCGTATGCACGCTGCTTAAACATTTTACACAGAAATGGAAACACATTGTTATTGATGATGATCATTATTTCATTTTCAAACTTTTTATTTAATTTCAGTTGGTTGAAGTTAGTCTTTAAATTTATGTTTTTTAACATTGGACCAAAATATCCTCTGCCCACTATCTATAGTGACTTTCTCAATGGCTGGGATTTTATTCTAGTGATAGGGATCTCGATGCCCAGAAAAAGTGACACCGAGAACCACGCGTCGCCTCTTCTGTGGGAGCCCCACCGAATCTAGTGCCAATTAGGTACTTAAGTGCACAGTGGTGGACTTTCCACAGGATGGACCCTGGAAATCCCACCCTCTGAGAGCAGCCAGTCAATCAGAGGCCAGCAGCTCTTTACTGAGCAGCACCACTGCGGAGGCGGTTGTTGCTGCCAGTGAAGCAATTATCCAAGGCCAAGGAGCGCACTGGACCCAGGTCACAGCTAGGTCAGGGGGTGATGGGTCTCATGTGGTGTGGGTCAGGGGGGAGTGGGGTATAAGGGGATTGAAAGCAAGGGCAGGGGGTGGCTCTCAGCAGGTACCCCCCCCCCCCTTCCCGATGCTGAGTCTCTCATCAGCCACTAAGTGCCTTTTAATGAGGGTCCCGCCACTGGAGCCTGAAAGCAGCCCACATGGATTTTCGTTCATTGCTTCCCATGCAGCGACAGGGCCACCTGCCACATGGCCAATTGCGGTGGCAGTGGAATGAGGCCATTCAGAGGCCATCCCGCCCTGGACTTCATTTTGGCTGAGGCAGGAAAGTGGCAGGTCCCCCCTCCCCACCCCAGCCACCATCCCCACCAATTTAATGCTCTCCCTGCCTTCCAACCCACCACAAGGGAGTGCATAAAATTTCCCCCAATGCATTTGTGAAGAGCTCCTGATAGTAGTTTTGTGGAATTGTAAAAATATTGTCATGAAGACCCCACCTGCCATGAATAATTTTGCCATATGAAGCATTCATTTTAAACTGTTCCTAGACTGAAAAGATGACTTGTTTAAAGAGTTCCACAGTGGCTGGGCACATTTACATTCTAAGAGACAGTTGCCTGGAGAGACAATGGAACTGCTCCCTGATCCAATTAATCCAAATGGATTTTGATCACCAGATATTGAATATGTAACAAGCCAGCATTCCATCCACCCTCCTGCCCCCCACTGAGGGTGTCTGCTAAGATGGAGAATCCACAAAAAACACAGGAGAGTTTGTTGAAAAAAACCTAGTCATATGACCAACCTACTGGCCCAGGGCTTTTGAATTGTGTTCAAATTGTGTTCACAGACAGGTTGAGTCAGGCTGCAACTGAACTTGAAAAAAGAGCCTCTCTCCTGGCTGGCGCTCTCTCAAATTTCCAGATCCATTCAACCCGCTTAAACCTCAAAAGAGAAGACTCCTACATCAAAACATGTTTGAAAGCATTGATTTCTTTGTCTTATGATTGAACAAGGATTCACTGAGGGGATGCTAAAAACAGTGTTTTAAAAATTAAACTCTGTTACGGTAAAACCAGGCAAAGGCTGAGAGGGAACCCCTAGACCCCTTTCTCACCTGGTCGTAACAATATTCTAAAAAGAACTCTCACTTAATAGCAACACTGCTACACATACGACACACAGGAATTCTTCCCCATGATCATACACCTTTTCTCAGGGTCCATTTCTGCACCATACACAGTGTTGGAGCAAAGTGGTTTCCACTCTACACATTGAAGATCACGTGCAAGCATTAGTGATCGAAATGAATTGAGGATCAAAAAGTGGAAAGCCCAGCAGCTGATTGTTTGTTTGAGATTCAATATACAGATGCCAGACATTGCAAGCACAGTCTTCTGCACTTCAGGTTCAGAAACATAGGCTACGAAATTCGGCTCCATAGTGCCCGGAATTTTGGCACTATGAGTGCTGTTTTGCCTCCAAAATGGCATGAGGAAATATTTATTTTATACATCAGTAAAAGATTTATCGTCTTTATCATGCCCCGACAAACAAATTTCTCTGCAGCACCTGTGGAAGAGCCTGTCACTCTAGAATTGGCCTTTTTCGCCACTCCAGGCGCTGCTTCACAAACCACTGACCACCTCCAGGCGCGTATCCATTGTCTCTCGAGATAAGGAGGCCCAAAGGACACATCAGTAAAAGATTTATCGTCTTTATCATGCCATGAATGACTGTACTTTAAAACATGGTAATGACACAGCGCAGGAAAGTCCCAGGTTCAGTCCTTAACCTAAGCTAAGTTTGCCAAGCTCATTGAGTGTGCTCTAATTAGCCTGTGTTCCCAAACTCGAAGTGGGAATAAAAATCCCACAATCTTGTAGGATTCCTATTTCTCCTCTTTCTTAACCTTTGTAGATTTTGATATTATGGACCATTTCTGCTGCATGCTGCTCGTCAGTGATCCAACTCCATGGTAGTGTGCTGTTCTACTTCCATTTCTGTCTCTATCACCTTTCCTGCTCAAACTGAAAGCAGGATTCCATCCATGGTCCATCCCTATTTATTATCCATCACCTGTCTGCCCACTGCAGTTGATGTAAAAGCTCCCATGGCTCTACTCAGAAGAGTTGGGGAATTTCTCCCAGTGTCCTGGCCAATATTTATCCCTCAACCAACATCACCAAAACAGATTATCTGGGGCATTGCTGTTTGTAAATTGGTTGCTGTTTTCACTACATTACAACAGCAACTACATTTCAAAAGTACTTTGGCTAAAGTGCATTGGAACATCCTGACATTGTGAAAAGTGCTATATAAATGCAAGTTCTTCCATTACTTTCCATACATGACCCCTTTGGTGACAATATCCACAACAATCAGATCAGCTTTCCACATGTATGCTGACGGCATCTAACTCTACCTCTCCATTGTCATCATTGACTCCTAAGTGTTCAGTGTTCTGTTGGGCAGTCTTTCCGATAAGGCTTGGATGATCACAATTTCCTTCAATTCCACATTTCCATAACCAGAATGACAGGATCTAATTTAGACCAGCCCCAATAATCTTTTAACACCACCTTTTAGATCAGACAATTATGACTAGATTAGGCAGTTTACAATTTCGATGTTTGTTTTGACCCCAATCTGACCATTATACCACACATCCAGCCAGTTTCAAAGCATGCATTTTTCCCCTTCAGAAACATTGTTCGTTTATGCCCCTATATCTCTTCCTCCACTGTCAAAAGTTATATCCATGCCTCCGTCATATTAAAAATTATCTTCTGAACGGTTCTCTGCATTGGCAGGCAGTCCTGTTGCCGCACAGGAAGCACAGCATGAAAAATCGCACGGGCTGCTTGCTGGCTTAGGCAGGGCGTCCCTCATTAATAAGCACTTACTGCCTGAATGAGGGGCCTTTCATTGGGAAGGGTGGGGGGGATGCTGCTGTAAGCCATCCCCTGTGCCCTTGCTAGTGACCCCACAATGAGAGACCCCTCCCTGATTGGCTGGCAGCTCTCCAAGGGCAGGACTTCAGGCGACGGTCTCCTTGATCCTGTGGAAAGTCCACAACCGTCCACTCTAAGTGGCTGGTACTAGATTCAGCGGGCCTTCCAGAGAAGAAGCGACACGGGGTTCACAACGTCGCTTTTTGTCATGTCAAGACCCCCAACATAAAATCCCAGCCTGTTAACTTTAAAATGAGATATGAACTCCCCAAACTGATAAAACGTGAAACCTTGTTGTGTAATTATTTAAAGACGTTTACTATAACAACTAAACTAAAAATCAACATTAACTAAACATTACGTAGGAGGTAGCTCATACTCTAAATTTTCCATCAACAAATTAAAACACTTGAAAATCCCACACCACATTTATACATTACTTAAGGTTTTCATCGAATCTGTATCTTTGCAGTTAAAAGTCCCAAACTCCTCCCAATTGCACTGCTTAGATCTCCCAGTTTCCTTCTCAAAAAACAATGTCCTCTTCGCTCACTTCATTCGAGCACATTTGATTGGTCTTCCGTTAATAAGGCAATCTTTGGTAACCCCGTCGGTCTTTCTCCTACTCAAATCTCAACTTTCGAATTGGGTTCAAGACTTAGCAACCTTTTGCTGTATCAGTTCTCTGAGAGTAGTTGTTTTTTCTCTCACTCTCTCTCCTTCTGAGGCTGCAGCTGCTGCGCTTCGTGTCTTCCTTTCAGCCTGAAAAGCCTGTTGAAGTTATCCAGAACCAAAAGTCAATAGTCGTTTACCTTTTACAATTTCTCAGAGCCCATAAGTCTGACGATCACAAAACCACCTGGGCCTTCCTTTATTTCCAGGTTTTAAAGCTTGCAACTCAAATATGCATCTTAAGAGCCCATGGCTCCCTGTTTATAGTCTGAGAGAGGAAACCCATTGTCCTTCAGGTGTTACAACCTTGTGCTCTGCTTCCAACAGGATTCTTTGTTTGCATGCTAACCAAGAACCCTGGCTTGTCTTTGGGCAGACTTGGTGTGAGGTCACATGTCTCCTCTGAATCCATTTTACACTGCATTAAAGATCACAGTTTTAAAACATAACCATACTACAAAGTCCAGCATTCGTAACAGTACTCCCATTACCACTGTTCATAGAATCATCATAGAACCAAAGAGTGATACAGCATAGAAGGAGGCCATTCAGCCAATTGAACTGTGCTGGCTCTTTGATTAGTCTCACAGCCCTGCTCTTTCCTCATAGCTAAGTGCTCTCCTTCACCCACATGCAGCACCCACTCCTAACTCTGCCTTACCATTTGTTCCCTGGCCCTATTGCTCTACCATCAGCGGACAGTCTTTCCCTCAATTCCCCCATGCAAACTGGAAGTCTCTTCATATATCACACTTTCTTACCACTTTATTCATTTCCTTAAAGAGCCTCTTAAAACTCTATCTCTTCAATTGTGCTTGCGCTCTGTTCTAAATGATTCTTGTTCCTCAGTATCTTGCGATATTCTCCTCTGTGAAGGGTTCTATACAAGTGCACACAGTTGGCCAATATCCAAGAGTATGGATTAGACGCATGCATGCATTGTTAAGCAGAAGCAAGGTCAGGCTCAGATGGGATGGCGACCATGGTTGACAAACCGGCAGATAACACGGCTGTGAAATTCTTTGGTGCTGATGACAGAGCACTGCCATAACTTAACCAGACGCTCCTTTATGCACATAAATAAAAGGCTGGATTTTTATTACGTAGGTAGAAAACAGAAACCAGAAATAAAAACAAATGCTGGAAATACTCAGCAGGTCTGACAGCATATGAGCAGAGTTAACGTTTCAGGTCAGAGACCCTTCTTCAGAACTGACAAATATTAGAAATGTAAAAGGTTTTAAGCAAGTGAAGTGGCGGTGGGGCAAGAGATAACAAAGGTGAAGGTGTTGATAGGACAGGGTCAGAGAGAATAACTGACCAGAAGGTCATGGAACAAAGGCGAACGGTATGTTAATGATGTGCTGAAAGACAAAGCGTTAGTACAGAGAGAGTGTGAATGACTGTAAAGCACAGAGCACTCCAAGAACAAACATAAAAAAACACATTAAAAAACCAAAACAGTGGGTAAGCACAGTGGAAACAAATTAAACACACTGAAAAACCTAAAATAAAATAACCAAGTAAAAAAGGAAAAAGAAAAAAATAACTAAGCATAAAAAGGGGGACCTGTCATGCTCTGAAATTATTGAACTCCGTAACAAGAACAGCACAAGAACAGAAACCAGATTTGGTTCTGGGTCAGAAACCCATCTCTGGTGGGAAACTGATTCAGATTGCAATTTTCAAAGACCGCATTTGTTGACAACGCGAATGGTAGGTGGCGCTGTTTTGGCACATGCGCAAATACAGCATGTGCCACGAAAACGTCACAGATTGCGACTGTAGCAGCTGCCAGGACTAAAGATGGCGCTGCTCAAAGAATCACACAGAGGCAACCTAACGAACACGTGGCAGTATACAATGGCCGGAGTGAGAGAGCAGCGCGGGGGCCGGGGAGAGCAGCGCGGGGGCCGGGGAGAGCAGCGTTGAGGGTGTCGGGGGGGGGGGAAAAGAGAGGAGGGAGGGGGGTGAAAAGAGAGGAGGGAGGGGGGTGAAAAGAGAGGAGGGGGGAAAAGAGAGGAGGGAGGGTGGGGGGGAAAGAGAGGAGGGGGAAAAGAGAGGAGGGAGGGTGGGGGGGGAAAGAGAGGAGGGGGAAAAGAGAGGAGGGAGGGTGGGGGGGCAAAAGAGAGGAGGGGGAAAAGAGAGGAGGGAGGGAGGGAGGGGAGGGAAAAGAGAAGAGGGAGGGGGGGAGGGAAAGAGAGGAGGGAGGGAGGGGGAAAAGAGAGGAGGGAGGGTGGGGGGGGAAAAGAAAGGAGGGGGAAAAGAGAGGAGGGAGGGAGGGAGGGGAGGGGAAAAGAGAGGAGGGAGGGAGGGAGGGGAGGGAAAAGAGAAGAGGGAGGGGGGGGAGGGAAAGAGAGGAGGGAGGGAGGAGGGAAAGAGAGGAGGGAGGGAGGGGGAAAAGAGAGGAGGGAGGGAGGAGGGAAAGAGAGGAGGGAGGGAGGGGGAAAAGAGAGGAGGGAGGGAGGAGGGAAAGAGAGGAGGGAGGGAGGGGGAAAAGAGAGGAGGGAGGGAGGGGGAAAGAGAGGAGGGAGGGAGGGAGGAGGGGAAGAGAGGGAGTGAGGGGGTGGGGGAGAGTGGGGGGGGGAGCAGCGGAACGGAAGAGGAGTGCCTTTTTCTGTGCATGCGCCAGAAACACAACAGCAAAAGACTTACCGGCCAGTCCCTGGACCCGGCGACACCGAGGTCTTCGCACACTCGCTCCCCGCAGCTCTCTACAGCCTCTCACATCTGGCCCTCTCCATTCAGCCGTTCCCTCCAGCTGCGGATGCCCAATCCAGTTGCTTCTCCCCTACTTCTCCACAGTACTTCAGGCATTGCAACTGTCTGGTCCCTGCATTTTGCATGCTCCCTCTCCCCACCCCTCCCCATCTACCGCCCTACCTCCACCCCTCCCCATCTACCCCCCTACCTCCACCCCTCCCTCTACCCCCCTACCTCCACCCCTTCCTCTACCCCCCTACCTCCACCCCTCCACCACAGTTGAATATCTGAAGTGCAGTTGCAAAGTCGGGGAAATAGCATGCAAAACAAAGCCTCAACAATTCTGGGGTTAATTATTGAGAAGTTTTATTAAGTTCATTAAGCATCCGAGGAACTGCTGTGCATGGATACATGAGTGTTGTGTTTCCAGCATTCCCGTTAGACAGACAGGCCGAGTCTCTGCTATGCACAGCTAAAGAGATTGTTCCTGGAGAGCCTTGTGGTGAATGAACGCTTGGCTCTCTATTCCACTACTGTATTGTCCATGTGAAGAAGGCAAAGTCACAAGAGTCTGAGCTCAGTCTATTCTTGTTGAATGTTCCCCAAACACATCCCAATGTGCACTCCCAATTCATCCATAAATGCAATGTTCCTTTCCACATCGTGACCAGCTCCGCAGCATGATCCAGTTGCCTTCGTTGCTTGAATGCTGACCTTAAGTCTCGAGGATTGTTTTCTCGACAGCATGTTTTACATGAAAAGAAATAAAGCAAATCAGAGTCAGAGCTTGCCTCCCTCCATCCACTGAAATTACTGTTGCGCACACCTTTTTAAGTTCTGCAGTGAAGGCACCAATTGATAACGTCGCCAATGAAGCACTTATTACCCACCTCAGATGCAGGAATCAGCACATCCTTGCGTCCTCTCCTGCACTACCTCCTTTGCTTGAATGCCGTCCTTAAGTGTCAAGGATTGTTTTCTCAAGGGCACGTTTTACATGAAAGGAAATAAGGAAAGAACATCAGAGTCAGAGCTTCCCTCCCTCCAATGAAATTACTGTTGAGAATGCTTTGTGTTCTGCGGTAAAGGCATGTACTGATAACACCGCCAATGAATCACTTAGTACCCACCTCTGCTGTAGGAGGCAGGATGATGTTACTGCCCCTATCTCGTGATGGTTCAATGCTGCTCTCAGGGAAAACATGAATAATGTGAGGGTGCTGGAAAAGAAGCACATTTCTTTTGGGCTATGAACATAAAGCTGGCCATTTAGCCCAGCTGTTCCCTGCTAGTGGTTATGTTACTCGTGCGTCTTCCCATCCATTCCCATTTAATCCTGCCTACTACTATCACCAGTTGTGTTCACAGCAAGAGCATTCACATCTCTGCTACCACTGGACACGGCATGCTTGTTTCTTTTAGTGCTCAGTCTCTTCTTGCTGAATGTTCCCCAAGTGCTTGACCCCTTTGGACGCTCTCTCTCTTTGCAGGCAGCAGCTGGCAACTGCGGAGTCTCACAAGGCTCTGCATGGTTGTTTCAAAGGCGGGTGGGGAAACAGGTGGCTGTGTGTCCATGTGCACTGCTCTGATGGGTGTAGGAGCAGGTAACTGTGTGCCCATGTGCACTGCTCTGATGGGTGTAGGAACAGGTGGCTGTGTGTCCATGTGCACTGCCCTGATGGGTGTAGGAGCAGGCAACTGTGTGCCCATGTGCACTGCCCTGATGGGTGCAGGAACAGGTGACTGTGTAACTGAGCAGCAAGGAGAGGGTACCGCAGGTAGGGGAAGTGGAGCTTTGAACAGGCAGGCATATGTATGGTCCATCAGATCATTAGGACAGGGGGTGAGACGCTCAGGATCCAGGGTTGTGACACGTGACTGATGTCCAGCGCGTGGCCACCTCCATCCGAAGGTGCTTCCGGGCAATTGTTGGGCATAGTAAATGGCTCTATCTCATCAGCCAGTCCTTGCTGCCAGCGGAGAGTCTGTTGCCGCAGCCAGTCCAGTCTCCTCACGGGAAACATGAGATGAGATAAGAAATACAGAATGCACTCCATTAAAACGTTACAAAAACGAAAGTGACCGTTAAGACGGTAGGTTGCAGCACATGTACTGCCTGCACACAGCAACTCACAACAGGAACTGGAGAACATGCGGTGGCCCAGACAATGGAAATGTTTTCAAAGCAACTTACAAAGGCAGAGCAACTTACCTTGGAACAATCTCCCGTGTCAAATAAAAATGAAGCAAGTCTCCAAAACGAATAAATAATTCAGATAAAATGCAAGAAAATGCCCGACGAAACCTCTCCTCCTTCCACTTTCAAAAAGTCGCGCCGAAGCTTTGACGCATGCGCAGAGGCCAACCTGGCGCGTTGCCCGAGGAAGACGACGTAACGCGATGACGTCATCTGCGCATGCGCAAAACGGTCCTGGCAAGCCGGACCGCAGCGCATGCGCAGAGGGCATGAGACCGTCTGCGCATGTGCGCACCGTGGCGCATCCTTATGACGTCGGCGATGACGTAGCGTTGTCATGAATTACTTTGATTTTCAAATGGGTGAGCCCTTAATTGGCATGGAGATGGGTTTCTTGTCCACTTAGCGCCAGTGGGCCTGGGAATGGAGGAGAATCAGATCCAGTGTGAAACTCTTGTAGACTTCCACTGCAGCATCACTGAGGCTGCTGGTTGTCCTGAGGGAGAGATCTGCCTTCCACAGTACCAGAGGAAAGTGAGATGTCACAGGGGAGCTGGAGGCCTAGCACCAATGGCAGGCAGACCCTCACTTCATCGATGCCTACCTGGATCGAATGCTGGAGGCCATGAGGGAGAGGAGGGAGGTCCTCTTCCCAGAGTGTGGCAGGAGGAAGACACCATGTCATGCAGCAGGGGCTCTGTTCAGTGTTATACCCTTCTGCTCCCTCTTCCTCCTCGCTTACCTCCTTCTCCTTCCACTATGAGCTGTTTCCTTCCAGGGCTTCAAGGTCCACACCTCTCTGGAAGGCCATGTTATGGAAAGCGCAGCAGACCAGCACAATGACCGAGACTCATGCAGGAGGGTTTTGGAGGGAACCACCTGACTGGTCCAGGCACTGGAATCGCTTCTTTGGAAGCCTGATGGCCTGCTCAATGGTTGTACTGCTGAGCAGGTGGCATTTGTTGTTTCGCCCCTGTGTCTCTCTGGGGCTCCTAGTAAAGGAGTCAGCAGCCATCTCTTCAAGGGATTTCCCTTGTCCCCTAGGGTCCATCCACACTCTTTGGTGGATAGAGTGTAGATGCAAAACAGCATGCACTGGATGAAGGGGTCATGGCAGTTGCCAGGAAAGCAAGCGCAAACATGGAGGAAGCTCTTGTTGTGGCCACAGACCAGTTAGACACTGAGGGAGTGGAAGCCCTTCCTGTTGATGGATCTCACTGGCCGGTCGCTGGGTGCCTTCATGGCCACATCAATGATGCCCTGCACCTGTGATAATCCAGCAATGGCAGTGAAACCCAATGCCCTCTGTGCAGCGCTGGCCCATTGTATCAAAGTGAATGTAGTACCACGCCTCCTGAGTATAGCATCCGTGACCTGCCTGATGGCACAATGAGCTGCCAACTGTGAGATAGCACCTAGGTCTACAGAAGATCCCTGGAATTACCCAATTGCATAGAAATGCAGGGCGACAATGACCTTGATGGCTGCAGGTAAGGGACTGTCATGGGGGCTGCGAGGCCTCAGGTCATTGTAAATCAGAGCACAAAGGTCTGAGACTATCTGCCTGGATAGGCTCAGCCTCCTAAGGCATTGGCGCTGTATCATTTGCAGGTAAATGACTCTTGGGTGGTGGACCCAGTGTCTTGGGTGGCACCTTCTTCCCCTTGCAGCACCCGTACCACCCCCACCCCTACCCCGCCACCCCCCCCCGCACCCCTACCCCCAGCTGTGCTCCTCTGGTCTCCTGCTGTCCAGGAGGTTGCATCTGCTGAAGCTCATCCTGATTGTTCTGTCCAATGTCAGAGTAGTCTGTTCCCATCTAAACTCCCTCAGCTGGGCTTTGTTCATTCACCAGGCCTTCCCCTATCGTGATGCCAGTGGTCTCACATCCCTCTCCAGATTCCTGTCACTCACCACTAAGGATAGCAAGTCTTTCAGATGTAGTAATGCCCACTCTGTGGCACTTTTGAACCACCTGAGCTTAATTTTGTGCCTCAGTATTATTTTAATCAACCCTTCCCATAGCCCTAATGGCCGTCCGCTGTGTTCACGTCTTGTACACCCTATCATGCTCCCCACATGGCGTTGTCCCCATTCACCACCTTTAAAAATCCCAAACTGCTGTTAGCAAGCCTGTTAATGAGCTCCATAATGAGCTCAACAGGCAATTATTTGGGGTTGCCACCCCCTGCCACCAAGCTTCCCTTTAAAAATGGCTTCATGTGCCAGAGGTGGCTGGACCCAGTGCTGACGTCCGAGAACGCGATCTTTAAATCGCACTCGCCCGTGCACCCGCACTCAGTGGGCTTGAAAAATCCAGCCCCAAGTTTCCGCCACACTTCTGGCAGCAAAGTGGGAGCAGCTCTGAGGAAATCTCTGGCCTTCGTCTTGATAATACTTGTACTGGGAAAGGCAACTGAAACTCTGGGATTGCTTTCATTTTTCTCACCTATTCCTCAAAGGCATTGATAAATAGCTGTGAGTTGGCCACCTCATACCAACAATATAACTGGGGGATTTATTATAAAAATCACTGCTAAGGACCTTCTCCCGACAGAATAGTGAAGCATTTTCAATTTGGACTAATACTGTACTCATTCGCTTTCTCCAAAACAATAGTGGTAATATAACACTGAGTTGCTGTTTTTGTGGTTCAGGTAGGAAGCTTTAGTTCAGACCTCCCATGCTGTGCCACATATGGCATGAAAGTCTTTAACCTCATAACACTCTAATCTAAGACAAAATTGAATTCCAAAATACCTGACTGACCGACAATTTAAATTCAATTAACATTCAATCTCCTTTCTCAGAGTGCATAAAGACCAGATAAACAGAGCTCTGAAAAACTTAATAGGTTCATTGAATTCAAATGAATGAAACATTTAGGTCAAAATATTCAACTCAATAATATCCAATATAGATGAATAGTGGCATGGCCTGACATGGTAAAAATGTCATTATTGGCATTTTCTAAATGGGAAGTAAGCAATGGTGGAATTAAATGATAGTGACGCATCACAGAACTTTGCATTTGTAATCACTTGCAAATACAACAAGACTTTCAGCTGCAATTTCCTCCAGAGAAACACTGAAAAAACTGAAGCCGTCATCTTTTGCCATGCCACAAACATTGTACTTTCACCACTGACTTCATCCCCTCAGGACGAAGGAGAATTTTTGCAATGACAGCATCCAATTCTGTCCCAGGCTGAGCTTCCTACCCCATACCCCCTCCATCACTGAGAGTGGAGATCCAAAGGAATTTAGGGCTCCATGTACACTGGGCACTAAAATATATTGATCAGGTACCAAAAAAACCCAAAAGGGTTATTAGAATGTTACACTTTACGTATAGAGGACTACCTGGCGTGGACGTGATGGGCCAAATGGTCTCCTTCTGTGTCGTAAATGACTCGATGACTCGAGTCATTTGCTATACAAAGTCTGTACAGTGTACAGTTCTGGGCACTGCACCTTGGAAGGTTTAGAGCCATAATGGAAGATTACTGTGCTAATCTTGGAAGGGGAAGTGAGTGGAAAGAAAGAGAATTGACACTCTCTAGATTTGTGGCAAGGCCATAATAATCAGGATCCAGTGTGATTCTGTCCTCCAGGGCAGAATTTTCTTCGAACCACAGAGGTCCCGGCGGCCTGCCATCGGACCCCAGGTGTTATTTAATGGTGATCAGACAATTAACTGCCAATTGGAGGGCCGGCAGCTCTTCAGCACCAGCAGTGCTACTGGGAGCACTGGCCACTGCTGGTACTGCAGGTGCCCCTGCAGTATCACGGACTTTGGTGACCCCAGGGGAGGTAAGCGCGGTTGGGGTCGCCAGGCCCATTCAGCCAGGTCCCGGCAACAGGGTGATGGTGCAGTATTGGTGAGCATATGGGGTACCTTCCTTTTTTTCCAGCTTTTACCTGGCAGCATTTCTTTCTGGCATTGAATACTTCCGACTTCTGTTAAATTGAGACAGAGGCAGGAAGAGGCCATTAATTGGTCACCTGAGGGTCTTGATTGACCTGGGGCAGGAAGGTCATCCTCGGCCTTCCCTGTCCTGGACTAAATAGGAAAGTGTGGGGAAGGCGATGGGCACTGCACTCCCCCACATTCCGATGCATTTTTACAGGCCCTTCCCCACCCCAGCCCCGTCTCCGTTCACGTCCTGAGGGGGCCTATAAAATTCAGCCCTGTTGTCTTCATCCTGAGTTAGTGAAAAAGCTGAAGGTGTTGTCATGGTTTTGGAGCTTTATATTCATGGTCATATGCTTCTCTGATGGACAGATGAGCCTAGTCTGGATGCTTGTGTCCTTTGAGCCAATAGCACCAGCAATTTGTGAAGGAGTGTGGAGGAGGAAAGAGGGATGCTGCCTTTGACGCCAATGGTTTTATGTCGATCTGTCAGGTGGGTAAAATGGCTCAGGGCCCTGTTTATTTCTCCAGTTCTCTCATGTGCTATCCACCTCTGTTATTACTGGTGTGGTTAATTTGAGTTGCTGGCTTTCACTGCTGTGTTGGAGTTTGGTAGCAAAATGCTCATTTTGTGACGGGGATCCCTGGATATTTTATAACACAAGGAGGTTGGGGGGGGGGGGTGGCAGGTGGATCTCTGAAGCTAAGAGGTTGAGAACCATTCCCTTATACCACCCCAAGACCCATTTACCCATTACCCCTGTCCTCACTGATTTATATTGGCTCCTGATTCCTCCATATCTTAAATTTAAAAAGTCTCCCACATAAAGTCATAGAAAGATATAGCACTGAAACAGGCCCTTCGGCCCACCGAGTCTGTGCTGACCAACAACCACCCATTTATACTAATCCTACATTAATCCCATATTCCTTACCACATCCCCACCGTTCTCCTACCACCTACCTACACTAGGGGCAATTTACAATGGCCAATTTACCTATCAACCCACGCGGTCACAGGGAGAACTTGCAAACTCCGCACAGGCAGTACCCAGAACCAAACCCGGGTCGCTGGAGCTGTGAGGCTGCGGTGCTAATATTTAAATCCCTTCAGAGCTCAATCGTTCCTGACCTCTGTCACCTCAACCAGCCCTACAACCCTCCTCCCTCAAACCCATTGTTCCTCTGATTCTGAGCTCTTGTGCTTTGAGGCCATTCGTGAATCATCAAAACAGGCAAAGAGAGTGAAAAGCAACCGTGTACAGTTAGACAGCTTTAATATTGGTCTAATGCTGCACTCATGCCACTGACTCCTGGTGTGTGGTCCCATGCAGCTGGTGCAACACCAAAGTAAACTTGCTGGATTTTGCTTAGATCTTTTCTTATGGGGTCTTTCATCCATCTGTTCTGACAAGTCCAGCCAGTTTATTTTGGTATTACTGTCGGCTGCGTCAGGCCCAGGCATTGGGAAGTGGCGGCACTAGTACGGCATTACAAAAGCAGCGATATCTCTTTCCAATGTCAGCTGAGTCAGAGTCTGAAAAATGCTTGCTCCTGTTGCCAGCTGCTCAAAAAAGTTGACATGCTGAATACCAACTGCTCACTACAATGTTAACCATGCCTCATATCCACGATCGAAAGATAGGCTTGCATTTAGATAGTGCTTTTCATGACCTCACGACATCCCAACTGTGTTACAAGCAATTAAGTACATTTTTTTTTAAGTGTAGTCACTGTTGTAATGTAAGAAACATGGCAGCCAACTTGCGAATAGCAAGCTCCCACAAACAGCAATTATAACCAGATAATTTGTTTGCAGTGAAGTTGATTGAGGTATTAAGGACACTAGGGATAACTTCCCTGTTCTTGTGATTTTCTTACTCTCTCTGATCTGCTGGAATGGTGAGCCACACTAACACGTTTATTCAGCATATATTTACACTACAGCTGTCGTGTTTATGTGAAACGGTTCTGCTGCAGTTGTAGTTTAAAAGTAGTCTGAATCTGTGAAGCAGTCTCATATTGTTCATTTTGGAGTCAGTTTGGGCCGTAACACCTTATTTACACCACACAAATTTAGTGCCTCTGTAAAGACAAAATCACTTTGCACTGTCACTAAACTTGGAATATAAATGCAGGCTTGGGCATGTTAGATGAGACTCGAGTGTGCACAGCACAGCTGCAAGAGAGGAGGTGGATAGAACAAACGATTGACTGTTGGCTCCTGACAGAAAGTTGCTACAGTCCTTTGGCATTTCCATTCCCTGATTTCTACCAACTTTCACTGACATAGTTCGACAACTTCCTCAAATAAAACTCTCACATTTTTACAGGGATAATGTATCAGAACTCTATAGGCCCATGTCCACTTATTAAGCTGGCTGTCGCTGCAGGATTGTGTGACAGCACATATTACACTGGACACTGGACATTTGCAATGAGATTTTTAAATTTGATTTTACTTCTAAATTGTCCTGCTAACTTCCTTCCCTCCTCCCATGGCTCAGTGATAGCGCTGTCACCACTGATTCAGAAGGTTATGTGGTTAAATCCCACTTGAGACCTTGAGCACACAATCTAGGTTGATTTTCCAGTACTGCATTATCTTTTGGATGAGAAGTCAAACCAAGACCCCATCTGCCCTCTCAGCTGGATGTAAAAAATCCCACGGCACTATTTTGAAGAAGTGCAGCAGAGTTCGTCCTGGTGCCCTGATCAGTATTTATCCCTCAATAAACATCACTGAAAAAAAAATGATTTCCTGATTGTCACTACATTGCTGTTTCTGGGAACTTGCTGTGCGCATGTTGGCTGTCGTGTTTCCAACATTACAACAGTAACTACACTTTATTGGCAATAAAGCACTTTGGAATATCTTGAAGCCATGAAAGGCGTTATGTAAATGCAAGTCTTTCTTTCTCCCCAGACAGTGCTGACTAATGCAGATGTACAGTCGTACATTATCAGCCTGCCAGTGCCAGACCTGTGGCCATTCTTCCTGTGAATGTGTAAAAGCTTAGACATTGACTCTTGGCAAGTGATTTGATCAGAAAGAGCATCAGTCAAGCTCAATCCTGTCCTCACTTAACATCAAAACGAGTGTGCTTTCCAATAAGTCTTTAGACTTTTTGTTCCTAAGTAGCAACGCTAGCCAATCTTGTCTGCTTTGCCTATCCCACGCCCAAGGAGGCCGTTTGTAAACTGCTGGCTCAGCACATCAGAGACAAGGCGCATAACGTATGGCCCAGATCTACACAAAACGATGAGCCAGAATATTTGAAATTTACTACAATTCCAAATTTACAACATTAAAAATAGTATCACAGATGTGACTCTGCGTAATGATGTTGTCACAACACAGTGACTAAACAAATTAAACTTTGTGAATAAAGTCTTCCAAGACTTTTCCCATGCCAGCACTGCCCCTTTAATTTACTATTAGTTACTAGCTATTAAATATTGCAGCTCAGTTGCTGTACAACTACCAATTATAGAGAACTGCTGTCAAGACGTTAAAGTCACCGTGTATGCATACATCTAAATCATCGTGAAAGACTGTCATTGGACTGACTTGCCTTGTACGCAATGTGACAACAGTAAACCATTTTGGAATAGATACTGATGACAGCAGTAAGCATGAGCCAGGATTTCCTGATGACTGAATTTGTCTCCAGATTCATTTGCCTCACACTGAACACGCACATCCTGCGAACCCCAAGGGCTAGCAAAGCAAAGCTGCCAGTGTCAAGTGCTTGTTTGAATACCCTGAATGATTTGGCCTTGTCATGCGATGTTATCAATAGCAGCATTCTGCTGTTTCACCATTCCCAAAATCTGTTTCCTTTCATTTCTGCTGCTTAGTGAGGGATGTTTGGAAACTCAGAAATAGGTCTCTGCCATATTGTAAACAATGTGAGGAAAAGATGTCATTATTGCACTAAAATAATAGCAAAAGCTTCTGGGCCTGACAGGAGTTCTTATCACAAATCTAATAATGGCTAAATGTAACTCTGCTGTGTTTCTTTTGTATAAAGTAAAGATTTTTTATCATGAGATGCAAATCCCATGAATAAATAGAGGAAGAAATTTGCAAGACCATAATCCTGCATTTAGAGGAAGTTTGTTTAAACTCAATTGGTTTAGTATTAGATTACAGCAAACCAGCCTGGAACAAAAGAGGAAGACTTAAGCCTTATCGAAGACCAGCAGAGGTGGTGGATGGGGGAGGTTATATGAAGTTAATTAGGTTGGACCGGTCTCACTGTAACACTTTCCACATTATAAAATGACCATGTAATGCAAATATTAACTTGTGTGATATTCTGACAGAATTTATTACAAAGCAGAGATTAGTGCACATGTCCAGGAATACAGAGAAGTTGGAGGAAACACTATTATAAAGAATTTACAACAACAAAACTGGCCATTCAGCCCAACATGTCTACACTGGTTTTGATGCTGCATCACACCCTATTCTATTTTTTTGTTCCTCTTAATGCCTCTTAAATGCCTCTACGCTATTTGCCTCAACCACTCCATGTGACAGCGAGTTCCACATTCTCACCACTCTCTGAGTAAAGAAATTTCTCTTGAATCCCTTCTTGGATTTATTAGATCGGATTTATCTTCTATTTATGGTGTTTAGTTTTGGACTCCCCACAAGTGGAAACACCTCCTCTACATATATGTTAATAAACGCCTTAATAAATTTAAGGATCTCCATGAGGTCACCTCTCAGCCTTCTCTTTTCTATAGAAAAGATCCCCAACCTCTTCAGCCTTTCCTGATAGGTACAACCTCAGTTCTAGTATCATCCTTGTAAATTTGTTTTACACTTTCTCCAGCACCGCAATATCCTGTTATGGCCAGGTGATGAAAGGGTCTCACGCTCCCCTCTTGCCCTTTACCTGGTTTGAGTGTAACAGGATTTATCTTTTAAAACACAGTGATTTTAGCTTACCACCTCAGTGAGTCCTTGCTCACTGTATTCTCATTACAATTGCAAATGAACCAATCAGACAGATTTTCTTAGGTTTAACTAAGAAAGATATAAGTTTATTAGCCTTATCACTCTAACCTGGTTAAAATTACTAAATTACGCAACACAACCACCCTCGCATGCATATGAGAGGCACACACACACAAATACATACAGAGGGGAAGAATTGCGGGGGGGAACGTTTGAGGTAGAGTTGGCAATAAATTGAAGACAGGTACTGTCTTTTGTCCTTGATGTAATGTCCTTGATTGAAGTTAAGGTCTGGGAGTCTTCACTGGGGCCACATGCACAATTCCAGACTTGTTCCTCTGGTGCCAGAAGGCCAAAGAGGGGCTTTGTCTGTAGTCTTGAAGTCTAAGCTGCCACCATAGGTTCCCTGGGACTTTGCTGGAGACAGAGACAAAGAGAACCAGTCCAGTTACAGTCTTTTTCCTTTCTGAGAGGTACAATTCAAAAAGCCCCAGTCTTACCAGCAGGTAGATCATGTGACCATCTCTTTTTGCAACAGAGGGTTGTCGGATTTCAGAGCCTCCCAGACATATTTGGTAGGGCTGGAGTTTTCTCTCTTACAAAGTCAAAAGCTGTCAATCATCACTGTTGACAAAACTGTTCACGCTAATTGAATCAGTGAGCACTCCCATTGTCTCTAAATTCAACTGTCTCTCAGAATGCAAATGTGCAACCATGTTTTCAGCTATTCAGTTCTGTTTTTTTTTTAAACAAGTTGTTTGCAATGTCCAGTAAAAAAGTTTCAAGTAGTGTCCCATATGACGAAATTAATATGTTTCCATTTGGCAGGTGTGATTTCCGTCACAATCCTTTTTCTAAGACAGAGACCAGAACTGTGCATATTACCTTAAATGTGGTCTAACCAATGTTCTATATAAATCTAAGATAGCTTTTCTGCTTTTGAATTGAAATTTCAAAAATAGCTTACTGCACTAGTCTCTAATGAGTTATTAAGCTCTTCCAGTTATTCCTGGTAGAGGCGGATACAGCTGTATGCAGGTTTGCACAATAATAGAAAAAAAATTAAATCCAGGAGGTTGAAAATCCCACTATATATTAATAATTAATGCATGTGCACATTCATGTGAAATTCCTCAGCCTGCTATTTTAACAAAGGTATTCCTCAATTGGAGGGTCCCGCTAGTAATAAAATGACAGCATAGGTTTTGCCCAGAAATTTGCTGTTGATTCTCGTCTTTCTGAAGAATTACCTCTTCTCAATTTTGGTCTTGTACCCATATCTTTTGCCCTTCTGACAACTTTGGTAGGTTTCTTGTATGGTACCTTCTGTTATATTTATGGGTCTGTTTGTTTCGATGTGACTTTTCTTTGTCTTGTACTTTCTGATAATCCTTGCTTTGAAATCCTAAAAGTAATTTCTTGGGTAGAATTGGAAGTTGCATTCAAAGTTTTCTTCCCATTAAGAGTTCTGATGGTGCTAATCCGTACAATAATGGAGTAGTTCTGTATGTCAGTAGTGCTAACTGGAAATCTTGATTTTTCATCAACATAGTTTTAATAGTTCTGGCTGCTCGATCAGATTGTGGATACTTAGGAGAGCTTGTTAGGTGAACAAATCCACATTCTTCTGCAAAGTGTGTAAAGTAATCATTTGCAAACTGCGATCCATTATCAGATACTACCTGATCAGGTATACCATGCGTTGCGAAAACTTCTTGTAAAACTGTGATGACTGCTTCATTTGTTGTTGCGTACATCTGCTTAACTTCGATTCATCTTGAAAAGTAATCAACTATAATTAGTTAGAATCTTCCCTCAAAGAAGAAAAAATCCATCAACAACCATTCCCACGGTCCAGTTCGGAATTGGGTCAAAGTTCGAGGTTCTCTTTGATCTTGTCTGTGAACTGCACATACATCACATTTCAAAATCAGTTCTTCAATATCCTTCGAGATTCTTGGCCACCACCCAGATGTCTGAGACCATGCTCTAC
The DNA here is from genome assembly GCF_036365525.1 of Heterodontus francisci. Classification (NCBI taxonomy): domain Eukaryota; kingdom Metazoa; phylum Chordata; class Chondrichthyes; order Heterodontiformes; family Heterodontidae; genus Heterodontus; species Heterodontus francisci. The sequence goes on along the minus strand of NC_090372.1, from coordinate 185,979,697 downwards.
ACTTAGTTATGGCCACATGACCCTGGTGTCTTTTGTCCAAGCTCCCTACTCTGTGTGGCTCTGGAATCACCAGTCTTTCATCAGATACCATAATATTATCACCATGGTAAAGTGTCTTCTGTGTACAAAGAAGATTTTCATCTTATCTTTGCGACTTTGCTGTGACCACCCTTGCTTGAAATTTTGGCGGAATTAGATGCATTCTTCATCTTGCATTTGCTCTTGATGAATTTTTTTGAAGTTTATTTGAACTTGCTGGCTATTGTGATGCAGTGACCTGAGAAAATCATTCGTTTTTGTTAACAAAGTTAACATCCTTTTGAGTAGGATGGTCGACCATCGCTCAAGACAATGCATCTGCTGTCATTTTTTGCTTGCCCTGTACATATATTGTTCCATAGGTGAACTTCATGAGAACCAGAGAAAAATTACAGCACAGAAGGAGGCCATTCAGCCCACTATGTCCGTGCTGGCTGAAAAAACGAGCCGCCCAATCTAATCCCACCTTCCAGCACCTGGCAGCACCTCAGGTGCATGTCCAGGTACCTTGGAAAAGAATTGAGGGTTTCTGCCTCTGCCACCATTCCTGGCAGTGAATTCCAGATATCCATCACCCTCTGGGTGAACAGGGGTTTCCTCATGTCTCCTCTGATCCTTCTACAAATCACCTTAAATCTGTGCACCCTGGTAATTGACCTCTCCACTAGAGGAAACAGGTCCTTCCTGTCTACTCTATCTAAGACCACATAATTTTGTACACCTCTCTTAAGTCACCCCTCGGCCTCCTCTGTTCACAGGAAAACAACCCTAGCCTATCCAATCTTTCCTCATAGCTGCCACTTTCAAGCCCTGACAACATTCTTGTAAATCTCCTCTGTACTCTCTCCAGAGCAATTATGTCCTTTCTGTAATGTGGTGGCCAGAACTGTATGCAGTACTCCAACTGTGGCTTAACCAGTGTTTTATACAGTTCCAGCATTACATCCCTGCTTTTGAATTCAATACCTTGGCTAATAAAGGAAAGCATTCCATATGCCTTCTTCACTGCTCTATCTACCTGTCCTACCACCTGGAGGTACCTGTGGACATGTACTCCAAGGTCTCTCACTTCTTCTACGCCTCTCAATATCCTCCCGTTAATTGTGTACTCCCTCGCTTTATTTGCCCTCTCCAAATGCACCAACTCACACTTATCTGGATTGAATTCCATTTACCACTTGTCCACCCACTCAACCAAACCATTGATATCTTTCTGAAGTCCACAGTTATCCTCTTCACTATCAACTACACAGCCAATTTTTGGTCATCAGCAAATTTCCCAATCATGCCTCCCACATTTCAGTCCAAATCATTAATATGTGCCATAAACAGCAAGGGCCCCAACACTGAGCCCTGCAGAACGCCATTGGAAACAGCTTTCCATTCACAAAGGAGAGGGTTGATGTAGACATTTTAGTTAAAGAGGAGTGTGTAATATTAGATACGATAAATATAATGAGAGAGGAAGTACTAGAGGGTCTGACATTTTATGGGCGGCACAGTGGCGCAGTGGTTAGCACCGCAGCCTCACAGCTCCAGCGACCCGGGTTCAATTCTGGGTACTGCCTGTGTGGAGATTGCAAGTTCTCCCTGTGTCTGCGTGGGTTTTCTCCGGGTGCTCCGGTTTCCTCCCACAAGCCAAAAGACTAGCAGGTTGGTAGGTAAATTGGCCATTATAAATTGCCCCTAGTATAGGTAGGTGGTAGGGAAATATAGGGACAGGTGGGGATGTGGTAGGAATATGGGGATTAGTGTAGGATTAGTATAAATGGGTGGTTGATGGTCGGCACAGACTCGGTGGGCCGAAGGGCCTGTTTCAGTGCTGTATCTCTAAACTAAAAAACATCCGTCAACTACTACCCTTTGTTTCCTGTCCCTGAGCCAATTCTGGATCCAACCTGCCACCTTTCCCTGTATCCCATGGGCTTTCATTTTACTGACCAGTCTGCCATGTGGGACCTTGTCAAATGCCTTACTAAAATCCATGTAGACCACATCCACTGCACTACCCTCATCAATACTTCTTGTTACTTCCTCAGAAAACTCAATTAAGTTAGTAAGATATGACCTGCCCTTAACAAATCCATGCTGACTATCCCTGATTAATCCGTGCCTTTCTAAGTGGCAGTTTATCCTGTCACTCAGAATTGATTCTAACAATTTACCCACCACCAAGATCTGACTGACCGGCCTATAATTATTTGGCCTATCCCTCACACTGTTTTTACAAAATGGTACAACGTTCGCAGACCTCCAATCATCTGGTGCCTCTCCTGTATCTAGTGAGGATTTGAAGATCAACCTCAGCGCATCCACTATTGCCTCCCTGGTTTCCTTTAACAACCTGGGATGCAATCCATCCAGTCCTGGTGATTTATCCATTTCAGGGATGTCAGACCCTCTAGTACTTCCTCTCTCATTATATTTATCGTATCTAATATTACACACTCCTCTTTAACTAAAATGTCTACATCAACCCTTTCCTTTGTGAAGAGAGAGACAAAAAACTCATTAAGAACCCTGCCCACATCTTCTGCATCCACGCATAAGTTCCCTTGTACATCTTTGATCGGCCCTACCCTTTCCTTAGTTAGCCTCTTGCTTTTAATGTACTGATTAAACATCTTCGGGTTTTCTTTGATTTTACCTGCCAATAATTTTTCATGTCCTCTCTTTGCTTTTCTAATTTCCTTTTTTACTTACACCTGCACTTTCTATATTCCTCTAGGCTTTCTAAAGTATTAAGATTATTGTGATCGTCATAAGCTTTCTTTTTCTGCTTTAACTTACCCTGTAAGCTTCTTGATAACTGGAGGGCTCTAGATTTGACAGTACCACCCTTTATCTTTGTGGGGACATGCCCATACTGTGCCTGTAGTATCTCGCTTTTGAATGCCTCCCACTGGTCTGTCACTGATTTTCCTTCAAGTAGCTGTATCCAGTCCACTTTCGTCAGGTCACCTTTGAATTTCTTAAAATTTGCCTTCCCCAATTTAGAACTTTTACTCCTGTTTTATCTTTGGCCTTTTCCATGATTATGCTAAAACTTACTGTATTATGGTCACTATCTCCAAAATGATCACCCACTGTTACTTCCTCCACTTGCCCAGCTTCATTACTGAAGACCAAATCTAGAATCGTGCCCCCTCTCGTGGGGCTTGTTACATGCTGGCTAAAAAAAGTTCTCTTGAACACAGTTCAAGAATTTTGTGTCCTCTGTGCCCTTCACACTGTTTGTATCCCAGTTGATATTGGGGTAGTTGAAGTACCCAACTATTATTGCCCTATAGTTTTTGCACTCAGAAATCTACCTACATATTTGTTCTTCTACCTCCCTCTCAGTATTTGGGAGTCAAAAGTACACTCCTCATAGTGTGGCTGCCACTTTTTTATTTCTGAGCTCCACCACATGGCCTCATTTGATGATTCATTTGGCATATCATCCCTCCTCAAAGCTGTTATTGATTCCTTAGCTAATGATACTATTTCCCCTCCGTTTTTATCTCCCTCGCTATCCAGCCTGAAAACTCTATATCCAGGGATGTTGAGTTGCCATTCTTTCCCCTTTTTAAGCCAAGTTTCCATTATAGCAACAATATCGTGTTGCCATGTGTCTATCTGTGCCCTCAGCTCATCAGCTTTATTTACTATACTCCTTGCATTTAAATAAATACCCTTTAACACTGCCAAATTCTTGTGCTGCACACTTTTTAACCTTTGCATCTCCTGTCTTTCAGAGTCATAGAAGCATAGAAACATAGAAAAATAGCAGGAGTAGGCCATTCGACCCTTCGAGCCTGCTCCGGCATTCAATACGATCATGGCTGATCATCCAAACTCAGTAACCTGTTCCCACTTCTCCCCATATCCCTTGATCCCATTAGCCACCTGAAGAACTATATCTAACTCTTTCTTGAATATATTTAATGATTTGTCCTCAACTGCTTTCCGTGGTAGAGAATTCCACAGAGAATTCTCACTAATTTTCTGCCTGTTGTTCCCTGCCCTGAAATTGCCCTATTTAAGACTGCGCTTAGGTTCCCATTCCCCTGCCAAGCCAGTTTAAACCAGCCCCAATAGCGCTAGCAAACCTTCCTGCAAGGATATTTGTCCCAGTCCTGTTCAGGTGCAGACCGTCCGGCTTGCACAGGTCCCACCTTCCCCAGAATGGGTCCCAACGCCAGAGAAATCTGAAGCCCTCCCTCCTGCACCATCTTTTTTTTTAATTCATTCATGGGATGTGGGCGTCGCTGGCCAGGCCAGCATTTATTGCCCATCCCTAATTGCCCTTGAGAAGGTGGCGGTAAGCTGCCTTCTTGAACCGCTGCAGTCCATGTGGGGTAGGTACGCCCATAGTGCTGTTAGGAAGGGAGTTCCAGTATTTTGACCCAACAACAGTGAAGGAACAACTAAATAGTTCCAATTCAGGATGGTGTGTGACTTGGACGGGAACTTGCAGGTGGTGGTGTTCCCATGTATTTGCTGCCCTTGTCCTTCTAGTAAGTAGAGGTCGCGGGTTTAGAAGGTGCTGTCTAAGGAGCCTTGATGCATTGCTGCAGTGCATGTTGTTGATGTCAAGGGCAATCACTGTCACCTCACCTCGAGTTCAGCTCTTTTATCCCTGTTTGAAGCAAGGCTGTAATGAGGTCAGGAGCCGAGTGGCCCTGGCGGAACCCAAAAAGAGCCTCACTGCTGCCACTGTGCATTGGTGGTGGAGGGAGTGAATGTTTGTAGGTGGGGTGCCAATCAAGCGGTGTCCTGGATGGCGTGGAGCTTCTTGAGTGTTGGAGCTGCACGCATCCAGGCAAGTGGAGAGTTTTCCATCACACTCCTCACTTGTGCCTTGTAGATGGTGGACAGGCTTTGGGGAAGCAGGAGGTGAGTTACTCGCCTCAGGATTCCTAGCCTCTGACCTGCTCTTGTAGCCACGGTATTTATATGGCTACTTCAGTTCAGTTTCTGGTCAATGGTAGCCCCTAGGATGTTGATAGTGAGGGATTCAGTGATGGTAATGCCATTGAATGTCGAGGGGAGATGGTTAGATTCTCTCGTTGGGGATGGTCAGTGCCTGGCACTTGTGTGGCGCCAATGTTACTTCCCCTTATCAGCCCAAGCCTGGATATTGGCCAAGTCTTGCTGCATTTCTACACAGACTACTTCAGTATCAGAGGAGTCACAAATGGTGCTGAACATTGTACAATCATTTGTGAACATCCCCACTTCTGACCTTAAGATTGAAGGAAGGTCATTGATGAAGCAGCTGAAGATAGTTGGCCTAGGACATTACCCTGAGGAACTCCTGCAGTGATGTCCTGGAGCTCAGATGATTGACCTCCAACAACCACAACCATCTTCCTTTGCGCTAGGTATGACTCCAACCAGCAGAGGGTTTCCCACCGATTCCCGTTGACCTCAGTTTTGCTTGGGCTCCTTGATGCCATACTCGGTCAATGCTGACTTGATGTCAAGGGCAGTCACTGTCACCTCACCTCTTGAGTTCAGCTCTTTTGTCCATGTTTGAACCAAGGCTGTAATGAGGTCAGGAGCTGAGTGGCCCTGGCGGAACTCAAACTGAGCCTCACTGAGCAGGTTTTTGCTAAGCAAGTGCCGCTTGATGGCACTGTTGATGTCACCTTCCATCACTTTACTGCTGATTGAGAGTAGGCTGATGAGGCGGTAATTGGCCGGGTTGGACTTGTCCTGCTTTTTGTGTACAGGACATACCTGGGCAATTTTCCACATTGCTAGGTAGATTCCAGTGTTGTAGCTGTGCTGGAACAGCTTGGCTTGGGGCGCGGCAAGTTCTGGAGCACAGGTCTTCAGTACTATTGCCGGAATATTGTCAGGGCCCATAGCCTTTGCAGTATCCAGTGCTTTCAGTTGTTTCTTCATATCATGCGGACTGAATCGAATTGGCTGAAATCTGGCATCTGTCATGCTGGGGACTTCAGGAGGAGGCCGAGATGGATCATCAACTCGACACTTCTGGCTGAAGATTATTGCAAATACTTCAGCCTTATCTTTCGCACTGATGTGCTAGGCTCCCCCATCATTGAGGATGTGGATATTTGTGGAGCCACCTTCTCCAGTTAGTTGTTTAATTGTCCACCACCATTCATGACTGGATGGGGCAGGATTGCGGAGCTTAGATCTGATCCGTTGGTTATGGGATCGCTTAGCTCTATCGCATGCTACTTATGCAGTTTGGCACGCAGATAGTCCTGTGTTGTAGCTTCACCAGGTTGACACCTCATTTTGAGGTTGCCTGGTGCTGCTCCTGGCATGCCCTCCTGCACTCTTCATTGAACCAGGGTTGGTCTCCTGGCTTGATGGTAATGGTAGAGTGGGGGATATGCCGGGCCATGAGGTTACAGATTGTGGTTGAGTACAATTGTGCTGCTGCTGATGGCCCACAGCACCTCATGGATTCAAAGTTTTGCATTGCTAGATCTGTTCAAAATCTATCCCATTTAGCACGGTGGTACTGCTACACAACACAATGGATGATATCCTCACTGTGAAGGCGGGACTTCATCTCCACAACGACTGTGCGGTGGTCACTCCTACCAATACTGTCATGTACAGATGCGGCAGGCAGATTGGTGAGGACGAGGTCAAGTATGTTTTTCCCTCTTGTTGGTTCCCTCACCACCTGCCACATACCCAGTCTAGCAGATATGTCCTTTAGGACTCGGCCAGCTCGGTCAGTAGTGGTGCTACCAAGCCACTCTTGGCGAAGGACATTGAAGTCCCCAACCCAGAGTACATTCTGTGCCCTTGCCACCCTCAGTGCTTCTTCCAAGTGCTGTTCAACATGGAGGAGTACTGACTCATCAGCTGAGGGAGGGCAGTAGGTGGCAATCAGCAGGAGGTTTCCTGGTCCATGTTTGACCTGATGCCATGAGACTTCATGGCTCCAGAGTCGATGTTGAGGACTCCCAGGGCAACTCCCTCCCTACTGTATACCACTGTGCCACCACCTCTGCTGGGTCTGTCCTGCCGGTGGGACAGGACATACCGGGGGATGTTGATGGTAGAGTCTGAGACATTGTCTGTCAGATATGATTCCGTGAGTATGACTATATCAGGCTGTTGCTTGACTAGTCTGTGGGACAGCTCTCCCAACTTTGGCACAAGTCCCCAGATGTTAGTAAGGAGGACTTTGCAGGGTCGACAGGGCTGGGTTTACCGTTGTCATTTCCGGTGCCTAGGTCGATGCCGGGTGGTCCGTCCGGTTTCATTCCTTTTATTGACTTTGCAGCGGTTAGATACAACTGAGTGGCTTGCTAGGCCATTTCAGAGGGCATGTAAGAGTCAACCACATCTCTCCAGCCATGCATTCATTTGGTGTATTTTCCTATTTCTATACTCACTAGCACGTGACCTTGGCAGTAATCCAGAGATTATTACCTTTGAGATCCTGCTTGCTAATCTCATTCCTAACTCCCTAAACTCAGCCTACAGTACCTCATCCCTCTTTCTTCCTTTTTTGTTGATACTAATGTGGACCACAACCTCTGGATTTGCACTCTCGCCCTCCAGAATGCCCTCAACCGGATTCTCTGGATCCGTGGCGGCATCCTAGCGAGTTCCTTTCCATCGGGTAAGGAAACTAGGGGTTTGTGGTCTGTCTCAATGATGACCTTTAAGCCAATAATGTAGCTTGTAAATTTCTCACAAGCCCAAGTGACTGCGAGAGTTTCCTTCTCTATCACAGTGTATCTCATCTCCGTGTCAGATAGTGCTCATGACGCGTAATAAACAGGTCTTTAACTTCCATCGGACTGTTCCTGGGAAAGGAATTCCCCATCCCTCTGGACGAGGCATCAGCCGCGATCATAGTTGGAAAGGAAGGGTTGGATTGGGCTAAAACATCCAGTGAAATCAGCATCTCCTTGATCTGTTGGAATGCTGGAATGTCCCAGCGCCATGCCTGAGCTTTCCTCAGTAGTTGCCGCAAAGGTTCAGTAACGTGGGCTAAGTTAAGTAGGAATTTTGCCAACTAATTGACCATACCAAGCAACCGTTGAAGATCATGGGTCGAAGTAGGAACTTGGAAATTTGCTAATGGCTCTCGTCTTTTGTGGGTCTGCCGTTATACCACTACTGCAGACAATGTGTCCCAAAAAACAAATGGACTTCTTCGAAAACTCGCACTTTTCATTGAGTGTTACGCCTTCATCCTGCAGATGATTCAAAATCGTTCTAACCCTTCGGTTATGTTCTTCTATGGACATCGTCCATATGGCAGATTACACCTTCCAGGCCCTGTAGAATACTTGACATAGTTCTCTGGAATATTTCCAGTGCTGACGGGATACCAAATGGAAGACGGTTAAAGCAAAATCTTCCAAAGGGAGTAATGAAGGTCTTGACTTCTTATCTAATGGAACTTGCCAAAAACCACGATTCGCATCAAACTTCGTGAAGACAGTGCTTCTGAATAACTTTGCCAAACTTTCGTCCACTGAGGACATCAGATGGATTTCACCTGCCACCGCCTTATTAAGTTTAAGTCTACACAAATGCGAAGATCCCCGTTTGGTTTAGGAACTGGAACCATTCCTGAACACTAATCTGTAGGATCAGTAACAGGAGAAATGACTCCCATCCTGGTCATGTCCTCTAGCTGATGTTGAACGTGCTTCACTAGTGGGTGCGGAATCATCCTTGGCGTGAAGAGACAAAGTTGTTTAGCATCTTTTCGCAATGTGAAACGAGATTCGGACTTCCGTCTCCCTCGACCTGTGAACAATTTTGTGAATTCCTCTTGAAAGTGGCTCCCAGATTCTTGTTATTTACTCTCTTCAAATTTCTTGAGAAGTTGAAGGTCAATACAAGCTCTTTTACTTAAGAGTGAGAACTCCTGATTGCTTAGGACATACAGTGTTTCTAATATCTGCTTTCCCTTATACTGAAGTGTCGCTTGTAGCTTCCCCTTTATTTCAAGGACAACACCTCCCGGGCTATGCAACTGAATTTCTGTTGGTTGTGTTGGTTCTGTGTGTTGATAGCCATGGTTTTTTTATCTGACTAGACCGGCACACTTGCTCTGGTGCCGAGTTTGAAATTAGTGATCTGTCCCTTTGACATTTCTGTCTCCTGACCAATATGCTTGTTTCAGATCTTTGATCTCGTCCAGCAAATATTTCGATTGGTCTGCTGCAGGAGGTTGCGTAACTTCATTTACCTTTCTATCCTTAACTACTTTTCCTTTAGAAATTGAGGTAGTTGAGATTTTATTTTGGCACATTTTACTGAAATGCCCTATTTTTCTGCAATAAAAGCATTCTGCTCTATTGGAAGGACATTGTTCACACCTGTGAGAAGTTTTTGCACCACATTGCTGGCAGGTTTAGAGGCGCCCCAGTCCCAATGTACTTTTTAACTGGTGCCTCTTGCTCAGCCCTCTGTTGAAGGACCTGAACAGTTGCAGAAGGTTTCCTGAACCAAGGTCTTTTCTCACCTTGCAGGATTGGTCTGTTGTTACAGCACAAATTGAAGTAGGAATTGCAAGCGTTTAAGACTTCATCAAATTTGCCTGTTGTTTCATCAATATGTTATCTTGCTATTATATCATCAGCTACAGCACCAATTAAATATAATAAGGTGCTCTGTTTTGGACTTCCTGTCCAATTTCAATGCAATTCTGCATCTGAGGAACCTTTTCCTCCATCGTAACTAGTTTCGAGTCTGATTGAATCCCTCGTGACTTTTGAAACTCTCTGGCACTCCCAAATTTTGAACCATTTAAAAAATTTTTTATAGACTTTTCAGAGTGTTCCCCTTTAAGAAACTCTTTATTTTTTCAGGCTAGCTTGCTTTGATGCAGTAAAGCAGGTGCTTCACAGTGTTCCCTGTTTGTTTTTTATAGGCTTCGGGTAGGGACTTCCCCTTTCTTTCAGCAGTTCACTTATGTTTGCACAGCTGCCTATTGGACTTGACAGAGCTGCTCGATACTGGGTACAGCCTGTGCGGAGTTGGCAAGTTCTCCCTCTGACCGCGTGGGTTTCCGACGGGTGTTCCATTTTCCTCCCACAGCCAAAGACCTGTAGGTTGATAGGTAAATTGGCCATTGTAAATTACCCCTGGTGTAGGTAGGTGGTAGGAGAATTGAGGGAATGTGGGGATGTGGTAGGGAATATGGGATTAATGTAGGATTAGTATAAATGGGTGTTTGATAGTTGGCTCAGACTCGGTGGGCCGAAGGGCCTATTTCAGTGCTGTATCTCTCTATGACTCTATAATAGAAGTTCCAGTTTCTTTTTTTAAAGCTAGAGTTTATTTATTTTGTTCAAGCTTTCATGATTTTTTTTTCTCTTCAGCTTAGCTGCGTTAGTGCAGACTCTGCTGTGTTCGGGGGTTTCCCGCACTTTTTGCTTCACTATTGGACTCTTTTTCCAGTTTGCACATTTTTAATGGTTTTCCCGCTCTCCATCCTTGCGTTCAATCCGAGTGAGCGATTGGGTTTTCAACTTTTTTTTTCTCTTGCTGACATGGAACCTTTAGAAAATTAATTTTTCAGCTTTTCAAGGGCTTTTTTTACTGGGATTTCTTAATCGGCACAATGACTCGCTTGATGGCTTGCTTTGCAGCCATGCTTCCATTCTATGGAGCTTTTCTCTGCCTTCTACGGTATGTAGTTTGTTTTTTCTCTTCAGCTACTTACTTTACAGTTTCTTTCTTTTCTTCTGGCTGAAGGATGTTTGTTGCTTCAAATTTTCTCTTCTGGGTATGGAACTTTGATCCCAGTGCTGTTCCAGCATGTTACCTATTTGGTTCTTTATGCCAGAGAGGTTTTTAGACTGTATTGCTTAAATCTTTATTGTATAGTAACTATATACAATCCACACTAGCCTATGCGTCTCCTTCAAAAGCCATACTGTAACTGTTCTCGAGTCTCTGCCACCTGATCTCATACATCATCATGGTGGGCAGTAATCTTTACATTCTCTCAAGATTAACCCTTTGATACACTTGTACTACAAGCTCGTCTGGCAGCACCTGTGGAGAGAGAAACGGAGTTAACTGGCTGAATCGTAACCACCAAAAAGGGGTGTGTTGGGGTCAGGTGAGATGTTAAAATTTCAAAAATCTGAAACCTGACCCCAATCCAAGCTCAGCACATCCACTGCCCAGTTTAACGGAGGTGGGGAAAGGGGCAGGCAACCAACCTGCATCCAGCAGGCAGTTTGGCAAATTAAATATCTTAATGAGGCTGGTAACCCAGATTTCACCCGCTTGGCAGGTTTAACCCTGGCAGCCAGGTTTCCTGGGCAGCTAAAGGGAGGCAAGGACAGCTTCCAGAAAAAGTTATGTGCCTTTATAGCACTCCTTGTGGGCCAGGAGGATCAGGAGTGCTTCCCACTTCCTCCCAGCAGGCCCTCCTCAATACCAAGACTCTGAGTTCAGGAATTGCTCACCACTCCCCCTGAACCCCCCCGGCTGATCACAGATCAGACCCAGTACTCCTCCACCCCTCTGTGATAGGGCCCTCCACCCCACTAACGGGGTTGAAGATATCCCTGCTCCTCCCCCACAATTACAGTCCCAGTAGCAGCTGCAGGCTACTTATATGCAACTGCAGCCTGTTCCAGAGTGCTTCCCACCTGACTGGAAGCCAAGCCTGTCAATCAGGCTGACGTCCGGGTGGGGAACCTACAGGAAAATTAACTATGTACGCCGTGGAGTCAAAATTCCACAGCATGCGAGAAAACCTGGACTTCTGGTTTTCCTGGCCTAGACTTCTTCCCCCTCCCACCCCTCCCGCCCCGACGCACTCAGCCCACAACTGCTGACCCAAATCACCCCTGTCAACATTAGGGCCAACTTTTAAGGTCATCTGACCATAGATCATTGACCTGAACTGTTAACTCTGTTTCTCTCTTCACATGCTGAGTATTTCCAGCACTTTGTGTTTTATATTAGCAAATGGGATAGAAGTGTTGAGTGAGTCTGTGCTGAATTTTATGGGCCCTTCTGAGACAGGTTCAGAGGTGGGGTGGGGGCCCATAGAATTATGATGGAAGGCGGAGGGCCTGTCATCTTCCCGTCACAACGCAATATTGTCGAGGGCGGGAAAGGCTGACAACGACCTTTCCATCCAGAGGCCAATTGAGGCCATTAAGTGGCCTTTTACAGGCCATTTAAGGCCTCTTCCTGCTGCAACTTGGATTTAACCACTGGCGACGGAAGCCTCCAGCATGCGGGGAGGTTTCCCAGTATAATGAGGCGACTTCCCTGTAGGCTTGGTGGGGGGGGGGGGGGGCAGGTGGTGGGGAGGTGCCTTCCTCTGTGGCCAATCTGTGGCCCATGGATGTCTCTTGCCAGGAAAAGCTCCACCTATGTTCACCCAGCTCCCCCTGCACTAAACATCCACCCTCCCCAACCCTCTCGCTGGTGCCTGCCGGTCTGGCCCTAGCGACCCTGCCTCACTTACCTTGAGTACAGGTCTCCAGCACTGGGCCTGGGTCCAAGGCCTCTGACAGTGCTCTCGGTGGCACTGCCGATATTACTGAGCTGCTGGCCCTGTGATTGGCTGGCATCTCTTGGAGGCGGGATCCCCATCTTTAAAGTGATGGGGAACCCGGCGCTGGACACAAGTGCTGGAGCACCATCAGAACCCGCTGGGTGAGGGGGGTCCAAAAGGCCAAAGCGGGGCTCCCCCCACCTTATTGGCCCAACGCCAGGAGCCCCACTGCAGCCACAAAATTCAGCCCTCCATGTGTGATATTTCTGAAAGAGCTAGGGATCCAGGTGGGAGCTCAACAGGCACAGTGAGGGAAGCAAGCTACAGATTTCCACTACACCACTAAGTAGAATGGGAGAAATTTAGAAGAATAGCCAATGCAGAACTCAGAGTTCCGAAGAAGGGTCACTGACCCGAAACGTTAACTCTGCTTCTCTTTCCACAGATGCTGCCAGACCTGCTGAGTGATTCCAGCATTTCTTGTTTTTGTTTCAAGGACGACATTTGGCCTAGCGTGGTTGTGACGTGAATACTTCTGATATCTGTAATAAAGTAGATAAATTTGATGTAAAAGAAGAACCTCAGTGCCTCAATCATTGGGCTCACCTCCAACAAACTCGATTCTCATTGGTAAATCAGAATATAAAAACTGCAATCATTTTAGTTAAAAGGAGCTGAGTTCACTCAGCTGGAGCAAGAGTTCCCACCTCTCACTGATTCCAAACATGAACCATGAGCAAGACTCAAGGAAATGGGTGGGCTTCTAGATGATTGATGGCAGTCGCATGCAAAAAAACAGGAACAATAAAATAATCATTTTTTTTTTGTGGGAAATAAAAGTGTCCAACTGTTTCTATCATCTGCTGGGAAAGGATTAGTCTTGGGAAATTGTTCCCAGAAAGCTATGGAGCTGTGGGGGAGTCAAGGACAAGGGGACATAATCTTACAATCAGAGCCAGGCCATTTAGGAGAGAAGTGAGAAAACATTTCTTCATGCTAAGGATGGTAGAAGTGTGGAACACTCTCCCACAAAAAGCAATAATTGATTTTAAATCTGAGATCGAGAGATTTTGTTCTAGACAAGGGTATAAAAGGTTATGGATCCAAGGCAGATAAATGAAGTTAAGATAGAGATCAGCCATGATCTCAATGAATGGCAGAATGGGCTTTAGTTTTTTTTTTAAGAGATACAGCACTGAAACAGGCCCTTCGGCCCACCGAGTCTGTGCCGACCATCAACCAACCATTTATACTAATCCTACACTAATCCCATATCCCTACCACATTCCCACCTGTCCCTATATTTCCCTACCATTTACCTATACTTGGGGCAATTTATATTGGCCAATTAACCTACCAACCTGCAAGTCTTTGGCATGTGGGAGGAAACCGGAGCACCCGGAGGAAACCCACGCAGACACAGGGAGAACTTGCAAACTCCACACAGGCAGTACCCAGAATTGAACCCGGGTCGCTGGAGCTGTGAGGCTGCGGTGCTAACCACTGCGCCGCTGTGCCGCTTGAGGGGCTGACTGGCCTGCTCCTGTCCCTATGTTCCTCATTTACGCATGCCTCAAGTAAACAATTTGAAGTAAGTGAGATAAGCAAATGAGTAAAGAGGGAGGCTGTAGAGTATGTGACCACCAGCAATGCATGCTGGAGGGTTACAACATGGGAGCTGTATTTTTTTCTGTCAGAGCAGCAGCTTTGACATCTGAATGTTATCTGTACTCACGTGGGTGCTTTCACACTTCTTCTGTTATCGGGCTCTCGATTGATTGACAAATCATCCCATAATGGCTGACCCCGCATTGTGTGGTCAGGAAAGCCAGATGGAAACTGGGCTACAAGAATGATAACCAGATTTTGCAGCTTAATCTATTGTGTTTATTTTTCTTAAAATCACCACCTGTTGTAAAAGGGACTACCCGGCCAAAAACCTGGACAGCTGGGCAGCAGAAGGGGAGGCAGTATATACCCAGTAAGAAAGCTACAGCACGAATCAAGAGAGGCATGTTAACTTGTTTGCAAAAGAAGCTTGCTTGAAGTAAAATGAACACACAACCTTTTTGAAACTCATGAACTCTGTTCGCATCACCTTGCTTCTATTTTAAAACTTAAAAATATTCCTTAGTTACGTAAACTAAAGAAAAGGTCTCCTTAATATTTTTCTCAGATAAATGTAATAGTTTAGTAAGGAGTCAGTATTTGCAATGATTTGGTATACACATTTTCATACTGGTTAATAAAGTTGTCCGAGCATCAAATCTAACTGAATTGAGATGGAAATCTATGAGGGTAATTTTATTCCTCCATGACAGATGGAAAAGGAGCAGGGTGGGGGAGAGCTAAAACTTCAAGAATAGGAAACCCAACCCCAATCTGCTTCCGTGACCTTCTCTATTATATTTAAAACTTCCAGTATTAACAGAGGTAAGTTTGGGGGGTGGGGGCGGAGGGTGCAAGCAGGGGGAACAACTAACCTGCCCTTCACAGGCAGGTTCATGATTTAAATATTTTAATAAAGTTCTATACTTTATGTTTTAGTAGAGTTTTAGCTTTAATGCCTATGGGCCAGGTTTCTCAGGGTAAAAGCCTTTCCAGCATTGCTTGTAGGCCAGGAGGAGCAGGGATTCTGCCCCCCAAGCTAACCTGTTTCACCCTCTCACCCCCCCCCCCGCAATCATCCAATCCCTCCCTGTGAATAAATCTCTCCTCCCAATCTACAATTGCCTCCCTTCGAATTCCGCTACTCCCTCTGCTCATACCCACCCCCAAGCTCCAAACACCCAGGGCCTTTGATCGCCTTCCGAACTCCACTCCCCCATCTACCAATCTCTAATCTCCCTCTGACTTTTCAGATCTCCCAAAAGCCTTTCCAATCTGCTCCCCCAACACCCACTTCCCCACCCCCACTACAGCCTTTCCCATTTCTCCCTCCTTCCTCTCTGCTCCCTGGCTGCTATGTGCCTGGTTCCACAAGCCTTCCTGCGTACTAGACAACCAGCCTCTTGATCTGGCCAGGAAACAGAGACAAAAATTTTAAATGAGGTTCTCCTGATAAACTCCTCAGGAACTCCGGGTTCGCTGCGTTTATGGGATTCCTGGCCGCTACAGCCCCCTCGTCCTGCTCCCTCTATTTACAGGGGCCTACAAATCCCATTCTTCTTACCAGCATGTAAGAATTCTGCAAAGAATTTCTATTCTTTTTCCACTCATTTAAGAAAGATTAAAATACAAACTAGCTTCTACATGTACATCCTCCACTTCCGCACCCACACTCCCCACCTACCATCTCCTCAACTCATCTTCAAATTGATAAAAGACCTTATTTGTCGTGTGTGCTTGTGATTCATTTTCTTGTGTATTCCTTGTTGAAACTGAGAATGCAAAAGTTTCCCCGAGTGTCATATTGGAGTGTACACAGTTGCAAGAGGCGCAAACACCTTGTCTCGAGCTGTTGAGAGGGGCCTGTAATTACAAAGGCTGGCCTGGAATTGCCATTTCCAAATGGCTGACCATTACCTGAACAAAAGAACTTTGAAGTAATTTGACCGGTATTTAGCCCAGTGAATAGCACCCATTTGCAGCCTAATTTGAGCCAAAGAATGACACAGACTTTTGGCTGTTGAACAGATTAGCTTCTAATTGTGTTTTCAACTTTCAAAAATTGCCAGGCCAGTGGTGGGAAGACAAAATATCTGCATGTGATTTATTTTGCAATCATGACATTGCACTTTGCTCTGCTAACAGCTTCATTGTTAATCAGTTTAATTCCACCTGTGTGTCAAATTGATTGAACAAAAAGCGCCAGACCAACTTAACAGTAATACAATTACAAATAAAAGGGGGAAAAAACTACAAATGGTGAAAATAAACAGCAGGTAGGTCGACATCTGCAAAGAGAAAAGACAGCTTAACATTTTAGGTATAACCAAGAGTTCTGACCAAGGGTTACTCCCGAATGCTTAATATGCCTTTCCTCTTTTCAGATACTGGCAGAACTGCTGTGTATTGCCAGTTTTATTCTGCATTCATAGCAATAATACAGTTATAATGTGCCAAGTTATCATCATTTTACTAAGTTATGTTACATGCATTCCGATGGTATAGTGGTTGAGATGGCTTGGCCATGTGAGCCGCATGGAAGATGGCAGGATCCCCAAAGACACATTGTACAGCGAGCTCGCCACTGGTATCAGACCCACCGGCCGTCCATGTCTCCGCTATAAAGACGTCTGCAAACGCGACATGAAATCGTGTGACATTGATCACAAGTCGTGGGAGTCAGTTGCCAGCATTCGCCAGAGCTGGCGGGCAGCCATAAAGGCAGGGCTAAATTGTGGCGAGTCGAAGAGACTTAGTAGTTGGCAGGAAAAAAGACTGAGGCGCAAGGGGAGAGCCAACTGTGCAACAGCCCCGACAAACAAATTTCTTTGCAGCACCTGTGGAAGAGCCTGTCACTCCAGAATTGGCCTTTATAGCCACTCCAGGCGCTGCTTCACAAACCACTGACCACCTCCAGGCGCGTATCCATTGTCTCTCGAGATAAGGAGGCCCAAAAGAAAGAAAAGAAAGAAGTGGTTATGCTACTGGACGAGTAATCCAGAGACCTGTACTAATGATTCAGAGATATTATTCCCCGTGCCACACACTAGCGAGAGTGGAAATAGAAAAATAGGGAGGATCAATGTGTGGCTTGAGGCATGGTGCAGGAGGGAGGGCTTCAGATTCCTGGAGCATTAGGATCAGTTCAGGGGCAAGAGGCACCTATTCAAAAGGGATGGGTTACATCTCAACAAGACTGGGGCCATGTTCTCATGCGAAGGTTTACTAGAGTGGTTGGGGAGGGTTTAAACTAAATTGACAGGGGGATGGGCACCGGCATATAGAGCAGAAAAGAGGAATAAGGTGCATAAAGTGAGAGTGTTGCATAGTACTAGAGAAGGAAGTGGTACCATTTTAGATAGGAGCAGACTAAGAAGGTCAATGAGGAATACAAAGACAGGTTTACAATGGATGGATGTAAATACACAAAGTGTGGTGAACAAGGTTAGAGAGCTACAAACACAAATGGCCATGTGAGAATATGATGTAGTGGCAATAATGGAAAAGTGGCTTAAAAATGGTGGGGACTGGGCACTTAATATTCAAGGATACAAAGTGTTCAGAAAGGAACGAAGGAAAAAAGGGAGGTAGGTTGGCAGTACTGATTAGGATATCAGCATGACATTGTAGTGTTGGAAAGAGAAGATGTCCTTGAGGGGCCAAGGACAAAATCCATTTGGTTAGAGTTGAGAAGCAAAAAGGGTATGATGATGCTACTGGGGGTATTCTATAGGCCTCCAAATAGTGAGAGAGAAATAGAAGATCAAATCTGCAGGGAAATCATAGAGATGTACAATAACTATTGAGGGACTTTAATTACCCAAAATTACCCAAATATCGATCGGGATAAGGGAATGGAGGAGAAGGAATCTTTGAACTGTGTTCAGGAGAACTTCCTTCACCAGTATGTTTTCGAAAAGCTGTACCCATTAACTGCTGGTACAAGAACAAGGGGACACAGAATTCAAATTTTGGGCAAGAGATATAGGGGGAACATGAGGAACAACTTTTTAACACAGCGAGTGGTAATGACATGGAATTCGCTGCCTATGAGGGTGGTGGAAACCGAGACGATCAATTATTTCAAAAGGAAATTGGACGGGCACTTGAAGGAAATAAACTTACAGGGCTGCACGGATAAAGTGGGGGAATAGGACTGACTGGATTGATGGACCGAATGGCTTCCTTCTGTGCCATAATAATTCTAGGATTCTACAGCATGCATTCGAATCCTACCACACCTTAAATTAAATTAATTAAATAAATCTAGAATTAAAAAAGCTAGTATCAGTAATTGTGACCATGAAACTACCAAATGGTTGTAATATCCTTCAGGGAAGGAAATCTCCCCCCTTACCTGGTCTGGACCTTTATGTGACTCCAGATGTACAGCAATGTGGTTGACTCTTAACTGCCCTCTGAGTCACATGACTACTTGCCAAACTCACTCTAACTGTAACACCAAGATGAACTCCACGCATCTCATTTATGTTGCATCAGACAACATGAAAAGCTTCACAGCACAGCAACTTTGGTAGGAAGAACATGGAGAGACAACGGTCTGAATTTTATTGGGGCGCCACCGTCTGCGGCAGCGCCCTTCGAAGTCAGCGAGGGACCCGCATTTAGCGGCCGCCGCAGAGCCCCCACGATATTATGCGCGAAGGCTCATTAGCATCACTGTGCCGAGCCTCCCACCCGATATTACGTGGGGAGAGGCAGGACATTCGGCGCAGTGAGGAACCCTATGACAGTTGTGCAGCAGGTGCTGGGGCCCTATTTTGAGCACCCCAGCACCTGCTTCCTTACAGCTGTCAAATAAATACTTACCTGACTGCTGAAGAGCGGGGCTGCTGTCAATCTAGCAGCAAAGCAGAAAGTGCTGCAGAAATCCAGCAGGTCAGGCAGCATCTGTGGACAGAGAAGCAGAGTTAACTTGTCCAAGTTCACAGACCTGAAAGTTAACTCTGCTTCTCTCTCCACAAATGTTGCCTGACCTGCTGAGTTACCCCAGCACTTTCCACTTTGCTGCCACATCCTTACCCTGCTGTGTCCCAGTGTCCTGTGAAGTTACGATCCTCTTCGCCCACTCGAATGTAACATTCCTCCTTGTAGGCGTGCTGCACCTGGGTGAAGAATCTTAAATTTGCACATTCCAAGATGTGAGACTTAAATAGACCATAAAAGCTATTACAGAGATTTACAGAGAACACACTGACACAAATGGGAATGCACGTGTGTCACAGCAATGTAAATATATCTTTCACTAGATGTTCCTCGCCAACATGTGTGCCCTTTTCTCTGTGCGAATGATGTGTGCCAGCATGTAGCGCCAATGTCACAACCCTTTGCACCATTGGCCCTGCAGAAGAGCCAACGTATGTAATAACATCATTGCCATGCCACCATTACTCATGAGCGTCTCCATGGATGCAGTGACATGGACATTGACTCAGTCAGCTGCTGCCTCCAATGGTTTACACAGGGATGCTGCAGATGTGGACTGGTGCACAGCAGGTGAGCGAGGGTGATGTGTGGCTTGCAGAGCTCATGTCGGTTCCTCTGGAGCAGACAGCCTTTGTCTGATAAGCCACTTCCGTACATCCCTAGCTCACCTAGGAACAAAGGCATGGGATGTCCTCCGGGGTCCATGGGCTGCAGGTCATCCTTGAGCAGAGCACAGAGACATGTCACCACCTTTTCTATATGCGCAATCTCCTCTGACATCCGATGGCATGTCATGTGGGGCCTGTAGATGCACGGTAACCGTAATGGCGGGTTCCCCTTGGGGGCTGCTGCTCATGACTGGGGGCCTCTACGTGGATCGCACCTGCCTGTTGGTATTGCCTCTGGCGCATACGGATCCTCACGTGCAGAGGGTCACACAATGTAGGATGAGCCATACCTACTTCCATGTGATAAATAAAGCTGAACCCTGCATGTATTCAAACGTTCCTAACAGGGCATGGATTGGTGTTGATGGGTACATCAGCTGCTTTCCTGGATCTACAATGTGGCATGCCATGACATTGCCCACCTTGGCCAACACTCAGAGTGGCACAACATGACCACATCATGATGCTACCAGCTGAATCGATTCATCCCACATTAATGCTCCTGCCCTTTCTGGCACTCTCCCCACACACAGGGTGCCTAGTGTGCCATTGCCCCCTCACAAACACGGAGCGTACACTGTTAACAGAGGGATGGTACACGGTACCTCCCTTCATGCCAGCACAGCTTTCCCTCCAGTAATCCCAAACCCCCTCCCTTTCAGAATGCAGAGCGAGACCCCTGTGTATCCCCCCCCCTCCCTCCTCCCTTCCGTATTGCAAAGTGAGGACCCGGCGGCTTTTCAGATCGTGAACTGGACAGCACGTGACGGCCGCCCGTTCAACGAAAAATCCAGCAGTGTCGGTGGAGAGGCGGCAGGCTGCATAATCAGAAAAAGTAAGGAATCATTATCATATGTTGATTGTGGTGCCACCACCGTGCGACGGGGGGCCGCACCGAGGCCCCGTCACCACCCGTAATATGCAGCGGGCCCTTCTCGATGCTGAGGGTCGAGGAGGGCCTCTCCCCATAGCATTTTACCAGCACCGGCGCCACGACCTGCAGCATCGAGGGGCCGGTAAAATTCAGCCCAATGTTAAAAAATGGGTACAATTCTAAAGAGGTGCAGGAGCAGAAGGACCTAGGTGCATATGTGTGTAAATCATTGAAGGTGGCAGGGCAGGTTGAGAGAGCGGTTAATAAAGCATGCAGTGTCCTGGGCTTTTATTAACAGTGGTATAGAGTACAAGAGCAAGGAAGTTATGTTGAACTTATTTAAGACACTAGTTGGGCCTCAGCTGGAGTATTGAGTCCAGTTCTGGGTGCCGCACTTTAGGAAAGACGTGAGGGCATTGGAGAGAGTACAGAAAATATTCACGAGAATGGTTCCAGGGATGAGAAACTTCAGTTATAAAGATAGATTGGAGAAATTAGGACTGTTTTCCTTGGAGAAGAGAAGGTTGAGAGGTGATTTGATAGAAGTGTTCAAAATCATGAGGGGTCTGGACAGAGTAGATAAAGAGAAACTGTTCCCACTCGTGAAATGATCGAGAATAAGAGGGCACTGATTTAAATTATTGGGTAAGAATGCAAAAGTGACATGAGGAAAAACTTTGTCACGCAGTGAGTGGTTAAGGTCTGGAATGCGCTGCCTGAGAATGTGGTGGAGGCAGGTTCAATTGAAGCATTAAAAAGGGAATTAGACAGTTATATTAAAAGGAAGAATGTGCAGGGTTATGGGGAGAAGGCGGGGGAATGGAACTGAGTGAATTGCTCTTTCAGAGAGCCAGTGTGGACACGATGGGCTGAATGGCCTCCTTCTCCACTGTAATGATTCTGTGAACTATTGAATAAACTGATAAAAAAAATTGTGTTCTGTCTTGGCAGCCATCTTTTAAAAAGTTTATGGATGTTGATAATATTATAATTTTTATAAAATAATGCCAGAAATCAGAAAATGGTCTGGCATCATCATTTACAGAGAGAAACACACATGATAACTATTGCTTTTATATTGTATTAACAGCCCTCATGTCAGAGAGACTGGACCCAATGTGCGGGTCCCATGCAGCAACTCACATCCTGAAAGTAATTTTGTTTTTCCCTATGGTACAATTCTTGCATGATATAGAAGTAGTTTTAAGAGTGATGAGTGAACCACAAGATCAGGTTAAAACCTTGGCATCATTGCCATTCATTCTTTAATTTATACCACACGAGGACATGAGGAGAAATATTTTTTATGCAGTGAGTAGTTATGATCCAGAATGCACAGCCTGAAAGGGTAGTGGAAACAAATTCTATAGTAACTTGCATGCTTGAAAAGAAAAACTATTGCAGGTCTATGTGAAAAAAGCAGGGGAGTGGGACTAATTTGAAGCTCTTTCAAAGAGCCAGCATAGACACGATGGGTCGAATGGCCTCCTTCTGTGCTGTACGATTCTATGATTCTACTGCACAAGTTGTTTCATTGTATTAAAAACAACAAATGTCGGTAAACCTCAGCAGGTCAGACAGAATCTGTGACGAGAGAAACGGAGTTCACATTTCAGGTTGATGAAAAGTCAACAATCAGAAAAGTTAACTCTGTTTCTCTCTCCCCAGATGCTGCCAGAGTGCTTGCAGAAATTTCTCTTTTTATTTCACATTTCTGGCTTTTCTTTTATTGTTTCACTGTCAGGTAGTTTTGGCTTTGCAATGCCACATTATAACAGATAACAGAATAACAGAAACTAGACTTCAGCATTTGCTTCGGGTGTGAGAGCACTTTGAGCAGGGAGACTTTCACCAATTGGTCTTCACACCAGTGGTAAGATAACAGACACATCATCAAGTTTAAAATACCCACAGTGGAGTCTCCCGAACCACCTTCTCGGCTTTTTTATGTCAGTCAAGACCTGATGGGATACTGTGTTTTTTATTAACATTAAAAATAAGTCCCCAGTATTTAAAAAGCAGTTACCAGAGCACTACATGCACATGTTAAGTAGGAACAGGAGTAGACCATTCAGCTCCTCGAGCCTGTTCCACTATTCAATTGGATCATGGCTGATCTGTACCTCAACTCCCCTTACCTGCTGTTGGCTCATATCGATTTCCTTGCCTAACAAAAATCTATCAATCTTAGTTTTGAATTTTCCAATTGAGCTTTTTAGGGGACAGATTTCCAGATTTCCATTCTTTATTATGGGAAGAAGTACTTCCTACCATCACACTTAAATGGCCTAGTTCTAAAATAAAAACAGAAAGTGCTGGAAATACTCTGCTTCTTTCTCCACTGATGCTGAGTTAGCGTTTCAGGTCTGAGACCTTGCATCAGAACTGGTAAAGGTTAGAAATATAATAGGTTTTAAGCAAGTGAAGCAGGGTGGGGGAGGGGCAGTGGGGGGAAGAGAACAAAAGGGAAGGTGTGTGATAGGTCATGGGGCAGAAAAGATTAACTGACAAGGTCATGGGGCAAAGTCATAGGGAGTGTGCTAATAGTCTGGCGAAAGACAAAGCATTAGTGCATGGAGAATGTTAATGACAGAATAATGAACAACCCTAGCCAAAAGCACAAACATGAAAAAACAAGTTTAAGGCAGGCACATAAAAAAAAAATGATAAAAACAAAATAAAATAAAATAAAAAAGGCCAGTCATTCTCTGAAATTATTGAACTCAATGTTCAGTCCGGAAGGCTGTAGAGTGTCTAATCAGCATGGGAAGGTGCCATGGGAAGGGGACAAGGTGTCAGGGGTAATGGAGGAGTGAGCAGGGTGTTGCGGAGGAATGATCCCTTCGGAATGCTGACAAGGGAGGGGAGAAGATGCGTTTGTTGGTGGCATCACGCTGAAGGTGGCAGAAATGGCAGAGGATGATCCTTTGGATGTGTAGGCTGGTGGGTGGAAAGTGAGAACAAGGGGAACCCTGTCGCGGTTCTGGGAGGGAGGGGAAGAGTGAGGGCAGAGATGCGAGAAATGGATCGGACACGGTTGAGGGCCCTGTCAACCACAGTGGGTGGAGATCCTCGAATGGGGAAAAATATCAGAAACGCTGTGTGGAAGGTTGCATCATCAGAACAGATATATCAGAGATGGAGAAACTGAGAGAATGGAATGGAGTCCTTACAGAAAGCAGGGTGTGAGGAAGTGTAGTCGAGGTACTGTGGGAGTTGGTGGGCTTATAATGAATATTAATGGGCAGTCTATCCCCAGAGATGGGGCAGAGAAATCGAGGAAGAGAAGGGAAGTGTCAGAAATAGACCATGTAAAGGTGAGAGAAGTGTGGAAATTGGAAGCAAAGTTGATGACGTTTTTTAGTTCGGGGCGTTAACAGGAAACGGCACCGATACAGTCATCAATGTACCAGAAAAAGACTTGGGGGAGGGGGCCTGAGTAGGACTGGAAGAAGAAATGTTCAACATACCTCACAAAAAGACTGGCATAATTAGGACCCTTGCAGGTACCCATAGCAACACCTTTTATTTGAAGGAAGTGAATGGAGTTGAAGGAAAAGTTGTTCGATGTGAGAACAAGTTCAGCCAGGTGGAGGAGGGTGGTGGTGGATGGGGACTGGTTGGATCTCTGCTCGAAGAAGCGGAGAGCCCTCAGACCGTCCTGGTGGGGGATGGAGGTGTAGAGAGATTGGACGTCCAATCGGCCTAGTTCTAATTTTGAGCACTTCATGTACAGTTACGTGATAATATTTTATACATTTTCCTAATTTAAGAATGCTTAGGAGAAAGAATAAAGACTTGCATTTCTATAGTGCCTTTCACAACCTAAGGGCATCCCAAATGCTTTACCACCAATTAAGTACCTTTGAAATGTAGTGCCTGTTGTAATGTAGAAAATGTTGTTCCTTTGTTTAAGAAGGGTAGCAAGGATAATCCAGGAAATTATAGGCCGGTGAGCCTTACATCAGTGGTAGGGAAATTATTAGAGAGGATTCTTCGGGACAGGATTTACTCCCATTTGGAAACAAATGGACTTATTAGCGAGAGGCAGCATGGTTTTGTGAAGGGGAGGTCATGTCTCACTAATTTGATTGAGTTTTTTGAGGAAGTGACGAAGATGATTGATGAAGGAAGGGCAGTGGATGTTGTCTATATGGACTTCAGTAAAGCCTTTGACAAGGTCCCTCATGGCAGACTGATACAAAAGGTGAAGTCACATGGGATCAGAGGGGAGCTGGCAAGATGGATACAGAACTGGCTCGGTCATAGAAGACAGAGGGTAGCAGTGGAAGGGTGCTTTTCTGAATGGAGGGATGTGACTAGTGGTGTTCCGCAGGGATCAGTGCTGGGAACTTTGCTGTTTGTAGTCTATATAGATGATTTGGAGGAAAATGTAGCTGGTCTGATTAGTAAGTTTGCGGACGACACAAAGGTTGGTGGAGTTGCTGACAGTGATGAGGATTGTCAGAGGATACAGCAGGATATAGATCAGTTGGAGACTTGGGTGGAGAAATGGCAGATGGAGTTTAATCCGAACAAATGTGAGGTAATGCATTTTGGAAGGTCTAATACAGGTGGGAAGTATACAGTAAATGGCAGAACCCTTAGGAGTATTGACAGGCAGAGAGATCTGGGCGTACAGGTCCACAGGTCACTGAAAGTGGCAATGCAGGTGGATAAGGTAGTCAAGAAGGCATACGGCATGCTTGCCTTCATCGGTCGGGGCATAGAGTATAAAAATTGGCAAGTCATGCTGCAGCTGTACAGAACTTTAGTTAGGCCACACTTAGAATATTGCGTGCAATTCTGGTCGCCACACTACCAGAAGGACGTGGAGGCTTTGGAGAGGGTACAGAAGAGGTTTACCAGGATGTTGCCTGGTCTGGAGGTCATTAGCTATGAAGAGAGGTTGGATAAACTCGGATTGTTTTCACCGGAACGACAGATGTGGAGGGGCGATAAGATAGAGGTTTACAAAGTTATAAGCAGCATGGACAGAGTGGATAGTCAGAAGCTTTTTCCCAGGGTGGAAGAGTCAGTTACTAGGGGACATAGGTTTAAGGTGAGAGGGGCAAAGTTTAGAGGGGATGTACGAGGCAAGCTCTTTACACAGAGGGTGGTGAGTGCCTGGAACTTGTTGCCGGGGGAGGTGGTGGAAGCAGGTACCATAGAGACGTTTAAGAGGCGTCTTGACAAATACATGAATAGGATGGGAATAGAGGGATACGG
This sequence comes from Heterodontus francisci, assembly GCF_036365525.1. NCBI lineage: Eukaryota > Metazoa > Chordata > Chondrichthyes > Heterodontiformes > Heterodontidae > Heterodontus > Heterodontus francisci. The sequence goes on along the minus strand of NC_090372.1, from coordinate 185,953,863 downwards.
ATCCCAGAAGTACAGAAGGTTTTAGTGTCGGCAGGCATCAAGATCGGCGCAGGCTTGGAGGGCCGAATGGCCTGTTCCTGTGCTGTACTGTTCTTTGTTCTTTGTGGTGGCCAATTTGCACACAGCAAGCTCCAACAAACAACAATATGATAATGGCCAGACAATCCGTTTTTTTAGTGGTATTGGTTGAGAGATAAATATTGGTCAGGACACCAGGGAAAATATCCCTGCTCTTCTGCAATATAGTGCCTTGGGGTCATTTGCGTCCATCTGAGAGGACAGACGGGGACTGAGCTTATTTCGGTTAAATGGGAGGCACCAATCAAATTCAGTGCTAATACCTCACACCGCTGTCAAACATGATTCACAGAAGCAACAACAACTTGCATTCTTATAGTGCCTTTAATGTAGTAAAACCTCTCAAAGGCTCTTCGCGGGATTGATTATCAAACAAGATTTGATACCAAACTATATAAGGCGAAAGTAGAACAGATGACCAAAAGCTTGGTCAAAGAGATAGGTTTTAAGGAACATCTTAAAAGGAGGAAAGAGAGATAGAGAGGCTTAGGGAGGGAATTCCAGATGTTAGGGCCGAGGCAGCTATAGGCACAGGACATCATATTCAAACAGAGCTTGTGGGCCAGTTTTGTTGTGTTCCCCCTCATATTTTGCCACCTGTGATTGATAGTTAGTTGCTGATAGTTAGTGGGCTGGGTGAGCCAGTGATTAACAATGACCTCTGCTCTGGAGAGTTACTAGTTGTAATGTAATCAGTTTGAGCTCTTTGAGTGAAATTTTGGGAAATAAAGCCTCTCGGTATATCATTTCTGTCTCCCCGTTGATTGAAATGTTGTTGAATTTTCCAATAAGGCCATTCTTATGCCTTGTCATGACAATAGCACCTACCAACCAGAGTACAAAGGAAGAAAAGCAGCCTTGATAACTTTATCTCACAAGAGGTAATCTTTTCCCGAACTGCTGCCTATGTTATTCACTGCAGTGCACAGCAATTGTGATGAGCTGGGCATTGTATAATGGAACATATTAATCACAGGTCACTATCATCATGTTAATGCAATCTGACTCTTCATTAAGTAAGACACTATTGGTGCAGCAACAATAACAAACCTCATATCTCCACAAATCTCCACCTTGAACATTTCTCTAATTGAATTAGAAACTGCTGGACAGTAATGAGATGCAAGGGAATTCAGATAAACCCTTTGGAGAACTCAACATCAATTAGGGCGCAAAATAAATAACATGAAAACAGATTACAGTTTCTCTGTTATTTAAATGGAATGGTGAATGACAGATGTTTTATACATTATTGTGATTTGGATTTGTGCCATTTAACAATTATATGTTCTATTTTGTTGGAGGCACAATTGCTTTTGAAATTAAACCCCTCATGCATCTATCAAGGGGAAATTGTTGCATTTGTTATATCAATTTCTAGGATTCACAAGTGAACTTCAGAATTGCAAAAGGAAAGTTCAACTAGAACTAAAAAGGAGTTGAATTATTCAATCAATAAAGATCAATATATTGTAAAAAGAATATATATCATATATTTTGCTTTACACAACTTTAAGGAGCCAAATTTTTGTGATTGTTCTTTATATATACCAACAGATTCCCCCTTATCATTGCTCATGGTAAATCAATCATTCTATTTATGGTAAGAGTGTTATGCATGAAAAAAGACTTGCATTTCTCTAGCACCTTTCACAACCACTAGACATTCCAAAGCACTTTCCAGTCAATGCAGTACTTTTGAAGTGTAGCCACTGTTGTAGGAAACATGGCAGCCAATGCACACAGTAAATTCCCACAAACAGCAGATAATCTGTTTCTTTTAGTAATGTTAATTAAGGATAACTCACCTGCTCTTCTTCAAAATGGTACCATGGAATCTTCTACTTCCACCTCAGAGGGTAGACAGGGCCTGACTTTAATGTCTCATCTGAAAGACAACACCTCCAACAGAGCAGCATTCCCCTCAGTACTGCACTGAAGTGTCAGCCTTGATTTTTGTGAAAAGCCCTGGAGTGGAACTTGAACCCAAATCCTTGTAACCTCAGTGGTAAGAGCATTACTAACTAAGCTATAGCTGACACCATTGAAGAAGAAGGGTCACTGACCCGAAACGTTAACTCTGCTTCTCTTTCCACAGATGCTGCCAGACCTGGTGAGTGGTTCCAGCATTTCTTGTTTTTATTTCAGATTTCCAGCATCCGCAGTATTTTGCTTCCATTAAAGTAATTAATGTTAGAATATATTTAACTCTCCAAGATACCTGTGTGCTCTTAATTCTGGATTCTTGCCCAACCCCAATTTTCATTGCTCCACCAGTGGCATCTGTGTCTTTAGCTGCCTAGCTCCTAATCTCTGCAATTCCCTCTCTAAACCTCTTTGCCTCTTTCTCCTCCTTTAAGACTGTCCCTAAAACCTACCTCTTTGGCCATCCATTTGATCATCTCTACTAAAATCTCTTCATCTGGTTCAGTGTCAAATTTTGTCTGACAACATTCCTGTGGAGCATCTTGGGATTGGCCATGTGGTAGATAGCGAGGAGGATAGCTGTAGGCTGCAGGAAGATATTGATGGGGGCTGGTCAGATGGGCAGAAAAGTGGCAAATGGAATTCAAACTAGAGAAGTGTGATGTGATGCATTTGGGGAGGTCTAACAAGGCAAAGGAAACACGATTAATGGGAAAATACTAAGACGTGGAGAGGAAGTGAGGGACCTTGGAATGAATATCCACAGATCCCTGAAGATAGCAGGACAGGTCGATAAGGTGGTTGAGAAGGCATATTAGCTGAGGTACAGACTATAAGAGCAGGGAGGTTATGCTGGAACTGTATAACTCATTGGTTAGGCCACAACTTGAGTACTGTGTGTAGTTCTGGTCACCTCATTACAGAAAGGATGTAATTGCACTCGAGAGGGTACAGAGAAGATTTACGAGGATGTTGCCAGGACAGGAAAAGTGCAGCTATGAGGAAAGATTGGATAGGCTGGGGTTGTTCTCCTTGGAACAGAGAAGGCTGAGGAGAGATCTGATTGAAATGTACAAAATTTTGAGTGGCCTGGATAGAGTGGAGGTGAAGAGCCTATTCACCTTACCAGAGAGGTCAGTGACTCAGGGTCATAGATCTAAAGTGATTGGTAAAAAAATTAGAGGGGAGAAGAGGAAAAACTTTTTCACCCAGAAGGTGGTGGGAGTCTGGAACTCACTGCCTGAAAGGGTAGTTGAGGCAAAAACCCTCAACTCATTCAAAAGGAGTCTCAAGTGCTGTAATCTGCAGGGCTGTGGACCAAATGCTGGAAGGTGGGTTAAGAATGGGTGAATTGTTTTTCGGCTGGCACCGACATGATGGCCCGAGTGGCCTCTTTCTGTGCTGTAAACCTTCTATGATTCTATGACAATATTATTACATTGAAGGCATTATATAAATGCAACTTATTGTTATAGGCTGTATCTGCAAGGCATTGCTTTCAGGTCATTGGGAATCAGTGTGGGAGCAAACTGTTCAGTATTACTGAGGAGTGTGTCTCTTGTCAGAAAGGTGCTTTCCATCTAACCTTCTAATCCATTCAATCCTGAACTGTCTGTATTTTAAAGCCCTAGGTGTCATCAGCTGCAGTTTGGATAGAAACTGAGGAGGAGAATTTCAACCTCGTCTCACTCATTTATTGGGCAGTAAGTTAAAATAGGAGGGATTTCTTGCCTACGATCTCCCCAGGGGTGCATCAGCTACCAAATTAGAAGCTGGCAATCCTTGAGTGTACAGGCATTAGTTACCTTGAATATAAAAATTGGGACCCCAATGCCTGCTTTTCCATGCAAAATTGATGAATAAATGGACAGAGCAAGTGTCGTGCATGCTCTGCCCAGTTGTTCTGGGTCCTCAGCAGCCTAACCTGCTTCAAGGGACTGTTGACACTAAAAAAACTGCTCAGTCGTTTCTTGAATAGTGTTCCTCCTGGTTCCAGAATACACTGTTTGTTGTTGCTGGCCCAGTTCCATTGCAGTTAATGGAGTTTTGTATGAAGTACTGCATGTAACAGGTGGCTGATCTGATACCACCCATTTCGATATACTGCCCTAGATAAATTTCGACCCGAACTCTCTGAATCTCTCACACAATGCTATACGTGTACAAATTCTCCAGCAGCAAGTAGATGGCTCTGAACATTCTCAACTGGAATTCACATTTACAAGTTCTCTTTGAGACATAGCTCAGGGTCAGCTTGGTTGCCACAATTGAGGAAGATGGGGGCCTATGGAAATGGGAGACAGTGTTGATTCAATCTGCCATCTTCTGCTATGATCGTACAGAGCAAGGTTACTATAAGCCACAAATATTATTATCTTTCTCTGCCACACCTCTTCCAGGAGGATATCCAGCTAGCTTCTTCAAAAGAGAGAGCTCCACCCACAGTGCCTTGGCTCTCTCCCATTGCTAACCTTGTAGATTTGCTGCAGCCAAAAAGTAAGGCTAACTTAAGTGAGCTGTTGTTATGAAAGTGGTTCTTCATTAAAAAAATAATTTTTTGAGGATTTGTGTGTTAGAATTATGGACTCCGGTTTATTTGGGAAAACTGAAAAGACTCCATGGATGTTTTTTTACAAGGATAACTAAGAAGTCTTGTTTGAAAATAACCTTTACTGGAAATCACATGCCTTAAGCTCAATGAACAACTGAAATCTTGGAGAATTGGGGGAGATGTTTACAGAGAAGTGACATGTCACGATTTATAGTGCTCTGGAGGTTCGGACTTGTTGTCTGGGGTTTCACTTTTGACTTATTGTTTTGGTTCAGTTGGGGTGTGGACTGTGTTGAAACGCAGTAGGAGATCAACCTGCCAAGGGAGAAACACCCAGCTCATCTTTCCTGCACCTCTCTAAGAGATGCAGAGAAATCCAATGTGTCTGCTCCTCTTTCTCTACCTCTTTGAAAAACATGTGAATCTAGAATGGGATAACTGAAACCCCTGATGCCACAATTCTCCTGGAAAGCCTACCAGACTACTTCTCAACATCTCCAGAACAAATTGCTCCAGAAAAGATCCCAGTGATCCGTCGCCATATGCCCAGATGCCAGATCAAAAGGGACAACTGACATCCTTCCATATCTTCTATTTTTTCTTCAAGAATTAATAAATATTTGGCCAAAGTATTCCTTTTTTGTTTTTTTTTGTAAAAGAACTCTGCAGAGAAAATCTCGTTATTTTCCTGTTAACGTGTGTGTGTTTTTATATATATATCTATATATATATATATATATAGATATATATATTTATATATATATATATATATATATATATATAGATAGATAGAGGGCAGGTACTTAAAAAGGGAATTTTCATATTTCAATCTGTGTGTTGATGCTTTGCTTCATTACAGGATAAGTCTTCTTTTACAATAAACTGATAGTTTTGCTGTTTATTGAAGAAACCTGGTTAGTGTATTTTATTCGGGGATAAAGAGTAGAGTATATGATTGACTATATAGGTAACTGGGTAAACGGTTAAATATATGTTGTGACCTGTGGAGAAGTGGAACTAGAAAAGACAGTGCACTCCTCCCACTTCTGTCATAACATATAATTGGGGGCTCTGTGCAGGATAACCCAAAGCCGACGACATGCAATTGCAAGTGGAGTAATAATAATTGAAAAGCTGAAAGGAAGAACCAGGTTTCTTGTGCATTAGAGTAAAGTTTACTGTACCGGAATGGACTTGTCAGTTGCTACAACCTTTCTGAAGAAGGATAGAAAAAAAAAAGAACTAGCAAAAGATAATGGGGTAAAATCTCCATGGGAGATCTTTGGACCTCACATAGTAACTTTGGGGAAGACTGGTGGAAACACTGAGAAACAGCGTAAGCAGCCATTTTTTATATTGTTTCTCCAGGGAATAGGGCAATTTTTTCTTGAAGTTACAGCAGGAGATCAGGAGAATCCCTGTGGAAATTCTGCCCTATATAAGAGAAAGAGAACAAAGAAAGAAAAAATAGAGAAATTGAAAAGGAAGAAAATTGGTTGAGAGAAAGGGAGAAAAGCAGGTTATGCTACTGTGAATGGCTCAGTTGGTAACACTCCCAACTCTGAGTTAGAAGGCTGTGGGTTTGTGTCCCACTCCAGAGACTGGCACAAAAATCTCGGCAGTACTGAGGGAGTGTTACATCTTTGGAGATGCTGTCTTTTGGATGAGACGTTACACCAAGGCTCTGTCTGCCCTCTAAGGAGGACATAAAAGACGCCATGGCACTATTTCAAAGAAGAGCAGGGGAGTTCGCCCCAGTGTCCTGGCCAATATTTATCCTTCAATCAATATGACTAAAAAGATTGTTTATCTGGTCATTATCTGCATGCTGTTTGTGGGACCTTGCTGTGCACATATTAGCTGTCCGTTTCTATAATACAAAAGTGACTACACTTCAAAAAGTACTTCATTGTCTGCAAAGTGTTTTGGGATATCCTGAGGTTGTGAAAGACACTATAGAAATGCAAGTCTTTTCTTTCTGAAGGAATCAATCGTGGTTCTATCAGCGGATCAAGCAGAGGAGACATTTTCACAATTTGCTTCCATTAGTGTAAAATTGGTCAAGCCAGAACTCCATCTCTGTATTTAAAACACACATAAAAAAAATGCAGCTCACCAGCTTCTCACAGTCATTGTAATGACTGTAAATAGCAGGCAAACTAATCGTTTTTTACTTCCAATCACAGTGGTACAACAGGCTGTAAAATAAATGTTTTCCAAAAAAAAATTAAACTTGCATTTGCTTTAAAAATGTACCTATTTTGGCACAGCCTTTGCACCAGCTGTTTTAACATTACCGTCAATGCTTTTACTTTTTCCTTTTGCTCTTTTGTTAATCATACTTTGCTTTTCCACATTTTCCTCATCTCAACCCAAACCCATTTCTTTGCTCCTGAAGGGAGATACATCTTTTCCAGGAGACAGATCGATCTCTCTCAAAGTGGCTTTATTTTGGTTTACGTCAGATTTAGTTCAGTGTGTAAACAGAACCAGGAGGTCCTCCACACATCCATCCTGGCAGGCCACCTCCACTATACTTTGGAAGCCTGGAGCTATCAGATGGAAAAAGTTTAGACCAGAAGTGAAACTAAACACAAAGTATTGATAAAACAGATATATACAGATATAAACAGGATTTCTTGTGGGTTTAGCTATGTTTTGAAAAGCTCTCATCATGTTGCAGCTGTTTCTGCATTTAATCAGATTGTATTGTTACTGGCCATTGATGGAGGGAATAAAAGGATTCTAAAAGCCTGGATTAAGTCGAATATAGCAACTTGAGGTTTAACCATTTACCCTAGATGGTAAAAGAAACAACCAAAACAAATTCGTTAAAAGGTTTCATTTTTTTAAGGGGGGAAATGGTTGCTAATGAAGTAGCCAAAACATAACCTTTAATAGCCATATCAGCATTCAGCAGAATGTATCCAGCATAGAGTATGGTGGGGTTCATTTACATTTCCTTTGCCTGATGTTAATGGGGCAGTAATGGCTTGAAAATGGAGTTAGTAACTTTCTCGCCCTCTTTAACACCAGCGATGTGGCAGGTGCCATTTTAAAAGGGGCCCATGTCTGGGTATCCAAAGCACCCACCTGATTCAAGTTTATGCCCCTTTTAATATGGAAATTGGGGTTCTGTGATGTAAATTGCCCAACTTACCATTTGGCATTTTAGGTACGAACTGGTCGGTTCCACAGGCAATGGAGGAGACGAAGCCCACATACATCAGTGTTGAATTGATGTAGTGGGCCCGAGAGGAGCACCTTCGGGATCCATAAAAATAATCTATGCCACCACCGCCCCCCAGATCCTCACCTTCCTCGATCCTGTACACCCCCCATCCCCCCCAGGACCTATAGCAGCTACAGCCAGGACACCCGTTTGGCACCCAGCAGCTTGCTTGGCAAATGTTAAATGAGACCGGGCCTCAAAATCATAGTGGGCATTCCCGCCTTTTAACTTGGCAGCCCCACAAGCGTCAAAATAGATGTCAGCGTGTGAGCTTCCCACTTGGCAAAAAAATAGTAAGGCTGCCAGTGCTTATGGAACTGTGCCCGAACATGAACCAATGTTTAAGAGAAGAGGTGGTAAATTAGAAGGGGAGACTGCAATAACATCGGAGGTCAATGGGGGCAATATTTTCTGACAGGGAAAGGGAAAAGAAGCACAGATACATAATCACGAGAGCCCTTAACAAGTACGTTAATACTGCCTCTGCCCTTTATACAGTAGAATTAGACAGGAAGTACGCACTAGCACTAATGGGGAATAGGATGCATTGTTTACGTGCTACAGAATTGTTATTGTCTGCTGGAGTGCAGCCAAATTGAGTTCTATGATAGTGCAAGGCCAATAAAACATAGCCCAGGAACTTTAACATAAATGTTTAACAATAAGCACTTCCTCTTCATTGTTACCAAACACTTCTCTGCCCCTGAAGAATAGTACTTTTCCATTCCCTAAAGGGCAAGTTTTGATGGATGACATGGGTTTACAATAATGTGAAAAAATGTCCTTAGTGCCCTTACCTGTATATTACCGAGGGCAAATTTTATTTCTTTAGGATTGGATTCAAATTTATCTTGAGATTCAACATTCAATCATTATCACATTAAGCGTTGCTTAGTTAAACATTAACTTTATACAAAGCACCTTGGAAATGAAGCATCTGAGTCGATAATGACATGCATACTGCAGTTAAAATGCCATAACATAGAGAACATGCACAAGCTCAGCATCAATCCCCAACACCCTCAGCCATTTTTTGGATGAGAGATTAAACTAAAGTGCCATCTGTCTGCTCTGTGAACATATAAAATCCCATGTCACTATCTGAAGAAGAGCAGGAGAGCTCTTCATGTGTCCTGGACATCATTTATCCCTCAAGCAATATCAAAACAGGTTAGCATGGAATATTTTCTCAATGATCATCTCTTTTGTAGTTGTTTAGCGTGATTAACAGATGAAAATGTATTCTTAAAGACCCCTACCCCAAATCTGCACCAAAAACTGCAACTGAGTTGTCCTCCCCCACAAAAAAGGCCAGTTTCCTTCAAGGCCCATCATAAGCCAATTCTGCCATATTTAAATTGAGTCAATTTGAATTGAGACAAATTCCTCCAACCCATTCTCCACTATTCCTGCCCCAAATAATTACTGCTACAATAGCTACTAAAAAATTGTGTTTTCACAAATCCAAGCTGCACATTCCTGTGATTGTGTTGTTATTTTCCTAATGTTGGGTGAAAAACACCCTTTCCTTATACTTTCAGCAAAATGTGAAACGTTGAGCTCTGTTTTATAATTGAATCAAACTCAGAGTTGCCGCGTCTACACAGCTTCAAAATTAATTTCTCAGCCTCCAGCACAGTTTGCTAATAGAAAACTTAACAATATTCAGCATTCAGGAGGATGTACATTCTTCTTCTGCTTTGATCCTAACCAAATCTCTCCTCTCTTCTGAGAACTTTGACTTCTTGCTGTGTCCATGTATGAACCTTTGCAATGGGTGTTAGCAATGTATTCCATCAAGAAGGAGGTGAAAAGGAATCACAAATCCAGGCTCTGTCTTGAGCTCATTTGATGTCAGCATGTACGCACTTCCAATAGGGAGCCGGTCGATAGAACCCTGGCTAATTGTCCTTTGGTTTGACTTAGAATACTGAGGCACCGCTTGCACTGGCCTACATGAAGATTAACTGACTAAATGCAGACAGGAGAGGTAGAGTGAAAGAAACAAAGACTGGCATTTATATAGCACCTTTCACAACCACAGGACATCTCAAACTGCTTTATAGCCAATTAAGTGCTGTTACAGTCAAGTGAGGAGGGGTTGAAGGGCTTAGCTCTTTTCACTCCTTGTTTGACCGCAACAGGTTTAATTCTTTCTTAAAGTAGATATACTGGCCAATTCATTAGGTGTTTGATTACTTACTTGCTATGATCATACCAAGAACCAATCGGACAGGTTTTCTTGAGTTAACGAAGAAAGAGATTAACTTTATTGTACCTAAACCAAACTAATAAAATAATAAACAACACGCCAACTTTCACTCTCACACACACACACTGGAGATTTACACACACAAATGAGTTACAGAGTGGGGAAAGGTAGAGTTAGAGTCCATAAGAAAGGTATACAATTTGTGAAGTTTGGTGATTCGGCTGGCTTCTAGCTGAATTCAGTGGTCCTGAGGTTTTTAGGTTGAAGAGGTAGATGACTGGTTCGATGAGTCTTTTTGGAGACAGCGATGCGAATGATTTCCTCCAACGGGGTTTCTGATTGTAGCCGGAGTATGCAAAGTTGCTCAATCAACAAGCAGGATTTGAAAGCTTACAAGCTGGAATAGAGAGAGGGAGAGAGAGAGAGGGACCCCCACTTAGAGTCTGTTCATGTCAGAGTCCAGTAGATTCTCCTCTGCTGCAGAGAAAACACCATCTTAAAAACCACAGATGGAGAGGGGCTTGTCACATGACAGTTACTCCATGATTCAAATGTAGCATTTATCAATATTTCTTCTTCTTGCTAAAAGAAAGAGAACAAACAGTTCCCTTAAACTTCCTGGGTCTTGGTTCTAGCTGGGAAATGCACAGATATTTCATCGCTCTCCTCACATTCCTTTGCAATATAGGATATAGTGTAGCAAACTAGGTGATCATCTTAAGCTGAAAGGATGACTTTGCTGGCAGCTTGACTTTTAAAAAATGTCTTTTTAAAAAATATATAAATTCAGATCTCCAGTCAGTGGATTAAAGAAAATCATTCAACAAAACACATTGGTATAACAATACTTTGAAGTGTAGTCACCGTTGTAATATAGGAAACATGGCACCCAAATCGCACACAGTGATATCTCATAAAGAGCAATGTGATAAAGACCACACCATCTGTTTTTGTGATTTTTTTAACTCTTTCTTGGGATGTGGGTGTCACTGTCAAGGCCAGCATTTATTGCCTATCCTTAATTGCCCTTGATCTAAGTGGCTTGCTAGGCTATTTCAGAGGGCAGTTAAGAGTCAACCACATTGCCGTGGGTCTGGAGTCACATGTAGGCCAGACCAGATAAGGATGGCAGATTTCCTCTCCTGAAGGACATTAGTGAACCACATGGGGTTTTTTTTTAATGACAATTCAGTAGTTTCATGATCCTTATTAATGAAACTGGCATTTTATTCCAGATTTAATAATTAATTAAATTTAAATTCTCCCATCTACCATGGTGGGCTTTGAACACATGTCTCTGGAGCATTAGTCCAGACCTCTGGATTACTAGTGCTGTAACATTACCCCAATGCTACCCTCCCCTAATTGATTGAGGATTAAATATTTGCCAAGACACTGGGGATAACTCCCCTGTTTTTCTTCAAAATAGTGCCATGGGATCTTTTATATCCACCAAAGAGGACAGACAAGGTCTTAGTTTAATGTCTCATCCAAGAAATGGCACCTCTGATAGTGCAGCACTCCCTCAGTACTAGAATGTTAACCTTGATTTTTTGCATTCAAGTCTCTGAAGTTTGACTTGAATCTACAACCTTGTGAAGGTAAGAGTGCTACCAACTGAGCCACAGCAGACCTAGGTGACATGAGTTGAATTTGGGATCTTCCTGCTCTGTATAACAGTTGCTCACTGAATGGATGCACAAGAAAAAGTAGGAATCTAGAGCAGATCTACCTCTTGGGTCTCTAATTTAAACCATCCTGTTCTCAAACTTGTTTTCCGATTTCCAAGCTGTTTTTAAAGAGAGTTGATTTCGCATTGCATTGCACATCAGGAATCAAGTAAGTTTAGCGGGGGGAAATTGATGGAGGAAGAGAGAGGAAGCAGCGAAAGAAGGTGGTGGAAGATACAGCGCCTGGGTGAATAGTTTAAAAATGAAGAGATCAGAAGCAGGGTCATTTTAATAATTCCCTTCCCTCCCCTCCACACTTCTAACTGTCTATCCTTCCTTTCTCCTATCTGTTCATCTCCTCAACATCTCTCTTCCCTGTTCCAATGAATTGTCTATGCGAGGTGGGGAAAGGGGACAACATTGTCTGGGTGTAAAACAGAGACACAATTTCGTTCAGATTATAGTTACACACATTGACACTGGAATCATTTAAATGCAGGGCCTGTACTGGCAGCTCATCATGCTTCCACTTTCTGTTTTAATCCTGATAGATACCCTACATGCACATCTGGGACATAAAATTTTCTCCTGGTCATGAACAAATGAAGGCAAAGGAGCCATTTGAGAGCTCAAAAATTTAAGCGAGGGACTGGTTATTGTGAAATCTGAGAATATCTTCCTGGAGGTGGAGAGAGAACACAGCAAAATATTACATAACATTAGGGAGAGTGCCACGTAAACTAATGAGTCACATGATACAATTTTATAACACATTGCCACTGACAGGCAAAATGTTCTTGGAACATTGCAGCCAAACAGTGTTTTTAACAGATAACCTTTGCAAAAATGGCTGGTTTCTTCCAACCAGCAACTTTCAAAGTGTAAAATATTAAACTAAGAGGTTATGTAAATTTTCGGAACTAATTACATTTCCAGCATTTAGTAATTTCCAAAGTTATCATTCTAGGAATAGGTAGAGATATTTTGACATTTGAAAAATAGGTCAATTTTAACTTGGGACATAAGTGCCCCACGCCCAAGCAGATGGCAAACCATTCTGCCTTTTGCAGTGGGAGCCTTGGAGATTTCTAACTCCTGGGCTTCACTTAAATGATTGAAGTCAAACTGCTGCCTGAAACCGATGGGAGTCACGAACTAACTGGTGGGCAAGAGAGGGATTTTGGGCATGGGGCTTGAGGGAATGATCCTCGGCATAAGTTAAGTAGTCGGTATTGGGTTTGGAGGTGAATGGGGTCAGGAAGTAGGGAAGCTGTAGGCAGGGGAGGCCCAGGGTTTCCTTATGGGGCCACGAGGAGGGCTCCAATTCATCCTGGTCCACAAGGAAACCTTAGAATTACAATTTCACTGGCACCTCCAATATTGGGTGTCACTGCCACAATCAGCAGTTAAAACTGTGTCAGTGTCCAAAGAAAGCATTTGACCCCAAGATGTGAAGGGAAGCCCCAATTCTGCCAAAAGCCAAGTAGATAAAATAGTGGAATATGCCCTTCTGTCATTTCAACCAACTGTTCCTGTCAAGCAGGCAGGGTTAAAATTGGTCCTAAAGTTTTATTTCTGCTCTGTTGCAATACAATCAATATTTCTATACATTTTCTCTAACACGAACAAAGTATCAGCAGCATTACCTTAATTTCATAACATATATGAACCCAGCGAGCAGCGGCAGGCTGTTTAATTAGAGAGGGCATCACAGCCAAACCAGATCCTGTTCTCATGCACTATGCACAGACACAAACACACAACACATGCACATACACACTTCCCAACATGGGTCACTGGATAGAGATCAGATGCAGGTATTTTGGTTCATTTTTTCTCACTGTCTGTCCAGAGTCACTGAAATCAGCTGTGCCACCCCAACCACTGCCTCAAGTGAGATCAGCTCAGTGAGTACAACCTGGGATCTTCTGATCTCCAAGTCTTGTACCACACTGGCCATTATGTCTATCCAGTGAGTATTCAGGGGATCTCCAGCCTTTACTTTCCTCCTTTCAAATAAATACTACATAAAACTACTGGTCTATCTGTAACTGCAAATAGCTGTTATTGTGTACAATTATTGACAAACACCAGTGGTTGCACGTACCCACAGCATTACACAGTCTGTATAGGCCTCATTAAAAGAAAATAACAATTCACTTTTTGACTTTGACTGTTTCAAACATGGACTTCCATGGCTGCTCTCATTCTAATGAAAAAAACAACTGCAATCGGTCAGTTTAATGTGAATCTGACAAATCTGTTCAAGGCTTAAAGACAACAAATGAGATATTTTTGAAAAATGGGCAAAATGACTTCATTCCAGAAGCTTAAACAAATGAACACTGGTTAGTTTATCACTTTAAAGTTTGTTGAAATTAGTGCTAAACTAGAATGCACCAAATTTGATCCCCTTCAATGTAATTTCCTACCCTGTTTCCTGATGTCCATTTTTATCAGCAAATTCTTTGAATATGGATGCAATCAACCACAAGACAGTTTTGTCTACTTTCTGTTAGCCAAATGATTGCAGCCAGAGCAGTTCCCTGAGTTGTACAAAAGAATTTCAGACTTGAAGGACATGCAACAGCTCAACCATTGCATCAAATGAACCCAATGTTTTAAAGGGGCTAGGGAGGGGACATTTATCTCAATATAGTTTGAGGGAAAGATTTTTTTTCCATGTAAAGGATCATTAAGAATGCAAAAATGTTAAGATCCATCTGCAGTTTAGCTGTGACTTACTAATTGTAACTAAGTCATTGTCAAAACATTGATTATCCAAGCTGATAGAAAACAGAAGCTCCAACTTATCAAAAGTTGCTGAATAGATTGATGTTACATTCAGCTGTGTGACTTAAAAGGGAATTGAGAGATAAATACCGATAACAGATTGAAAGCATTCTGCCTTGTGACTGATTGCTTATAAACAACTCCATTCAGATAGTTTGGATTATATTTGTTGCTGGGTTTATATAAGGTGCAGATTGTACAGTTGGAAAGAATTGACATGATAATTGTTCCACTTAACCTCTTCAGGATTCCATTAGTGTCATGCAGCTTGGTGACTTCTGAGTGTGGATGATGCTTTTGCTGGTGGTTAAGCCAAGCTGGGCAAGAGTGGAGAAAGCATTTCACCCAGTCCTAAACTTAAGTGGATTACTAGAAAGGATTTGGAACCTGAAGTTAATATGGCTCCTGTTGTGAAGCACAGTAACCACATCTGGAACAGATAAATCAGCCTGGTTCCACATGATAATCCATCTCAAAACAATCTACTCATATTCTGTAGATTAGGTGTAATCCAGAATTAAGTTTTAATGTATAATTAATAGTTATAACATTTGAGTTGCACTCTGAATCATTTGCAATGAGAATATGAGGTCAATTAAAAAAATACATCTTGCCCTCCGGGAAGATGGCATACGTGTGATCCTTTCTCACTGCCCTGGCTGCAGCTCTCTCATGCTCAGTCACTCACCACATACAGATCCCACCCCTCTGCTACCATCTTAGGTTTGTGCAGTGCCAGCATCTGATTTGGTGGCTGTGAGTGTCAGATTAAGTGATAGTGTTTCGCCTTCATTGGTTTCTTTGTTCCTCTAGAACTTTACCCTCCCACACCACTGCCTGGCCAGTTAACAGTTCTTGGGTATCTGAAAGCATATTGGCACAAGGGTAAGGTTGAGGTGAGGGAAGTGGGGTAAAGCAAGAAGCGCATGGTTACACGCTGTGCAGCTTGCCAATCATAACAGATTGTAGGGTGAGAGGGAAGTGGGATGTGAGAGGGTTGATTAGATAGGAACATACTATTATCCTCTATGGTTTCAGCCCTGCCACTGGTCATAACCTCAGTCTTGGTTTCCCCAATGATTGGCAACACTGTCTCCTCCATCTGCTCCCAATGCCTTCGAAATGCCTATCTGGAGGACTTTCTGGCCCCTGAGGAAAGAGGACCTCTCTCCTCCTGTCCACCTCCTGCACTAAGGCCTCCAGTATTGCATCAGAGAACCTTGGGGAAAGTTCTCATCTGTTGTGCCATTTCCACTCTTCCTTCTTTTCATAAACTCTTCCACAACGACTTCCAGCACTTGCTGCAGTCAGAATGCACCTCGCCTTTAAGAGGTGCAGGCTGGCGCAGCAAGCTTTAAGTGAGGCTAGCCTCACACAAACTTTCATCCCCTACCTGTAACCACACATTTATCGCCGAGCTGCACGCCACTATCATTATAATTAGGAGGCAGCACAAAGTTTGTGTGCTGCCTGCATTGCTACGAATGGGTGCGGATTAATTACGCATCGCGATCCCAGGTCTGTTTTTGGGGACAATCGAATTTTTCGGCCATGGAATTTATCAGGTTCTGAGAAGTCGTCAATGGATTGGTGGTTAAAAACATTAACAGAAAATGGTTGCTTATGTTTACATTGTATGACCTAATCATTGATACCTGCTCATGCGTCTGCTCCTGGGCCTGGCCAAAGTGGCCATCAACAGCTCCAGGTTAGATGCAACCACCAGGTTATTCACTCTGACTGCATGCCTGTCTTCCACTGTTATGTCCATGTCTAATTAGCCCTGGAGGAGGAGAACACAGTGCCCATCAGCACACTTGAGGCCTTCTGCGACCAGTGGGCACTGCAGGGCGTAGTCAACGCGGGTGATAATATTATGATTTAATTTATTAAGTTTTATTTCTTTTGTATAATTTGGGTGTATAATGTTTGTGCCCCTTTAAAAAGGGGCACAAATTGATTAGGAAAATTTATTAAAGATATTAGCTGTTGAATTTTTTTTAGTTTCATGTATACACAGGTTACTCGGGAAATTCCAGAATCAGTCAGCATTCTGAGATTTATTGACAAATGACAACAAAATCCTTTGACAAGACAAAACTAGTTGGCAAACATTGGCAAAATGCAAGTGAGTTTCAATGTTGATTGAAGAAATATCAACCAGATTGGATATAATCCGCAGATAAAAAGGATTGGATCCGTTCCATGTAAACAGAGCCAGTGTGCTTCACATAGACCAGTATAAATTGCCTTATTTTTACCAAGGCAAAAAGGTTACTTTCTGGTTTTGCCCTGGAACGCTCAAAGGTAAGCCAGGAAGCTGCCATTATTGCCACTGAATAAATGTTTGAAGCTTCGATTTCCACACTGACTATGTTCTCGAAGTATTTTCAGCAGTTATTTAAATTTCAAATAGATTACTGAAAATCAATTCTGAAGTGATTGGTGAAGTTGGGATCTTAATATACAAGAACGCACATGTGTAGATGTAATTACATGCCTTGTGTTTACAAACAGGCTGAATGGTCTTGGAAGAAAACTCACATCTTACCTTTGAGGTCCAGAACAGAAAAGAAAACCTTCTTCAGTAATTTTTCAATCCTAACAGTTTTTACCACACAATATATTCTCCATCTTCTCATTATTGGCAACTGTGCAGTTGCAAACCAAATATTAAGGCATTCTGAGGTGATAAAGTAGACAGTGAATAAACACAGGCAAAGGAAATTATTCAGAAGATGCTTCCTGCACCATAAGGGAATACGATGCCTTAAACAGGTAACCTTGCTAGTTCACTAGGGATACAGATACCTTAGATATTCTGTCTTCTGAAACATCAGCAAAACAAGTTCTTTGGACATGCAGCCCTCCTTAACATTAATGAAACATTAGACAATAGTTCAGTTCACAGGTATTAGTGCCTCATCAGGGAATCAGATATCTTGTCAACTGTCAGAGAACTGGAGAACTGAATGCAATGTATGCACATAAAACACTTGGAATAAGTATTTTAGACACAATACTTGTCCCTCATTTCACCTGTTGAGAGCTCAAACCCACAAAGAAACATAGGGATCTGTATCATGATTGACATATGGCTGCCAGCATTCAGTTCTTGCAGGAAAAGACTAGATGAAAGATGTGCATTTGAATATTTTTCTTAAATGAGAAAGCCCATCCAGATCTGAATCAGGTGATGTCGGAAAAATAAACTTGAATTAGCAGGTTGGCCTGTGAAACATCTCAAATGAAATAGGAATCAGTCAATTTCAGTTTGATCCTGACCTGTGATTAAGATTTCGAATGCAGCTTCTAGTCAATAGCAATTGCAATTGGGATGGAGAACACCTCCTATAATCACTGGGTACAGATTAAAGCTCAGGGCCTGAGTGATTTCCTGCACTAGTTTCAATGGCCTAAAGGGTTGGAGAAGAATTTCTCAGACCTTTTCCCCACCAAACTGGCCCAGGTTGTTATCTGGTTCTTCACCGCTCCCAAGAAAGCACAAGATTTCAGATGGCATGTGGGGAGTGTACGCATTAGCCCACAATTTGTGGAGTTTTTGATGGTGAACTGTCGATGTTCGCCATCATTATCCCGCTGAATCTGACCACAACTTCAGGGCTTAGTGCAAGCGCAGATGATGACAGAAATCCTGAAGTTGCAATCTGTCATTCACTGCTCCACCACAGGCTGCACTGTAGACCCACCGACAATCAGCAAAATCAGTTGGTCTGGCAAGAATGTGCCCTTTTCCGCTCTCATATCGTTATTGGAAGCCCTCATAATATATTAAGCCTTGTTCAATGAAGTGCTTTAGTGACAAATATTGGCCAGGACACTGGGGAGAATTCTCTTCTTATTAGCTCTTCTTTAAAGAGTGTCACTGGATTATTAATAGCCACCTCAGAGGGAAGACAAGTTGTCAGCCTAGCGTTTCATCTGAAAGACAATATCGCTCACAGTGCCAAACGAAATTATCAACTAGATTGCATGTGTACCCACAACCTTCTGACTCACAGGTGAGAGGGCTGACATATTTATTTGGGTGTATCACATTAATACACATACCTCTAATTTTTTTTTTATTCACTCCTAGATGTCAGGTTTACTGACAAAGTCAGCATTTATTGCCCATCTGTCACTGCCCTTGAAACGTTGATGGCGAGCTGCCTTCTTGACAATTGAGTGGCTTGCTGGCCCATTTCAGAGGGCCGTTGTAAGTCAATCTCATTGCTGTAAGTCTGGAGTCACACGTAGGCCAGACTGGGTAAGGATGGCAGATTTCCTTCCCTTCCAACCCAGTTGGGTTTTTAAGCCAATCCAATAATTACATGGACATCATTACTGATATTAGCTTTTTATTCCAGATTTATTTAATTATCTAGCATCATAGAATGCTAACAGCACAGGAGGTGGCCATTCGGCCCATCATATCTGCACTGGCTGTCTGCAAGAGCAACTCTGCTAGTCCCACTCCCCTGCCCTTTCCTGTAGCCCTGCAATTTTTTTCTCTTCAGCTGCTTATCCAATTTCCTTTTGAAAGCCTCAATTGATTCTGCCTTCACTACACTCTCAGGCAGTGCATTCCTGATCCTAACCAGTCGTTGTGTAAAAAGGTTTTTCCTCATGTCACCGTTGGTTCTTTTGCCAATCACCTGAAATCAGTGTCCTGTGGTTCTTGATCCAATGGGAACAGTTTCTCTCCATTTGCACCCCTCATGATTTTAAATACAGCTATCAAACTCCCTTCAACCTTCTCTAAGGAGAGCAACCCCAGCTTCACCAAGCTATCTATATAACTGAAGTGGTGGGATCTAAACTCATGTATCTGGACAATTAGCTCAGGCCTCTGGATTACCAGTCCAGTAACACAATCACTGTGCTATCGTTCCCAATGGCAAATGTAATTGTCTCACAATGTTCTTTACCAGGTGACAAGTTCCCAGTGAAGAAAATTTTAAATTTTTTTCATTGAAATCTACATCTGATTCTTAATGACATTTCCAACAGCTGCACCAATGGTAAAGCATTTTAACATGCATGTAAATTTACAAAGCCCACTGTTTAATCCTATCCACAGCCAGGTTAGTCTAGAAAGGCAGAAATTCATCTTCTGGTTGAATTAAAGAAACAAGATACTTTCAGACATGAAACATTCTGGAGCAGTGTACAAGTCATCCAACTCCATGGTGCTGTTTGAACGAGTCAGTATTCAAAACTAGAATGGGTTAAATTCCTGATGCCATCTGGCATTTCAAGTGGATGTAGACATCACAATAATAGTATTACAATCTCTGTGGGAATGACAGCAGAATGTAGGGAGACTGCTCTGGAGCTACATTATGAACCAGCTGATTCTTTTCGAGTGCTGACTGAATTGTTACATCGTGACCCTTGGCAGTGGATGTGCTACACAATTTGTAATGACACACGCATCAAGACGTTATGAGCAAACTCTATTTGACAGTTCACTCAGGCCGTCTGACATGTCTTATGAGAGGAAGGTGCTAAGGTTTCGATTGCAGAGCTTCCTGAAGATGATTTCCATTTCAATAATTTAGATCAAAACCATTCCTATCCTTGCTGCCAATGTTTTTGTCATCTAATTAACAGCAGGATTATAAATCCCAATATGGGCAAAATACTAGCCAAAGACAGTCCAACCTTGAGCAACAGAACCACTGGTCAGGTATATATAACTAGGAAAGTGTAAGGCATAAAATCAAAAGCATTCACTGATTATAAACTGTAATTATACTGATGTTTTAAAAATATACTCATATAGCTACAAGCTATTTTCCATGCTACAAATGGTCACACATAATCTGGCAAAACCTGAAATTTAAAATCCTCCTCCTTGTATTCAAATCCTTCTCCAATCCCTATCTCTGTAACCGTCTCAAACCATACAACCCTCTGCTCTCCTCCAATTATGGCCTCTTGCTTATCCCCAATTTCCAATGTCCCTCATGTTGAGACCCACCAAAGTTCTGCCATTCCCTCCCTGATCCTTTCCAATCTTCACCTGTCTCCTTTAAGAAGTTCCTTAAAACCGAGCTGTTTGACAAAGCGTTCAGTCATCTGCCCCAATATGACTTGACATGGCTTGGTATCAGATTTTTTCTGATAATGCTCCCGTGAAGCACCTTGGGATGTTTTACTATGCTAAAGGTGCTATAGAAATGCAAGTTTTTGTTAACATTTATAACAACAACGTGTATTTATGTAGCACTTTAACTTAATAAAATGCCCCAAGGCGCTTCACAGGAGATTTATAAAACAAAATATGATACCGAGCCACACAGGGAACTCAGGTGACCAAAAGCTTGGTCAAAAGAGGTAGGTTTTAAGGAGTGTCTTCCAGGATGGAAGAGAGGTGGAGAGGTTTAGGGAGGGAATTCCAGAGCTTAGGGCCTAGGCAACTGAAGGCACAGCCACTAATGGTGGAGCAATTAAAATTGGGGATGTGCAAGAGGCCAGAATTGGAGGAGTGCAGAAATTGCAGAGTTTTGCAGGACTGGAGGAGATCACAGAGATAGGGAGGGGCAAGGCCATGGAGAAATTTGAAAACAAGGATGAGGATTTTAAAATTGAGGCATTACTTTATCAGGAACCAGTGTAGGTCAGCGAGCACAGAAGCGATAGGGGATCAGGACTTGGTGTGAGTTACGACATGGGCAGCAGAGTTTTGGATGAAGTCAAGTTTACAGAGGGTAAAATGTGGGAAACTAGCCAGGATTGCATTGCAAGAGTCAAGTCTAGAGGTAACTAGGGTATGGATGAGGGTTTCAGCAGCAGATCAGCTGAGGCAGGTGTGGAGTTGAGCGATGTTGTGGAAGTGGAAGTAGACAGTCTTGTGATGGCAAAAATATGAGGTCAGAAGCTCATCTCAGGGTCATATATGACACCAAGGTTGCTAACAGCCTGATTCAGCCTCTGATTGCAGCGAGGAAAGGGGATGGAGTCAGTAGCCTGTGAACCAAGTTTGTGGCGGGGACCAAAGACAATGGGCTGAACCTTTTGTGCCTGCTGCCGATGTTGGCAGCGAGCCAGAAAAACGGCGGCCTGCACCCGTAAGGTGGCTCATTTAAATAACCGGGGCGGGCCACCTCCCCCATTCATGTGGAGGTGTCCGTCCCCAGCAATGGGGTCAGCTGCCAGTGTGCAGGCGCTGACGCCATTTTGAAAGGGCTATCAACCCAAACGGGAAATTTAAATATTTAAGGATAAGGAAAATAAAAATAAATAAAGACATTTCTCCTGCCCCTCACCCACCCCCCAAAAACAATTAAATTAATTATTTGCCCTCTTCCCCCCCCTAAAAGACATGTACCTTGTCCATCTGACCTACCCCCCCACCCCCTCCCCCAAACTGCATAACTTTCAAACTACGATCCTTCCCACCATCTCCTACACCAATGATGTTACTTTGACCCTGTTCCTCACCACCACCCCTGCCCCCGCATACACTTACCACCTTCCCCCGCCCCACAAGTGTGGCGCCTCCTTTCTCTAGACGGGGATCTGAAGGTTTTGCGAGTGCCGGCCACCGGGCTGAAGATCACAGTGGGACATGATGCAGGGGTGAACTGGAGTAGACATATAAATACCGTAGCTACAAGAGCAAGTCAGAGGCTAGGAATGCTGTGGCGAGTAACTCACCTCCTGATTCCCCAAAACCTGTCCACCATCTACAAGACACAAGTCAGGAGTGTGATGGAATATTCTCCACTTGCCTGGATGGGTGCAGATTCAACAACACTCAAGAAGCTCGACACCATCCAGGACAAAGCAGCCCGCATGATGGGCACCCCATCTACAAAAATTCACTCCCTCCACCACCAACGCACAGTGGCAGCAGTGTGTACCATCTACAAGATGCACTGCGGCAATGCATAAAGGCTCCTCAGATAGCACCTTGCAAAGCTGTGACCTCGACCAACTAGAAGGACAAGGGCAGCAAATGTATGGGAACACCACCACCTGCAACTTCCCAACCAAGTCACACATCATCTTGACTTGGAACTATATCGGTGTTCCTTCACTGTCGCTGGGTCAAAATCCTGGAACTCCCTTCCTAACAACACTCTGGGTATACCTATCTCACATGGACTGCAGTGGTTCAAGAAGGCAGCTCACCACCACCTTCTCAAGGGTAATTAGGGATGGGCAATAAATGCTGGCCTACCCAGCAACACCCACATCCCATGAATGAATAAAAAAAATTATCATTCATATTAATTTATTTAAAGATTCAAATTGGGGTCCTGTCACCGAGCGGCAGAGGGGCCGCCACAAGACCTCTCCACCACCAGTAATATCAAGCGGGCCCTCCCAGCGTCGGGATGTATGACGGCCCTCTCCCGGAGACATCTTCAGGCCCCCCCTTCCATGGACCCTGACACCTGGAGGAGAACAAAATCCAGCCCAATGTCTTCGCTCTTTCGCTCTTCCCAATAGTTAGCATTAACTGTCAATATTGATCATTATGATTTCATCATTATGGGCAGTAATCTGGTGAGTGGATTTCTATGGAATTAAAATCGTACTGGTTCGATAATATGGGTGCAATCGGCTCATTAGAATACTGCTTGTGTAGCGAAGGTGAAAATTTATCCCAGTGTTTTCAAACAAAACCATGGAATCTCTGGAATTAAAAGATACTCAAAAGTCACGGGGATGAAATTTGTATTCGCCAGCGTCCGAAATGGGCACGTCGCGAATCGCAGCCAATTTTTCCCTGCTCCTAATCTTCTTTCCCGTGAAATTCACAAAACAATATTTCAAACTGTTCCTGGAGACTTGTTTTCTAGTTTTCTTGTGTGATCACTTTAAGTGATGTCCCTTTAAGAGCTCAGTATGCTAATGAGCTAAGTACCAGGATGTAGCCATGTGACTAGAAATCAGTCACTTTGCAACTATAACACTCTGGACAAAGGTTCTGTCCATAGTTTGCTGTGTATTGTATATACTAGTTTAACTGTTAATAAACCCTCTAGGGATCTTTAAGGAACTGGAATCCACATACCTCATTGTGTTGCTTAAGATAACACAAAGAAACTCATGACAAGCTTCATTGTCACTTTTACTTGGTTTGAAATTAAAAATGTTGGAAATATTTTCCAAGTCAATGGGAAATAAAAACTGTGAAAAATCAGCAGCGTATTCGCTACGAGCCTATTTCACACAGTTGCCGTGGACAAGTTTCATACCCCAGATCTGCAAACAGCTGTTCTATGTAAACCATAGTATTAGAGTTCTGAAAAAATGAAGGCAACGGAATAAAACTCACCGCTTTCTGAATCAATTCAGTTTGCCTTTCCAGACAGAGTGAATGGAAGAATCAGTTTCTAATCTGACAGATGCCTGGAGGATGAGAACACAACCAGAGAAAATAGATCCTTATAAAGAGGTGCAAACTCTCCCTTGAAGTGGAATAAATAATTGATACAAAAGCAAAATATTGCGGATTCTGGAAATCTAAAGTAAAAACAGAAAATGCTGAAAATACTCAACAGGTCTGGCAGCATCTATGGTAAGAGAGACAGAGTTAATGTTTCAGGTCGATGACCTTGTACCAGAACTGGAAAATGTTAGCGATGGAACAAGCTTTAAGCAAGTACAGAGGCAGGGAAAGGGGGAGAGGGGAGGAAAGAACAAAAGGGAAGGTCTGTGATCGGGTGGAAGGCAGGAGTGATTAAAAGACAAAAGGGTAATGGTGCAAGGCAAAAGGCAGTGGTAATGTGACAATAAAAGAAACAAAAGATGTGTCTAGAGGAACTGAAAATGACTGAAGGAGAATCATTACCAGCAACTGCTGTCTGAAAAAAAGTGTGGAAGAGTGGTTATGGTCTAAAATTGTTGAATTCTGTGCTGAGTCCAGAAGGCTGCAAAGTGCCTAATTGAAAAATCAGGTGCTGTTCCTCAAGCTTCTGTTGAGCTTCATTTAAACAATATAGAGAACAGAGAGGTCAGAGTGGGAGTGGGGTGGAGAATTAAAATGACATGTGACCGGAAGTGCATGGTCATGCTCGTGGACTGAACAAAGGTGTTCTGCAAAGCAGTCACCCAATCTTTGTTTCATATCTGATATGCACCTACATTGGCCAATGGTCATTCCGTCCATTCTTAAATATCAATCAATAGTATACTCAATTTCTATGGACATGTTAATTATGCAGTTTTACAGTGATCACCACAATGGTCCATTTTGAAATTTCAAAATGCTTTTGCAAATCCAACAAAGCATTGGCAGGTGGCAGCTCATAATGTACTTTTACCATAGATGGATTGTTATATGTTGATGTGCTGGGAAAGCACTGCCAGTATTATGTGCATAATCACATAAACAATGTCTTTAGTACTATAATTCATGTGCTTGACATCTGCAAAGATGTACATTGTTGTCAGTCTTGCTATTCAACTGCCCACTGGAATGATTGCGGACATGGGACATGTTGGTTGGATTCTAAACTGCATTTTCTAATAGATCTGCCTGGGGGAGGGATATTTAAGGATTTTGTCATTTTTATGGCATTGCAATGATTTCCTGCTCTTGGCCATCTATGCAAAAATTTCCCTTGTCCTCATCTTCCACCCCATGAGCATCCACTTTTAACAGATCATCCTCCACCATTTCTGCCACCTCCAGCAAGTATATCATCCCCTCCCCTTCCCTTTCAGCATTACAAAAAGATCGTTCCCTCCACAACACCTTCATCCACTCCTCAATCATGGCCCTAATACGCCTTTCCCTTCCCACAGCACCTCATCATGCAAGCTCAGGAGATGCAACACCTGCTCTTTTCCCTTCTCTTTCCAACCGTCCAGAGCCCCAAACACACCAGATGAAACAGTGATTTACTTGTACTTATTTCAATTTAGTATACTGTATTCACTGCTCACGATGTAGTCTCCTCTACAATGGGGAGACCAAATGCAGATTGGGTGACCATATTGCAGAACCACCTCCATTCAATCCACAAGCTTGACCCCGAGCTTCTGGTCACCCGTCATTTTACATCTCTGACCCACTCCCATTCTGACCTCTCTGTCCTCAGCCACATTGTTCCAATGAAGTTCAACATAAGCTTTACAACCTTCAGGACTCAACATTGAGCTCAACAATTTCAGATCATACCTTCTGTCCTTTTTTTCGGACAGCAGCTGTAATGATTCTGATATCCCACTTACACCTCCATCTTTTGTTTCTTTACTTGTACCATCACCCTTTTGTCATTTAATCTCTCCTGCTTTCCACCTTAGCACAGACCTTTCCTTTTGTTCCTCCTCCCTCTCCTCTTTCCCTGCCTCTGAACTTGCTTAAAATCTGTTACTAACATTTTCCAGATCTCACAAATGGTTATTGATCTGAAAAGTTAGCTCTGCTTCTCTCTCCACAGATGCTCCTGACCTGCTGAGTATTTCCAGCATTTTCTATTTTTATTATACAAAGAGCAAGTTGGTAGGTGGGTCACTCTGGCTTTTATTGACTCAGAGACAACTCCCTACTTCTCAGTGCTACCCTCAGGCTTTCCCCAACTTCCCCTCATCTGATGTTGCTCAGGCTATATTACTCTTACATTGCTCTCCACATCCTATGCTGCTCTCATGGCTCCCATCACAAACAATGCTGTCAGTCTTTCCTATTGTAAAATATTGCTTTTGGGTTCTCCATTCCTTCTTGTGTGTTCCCACTTCCCCTCATGTTGCTCTTGGATTTTAATCTTCCTCCTTTCTTCAGCATTGTTTTTGGACTTTGCACTCCCTGCCCCCTTGTTCTTTATTTCCCCTATTGGAGGAAATAGTCTTTTGTCTTCATCTGATATTCACATATATAAATAGCTAGTTAGGGCCACTGGCTCATGATTAGGACCTGAAACCCTGTGAAATTTGCCTGCTGCCTAAGCCAAGGCCAATGGTGGCATGCCTTCTGAGCTCATCCATGTCAGCACAGATTAGGGATTGAACCTGGGACCTCTAGTTACCTAACACTGGGGGGAGTATGGCATTTTAATCTGTAAGATGTGCTGTGATTAAAAAGAATGCAATGTAAAACTCCCAGCTATTTGGTGTTGGTTGAACATTTTTTTACATTGACCTTTGTACAAAATATTCATTTTATTTAAACTGTTTGAGATTAGTAAACAAAACAGAATATTTGTTGTTCCACCCTGATTTGTCTACTGGCTAGAAATGATGGAATAATCTTGGAATTTCCTGACATCTGCTGCGCACAGAAAGCCAGAAGAGCCAACGATTAATGTCTTCTACGAGAAAACTTTGCCGATTAGTTTAAAAACGAGCCTCCACAATTTGTCAACCTTATCTAAACACAAGAAGGCATTTCCTGTCAATAAACGCGAATGATTAGCTTGTCAACTAGTCTTCAGAATTTGAGGTCAAATTCCACAATCGTGCCAACTCATTGGTGAATGAACCATGTTCTGCCTGCTCACCGCAGAATCCAGTGAAATGATCGTTAAAATTTCTCATTTTGCTGCACCTTCAAATGGGGTCAATTCCTCCTAACAAAGATCTCATCCCGTTGCCTACTGCCAACGGTAAATGGAACAGCATATACTGGAGTTTAGGTGAGATATCTTTAAGGAATCAAGTATTTTTTTATGTCAAGCCTTCCTACAGGAGGCGAATGAAATGATAGGATTACATATGGCCTGTGGAACCAGCTGACTTGATGAGCCAATTGCCTTTTCTTACCTCAAGATCCTTTCACTATATTCTTATCATTTTTCTTAATCTACGCACACTGATACACACAAACATACACAAACATACACACACACCTGAAATCAAATTACATCACGGAAGGCATGTCCTTAAAAGGAAAATAAAAGCCTAAAACATTTACGGAGTAAAGTCTAATTAATTAAGAATTATATAAAGAATAGATTTCATGAGTTCTAAATAAATCTTTGCTACATTTTTCTTTCATTTTACCACAGGTTTAAAGACCAATTTCTCATATTGAAATGTCCGTTAATGCTAAATGTTATTGAGGACATATTATAAACCTATACATCTATTTGCGTTTCACACTCACCTCTTGTTACTGTGTTTCATAAGGGATATTTTGTGCAATTGAACACCTGAGTATGTTGGGAAATCAGGTGTATGTTCCTCATTATTTTTTTATTCAGTTCCTCATATCACCTCCAAAATTACCAGCTCTTGAGGTTGCCAATTAGGGATGGATTTATTCTGTGGGCTGAGCCTATTGGAGAGCAGTTTGAAACAGCTTAAATATGCAGCCAGCAGACATTCATCCCACCAGTTTATGGTGGAACCCAGGTGTCATATTATCTCTTTAGAATGTTTTATATGTTAGAATAACTCTTTAGAATATACTTCTCTTGTGAGCAGATAAACAGCATCTCCTCTCCCACCATTTAGCAATACGTTACCGCCGTCTTAAAAAGTCAAAATTGGAACAAACTAATTATGATATTACTGTGTTACACATTTACTGTGATCTTAATTGTATCAAAAATCTTCTTTTGTAGATGGAAGGATGCCAACCAATTATATCAAAAACGCATTTGATCAAAAATGCATCTTAGGTGTGTTATTGGCTCTAGTTTTTGATATGGGAAAACCCTGGAAATTGATGACAGTTATCCTTAGTTCTTGACAGAAAATAAAATCTGTACGGTGTATTCGTGCAGGACTTGGAGTGCTTTTTGAGCCAAATCAGACAAAATCTTAACAGAAGATTAATAGCTTATATTTCATAATATGGAAAATGCTGATGCTATTACAATAATAATAGAAAGATATTTTGGCTGAACTTGAATAAAGCTGCAATAACTGGATACTAATACTATACTGATGAGTATTATTGATGGGGGGTACTCATTGGCCTGGAATTTACAAGGCTCCGTGATAGCGGGGTGGGGGGGGGTGGGGTGCTGGAACATCGTTCTGGCAACGGCCCACCATGGAGCCCGACGGCAGGAGGGCCGGGCCCAATCTTCCCGGTGACAAGGCTCCGTAACGGTCCCCGCCCACCACAGGGTGATAGGATCGGGATATAAATATGTTAATTAATTAAATGAATACATTTAAATGAACGTACCTGCAATCTAACAGTCGGGCTGCAATCTTCAGAGCTGGATAAAGCTGGCGCAGTAGTGTTGGGGAAGGGGAGAATGTGAGAATTTTAGTGCAGTGGGGGTGTGGGACAGGGTCAAACTCTCATCATTAGTGTAGGGGATGGTGGGAAGAGGTGACCTGTGAACTATTTTCAGTTTTTTTTGTGGGGTGGCGTGGGGGTGGGGGGGGGGGGTGGCGATGGAGGGTAAAAGTCATATTTGAAAGGTAAGAGTTTTGCGGGGGGGGGTGGGGAGGGCATTTACTTAATTTTAGTGTTATTGTGGGGATGGGAAAGGGGTGATCGAATTTTGATATGAACAGTGGGGAGGTGGTAGTTCCCTTTTAAAATTTAAATTAGCTGGCAGGGCTGGCTGCCCTTTAAAAATGGCACCACGCCCGCACACAGGCAGCTAATGGCATTGCTGGCTTCGGAGAACCTGCCCTCTCCACGTGATTGGGCGGAGGTGCTGGGCCGACTGGCGCATTTAAATGAGCCGCCGTACAGTAGATCGGGGCCTTTCTTTTTCACCTGCCGCCTCTGTGACCATGAAATCATTGTCGGTTGTTGTAAAAACTCATCTGGTTCACTAATGTCTTTTAGGGAAGGAAATCTGCTGTCCTTACCTGGTCTGGCCTACATGTGACTCCAGTCAGGCTGCGATGTGGTTGACCCTTAAATGCCCCTCTGAAATGGTCTAGCAATCCACTCAGTTCAAGGGCAATAAGGGATGCCAGCGAGACCCACATCTCACAAATGAATATAAAAAAGTTGGAGTCTGGAATTAACTAAACTATTTCCATGCCCTGGTAAGCCATGCTCCACCCAATTATTTCATCTCCTCGCTTTCTTTCTTTAAGCCTTTGATTTATGCCAGGATATGGTTCCACAAACTTCAAGGCATTGATAGGTAGTAAGGATCAGCAGCCCATCAAGTGCAGAGGCATTAAAGTTCTGCCTGATTCTATCCTCGTACTCCTTCCCATCATGTGCAGTTCAAGAATCAGGCAATGGATATTGATGAGGAGTGGGAAACAGCCTTGTCTGGTGACAGCAAACCCAGTTGCAGCAGTTTCACACCAGGTTATGGCTGAGATGTGCAAGCTCAGTATCAAACCTAAATACACCCTAGTCCGCAGGGATGTACCAACATAAGCCCGTCAAATCCAGGAAAAGATAACTAAATGTTGCTACATGCCTGCTCGCACAATGTTCTGCCTGCCTCTCGCATGCCAAAAACCTGGCAATAATTCAGTCCGGATTGATTGCCTTAGCATCATTTGAGGTAGACTTGAAGGCTGGTGAACTGTTTGCTTTTTGTCACCCAGTTAAGACAATCCATTCAAACTCCATGTGCTACAGCAAGATCCAGCAACTGACGAAACATTTCTTGCAGTGTGCAAAATATGACTCAGCTAAATCAGTTGCATAGGACCATCTGTTTAGTTGCAGCTACATGTTCCTCCCACCAGCTATTGCCTTGACCAAGGCAAAGAAAATTGGCACAGACTCATTGCTGGAATCACAGCAATGGGACAAGCTGGGAGGGCATTGGGAATCGGGAAGGCAAAGCAAATGCAGTAAGCTTTAGTATTGCTTCCCCGAAGATTCACCCTGGGTCAGTACTTAAGCTGCAGCATAAGCTTCTAGCTCCCAAATCCTCAGAGTAAAACTCAAACCCCGAGGGACCTCTAATAATAACCGGAGGGGTGGGGTGGGGGTGGGGGGCGTTTTCAGAATTTAGAACTTAGGGAGGGTACATCACTGTTGGATTCTGCGATAAATTCTGCTGGTGAGTGATAACTTAGACCAGTAGCTAAGGAAAGATGATGTGGGATCTTAAAGGCTACTTGTTGTGTTTCATTGTGCTGTTAGCAGCTCCTAACTTTACTTTGGATTGATTGAATGTCAAATTTTATTTTGCTCTTCATTTTGGAGGTTCCTAGCTTTATTTGGAAGTTTCCCTCAAGACTATTGCTTGTTTGGGGAATATTCATAAAATGAAAGGGAACACGACAAAATATTTTTCCTCATGGTGATTCTGATCATCATCATTTTTTGTTAGAAGAGTTGGAGGAGGAGAAATAGCAGACAACACAGTAAACCGGGCTTATTATGCGGCACTGCAGGATGTCTAGACTGTCCTGCCACCAGAGCGTATAACCCCAATAGAATATTTTGCAAAATATCCATGGAGCTAAGTGGTCTGTCAAACATGTGCAGAAGCTCCTAGAGCTGTCATTCGCTCCACGATGTTCTACGTTGTAGAGAAACCCTCTCTGATAGTGGTGCAAAGAATGGGATTGGATTTCTGCCACCTATCACCCATCTTTGGAGAGTATTTGCAGTGCCTTCATAGAGTTCTGATGCTGTGTAGGCATTTGTCTTTTCATGGCAGGACCTCTGATATCAACGTTTGCTTGCTCAATAACCAGAGTCCGTCATCTTCCACGTCTCCAGTTGGGTATTTGATGCTTTGCCTCCAATACCACATCCTTTAACTTCCTTCTGTTGTTAATCACCGTGTGTCAATTCCTCGTCTAGACTACATCACCCAAGTTAAGATACTTGTGCAACTGATAGGGTTCACAGTGGAGTGGGCCAATTTCTGCTGGCTGTTTCAGATATTGAAGATCTGGGGAACCTTTCTTGCCTTCTTGCCTGCATATTAGAAATGTAATGGGTCTCCTAATGTCCACTGTTATCTTCTTGATAGGTCCATGTAAGACCTTTTTCAGAGTATGAGCCTGAAAAAGAGAATCATTTCTGATCTTTGACTGCGAACACTTAGTATACACAAATCATCTTTCCGTGCAAGCCTTCCTCCATTTCATTTAATCCAGCATTAGCTGAATAAATTCCCAGGATTTGATTCCTCCTAATCTCCTACTGTAGTCTGTCCTTCTTAGGAATTGTGAGCAATGTTTTCATGAATGAAAAAAGAATGCTTGTTATTTGTCAATCATAGATTAGAATTAGAATTAGAACATTGCAGCGCAGTACAGGCCCTTCGGCCCTCGATGTTGCACCGACCTGTGAAACCATCTGACCTACACTATTCCATTTTCATCCATATGTCTATCCAATGACCACTTAAATGCCCTTAAAGTTGGCGAGTCTACTACTGTTGCAGGCAGGGCGTTCCACGCCCCTACTACTCTCTGAGTAAAGAAACTACCTCTGACATCTGTCCTATATCTATCACCCCTCAACTTAAAGCTATGTCCCCTCGTGTTTGCCATCACCATCCGAGGAAAAAGACTCTCACTATCCACCCTATCTAACCCTCTGATTATCTTATATGTCTCTATTAAGTCACCTCTCCTCATCCTTCTCTCCAACGAAAACAACCTCAAGTCCCTCAGCCTTTCCTCGTAAGACCTTCCCTCCATACCAGGCAACATCCTAGTAAATCTCCTCTGCACCCTTTCCATAGCTTCCACATCCTTCCTATAATGCGGTGACCTGAACTGCACGCAATACTCCAGGTGCGGTCTCACCAGAGTTTTGTACAGCTGCAGCATGACCTCGTGGCTCCGAAACTCGATCCCCCTACTAATAAAAGCGAACACACCATATGCCTTCTTAACAGCCCTATTAACCTGGGTAGCAACCTTCAGGGATTTATGCACCTGGACACCAAGATCTCTCTGTTCATCTACACTACCAAGAATCTTCCCATTAGCCCAGTACTCTGCATTCCTGTTACTCCTTCCAAAGTGAATCACCTCGCACTTTTCCGCATTAAACTCCATTTGCCATCTCTCAGCCCAGCTCTGCAGCCTATCTGTCCCTCTGTACCCTACAACATCCTTCGGCACTATCCACAACTCCACCGACCTTAGTGTCATCCGCAAATTTACTAACCCACCCTTCTACACCCTCTTCCAGGTCATTTATAAAAATGACAAACAGCAGTGGCCCCAAAACAGATCCTTGCGGTACACCACTAGTAACTAAACTCCAGGATGAACATTTGCCATCAACCACCACCCTCTGTCTTCTTTCAGCTAGCCAATTTCTGATCCAAAGCTCTAAATCACCTTCAACCCCATACTTCCGTATTTTCTGCAATAGCCTACCGTGGGGAACCTTATCAAACGCCTTACTGAAATCCATATACACCACATCCACTGCTTTACCCTCATCCACCTGTTTGGTCACCTTCTCGAAAAACTCAATAAGGTTTGTGAGGCACGACCTACCCGTCACAAAACCGTGCTGACTATCGCTAATGAACTTATTCTTTTCAAGATGATTATAAATCCTGTCTCTTATAACCATTTCCAACATTTTACCCACAACCGAAGTAAGGCTCACAGGTCTATAATTACCAGGGCTGTCTCTACTCCCCTTCTTGAACAAGGGGACAACATTTGCTATCCTCCAGTCTTCCGGCACTATTCCTGTCGACAATGACGACATAAAGATCAAGGACAAAGGCTCTGCAGTCTCCTCCCTGGCTTCCCAGAGAATCCTAGGATAAATCCCATCTGGCCCAGGGGACTTATCTATTTTCACACATTCCAAAATTGCTAACACCTCCTCCTTGTGAACCTCAATCCCATCTAGCCTAGGAGCCTGAATCTCAGTATTCTCCTCGACAACATTTTCTTTCTCTACTGTAACTACTGACGCAAAATATTCATTTAACACTTCTCCTACCTCCTCTGATTCCATACACAACTTCCCACTACTATCCTTGATTGGCCCTAATCTAACTCTAGTCATTCTTTTATTCCTGATATACCTATAGAAAGCCTTAGGGTTTTCCCTGATCCTATCCGCCAATGACTTCTCGTGTCCTCTCCTTGCTCTTCTTAGCTCTCCCTTTAGATCCTTCCTGGCTAGCTTGTAACTCTCAAGCGCCCTAACTGAGCCTTCACGTCTCATCCTAACATAAGCCGCCTTCTTCCTCTTGACAAGCGCTTCAACTTCTTTAGTAAACCACGGCTCCCTCGCTCGACAACTTCCTCCCTGCCTCACAGGTACATACTTATCAAGGACACGCAGTAGCTGCTCCTTGAATAAGCTCCACATTTCGATTGTTCCCATCCCCTGCAGTTTCCTTCTCCATCCTACGCATCCTAAATCTTGCCTAATCGCATCATAATTTCCTTTCCCCCAGCTATAATTTTTGCCCTGCAGTATATACCTGTCCCTGCCCATCGCTAAGGTAAACCTAACCGAATTGTGATCACTATCACCAAAGTGCTCACCTACATCTAAATCTAACACCTGGCCGGGTTCATTACCCAGTACCAAATCCAATGTGGCATCACCCCTGGTTGGCCTGTCTACATACTGTGTCAGAAAACCCTCCTGCACACACTGGACAAAAACTGACCCATCTAAAGTACTCGAACTATAGTATTTCCAGTCGATATTTGGAAAGTTAAAGTCCCCCATAACAACTACCCTGTTACTCTCGCCCCTGTCGAGAATCATCTTCGCTATCCTTTCCTCTACATCTCTGGAACTATTTGGAGGTCTATAAAAGACTCCCAACAGGGTGACCTCACCTCTCCTGTTTCTAACCTCGGCCCATACTACCTCAGTAGACGAGTCCTCAAACGTCCTTTCTGTCGCTGTAATACTCTCCTTGATTAACAATGCCACACCCCCCCCTCTTTTACCATCTTCTCTGTTCTTCCTGAAACATCTAAATCCCGGAACCTGCAACATCCATTCCTGCCCCTGCTCTACCCATGTCTCCGAAATGGCCACTACATCGAGATCCCAGGTACCAACCCATGCTGCAAGCTCACCCACCTTATTCCGGATGCTCCTGGCGTTGAAGTAGACACACTTGAAACCAGGTTCTTGCTTGCCAGTGCCCTCTTGCGTCCTTGTAACCTTATCCCTGACCTCACTACTCTCAACATCCTGTACACTGGCACTACATTTTAGGTTCCCATTCCCCTGCTGAATTAGTTTAAACCCCCCCGAAGAGCACTAGCAAATCTCCCCCCCAGGATATTGGTACCCCTCTGGTTCAGGTGAAGACCATCCTGTTTGTAGAGGTCCCACCTACCCCAGAAAGAGCCCCAATTATCCAGGAAACCAAAACCCTCCCTCCTGCACCATCCCTGCAGCCACGTGTTCAACTCCTCTCTCTCCCTATCCCTTGCTTCACTATCACGTGGCACGGGCAACAACCCAGAGATAACAACTCTGTTTGTTCTCACTCTAAGCTTCCACCCTAGCTCCCTGAATTTCTGTCTTAAATCCCCATCTCTCTTCCTACCTATGTCGTTGGTGCCTATGTGGACCACGACTTGGGGCTGCTCCCCCTCCCCCTTAAGGATCCCAAAAACACGATCCGAGACATCACGAACCCTGGCACCTGGGAGGCAACATACCAACCGTGAGTCTCTCTCGTTCCCACAGAACCTCCTATCTGTTCCCCTAACTATGGAGTCCCCAATGACTAATGCTCTGCTCCTCTTCCCCCTTCCCTTCTGAGCAACAGGGACAGACTCTGTGCCAGATACCTGTACCCCATTGCTTACCCCTGGTAAGTCGTCCCCCACAACAGTATCCAAAACGGTATACCTGTTGTTGAGGGAAACGGCCACAGGGGATCCCTGCACTGCCTGCTGGTTCCCTCTCCTTCCCCTGACGGTAACCCATCTACCTACTTCTTTTACCTGAGGTGTGACTACCTCCCCATAACTCCTCTCAATAACCTCCTCCGCCTCCCGAATGATCCGAAGTTCATCCAGCTCCAGCTCCAGTTCCCTAACGCGGTTCTCGAGGAGCTGGAGATGAATGACTGACAACTAATTGAGAATTCTCATCACTTCTGTGATATAATTCCCACCAAGGTTGTGAGGCATTAACGGGCATACACGCATTGTCCAACTTTCAGAGCAGGACCTCTGTGTTTAGCTGAGTTTCCTTGATGCCCCTTTCCCCTCCCACCACCCAACTGAACCTCTGAGATTCCTGACACAAATGGGTAATTTCTGAAGAAGAGCTGTCTAGTTAGTCCCACTCCATGCCCTTTCCCCATTGCCTTGCAAACTTTCCCTTCAAGTATTTATCCAATTCCTTTTTGAAAGTTATTATTGAATTTGTTTCCATCAGGTTTTAAAATTGTAATATTGGCCAGTAAAGTCAACATCAGCACAGCTACATGATTCATATATGTGAAGAAGGATAATAGAATAAATGAACGAAACAGACTTTCTACATATTTGCAACTGTAGTCACAACCCACTCACCAATCCCTTGTACAATATGATTTCATTCACAGATGGCTTAAAGAAAAAATACACTTAAAAAAAGTTGAAAATATGACCTTCTCCAAGACCTTGATCAAAATTGAACACTGGGAGGTCCAAAAAAATGACTCATACATGATAAACCAGAAAAGCCATAAATGTTGAAAAACACCTTCAAAAAAAGCCAGCACAGCACCAAACAAGCAGAAACTGCAAGGAAAAGCATACAATGGAAAAACAACCGGGAATAAAGCTAAATTTTTTTTTTTACACTACATTGGATTTAATGATTTTTATCAGCGTTTTGCGATTACGTTCTACAATTTGGTTTGTTTTTGTGCGAATGCTGATATCTGATGGCACCACGGACAGTATGTGAAAGATTGATGCAATGGGAGGATAGTGGGACTTGAACTTGTCATGACCTACATTTCAGTTTTGCCCATTATTTCAATGGTTGTCTTATACTGGAGGAAAGATTGAAAGTGCTGCACATGTTCCAGTGGTCAATTTAGATGTTTTTAAAGCAGGATGCAAGCACTGTATACGACAATTTTATTTCCTGGGTGTCTGGGGACATGGAGCCTTGGGAGATCTTCATTTTTGCCATTTATGGTGCATTTCCCAGAAGTTTAGAGTCTAATGTATTTCTGGAAACAGAAAATGATGGGCAGTGGAAGGTGTTAGGTTCCTACCTAAATCCACCATCTGTGAAATAAAGTTCAATTCATAAAGTTCTAGATCTGGTACTCCAAAGCCATCTCTTATGATTTATTTATGAAAATATCAAATAGAATGAATGACAGTGGACAACTTTATCTCATCCTCTTTCAAAAGAGATAGCTTCAGGGAGACATCCATGTACCCTTAAAGAAAGAAAAAATGGGGCCTTAAAAGGGGCATAGATTTGAAGTGATTGGTAGATAGATTAGAGGGGAGATGAGGAAACATTTCTTTTCACCTCGAGGGTGGCAGGGACCTGGAACTCACTGCCTGAAAGGGTGGTAGAGGCAGAAACTTTCACCACATCTAAAAAGTACTTGGAGGTCTACTTGAAGAGCCATGACCTGCAGGGCTACAGACCTAGTGTAGGATGGTAGGATTAAGCTGTGTAGCTCTTCATAGACCAGCACAAACATGATGGGTCAAATACCTCTTTCTATGTCATAAATTTTCTATGATTGCTATGAATGTTCACTTTCTCACAACATCTCAAAATGCTTCACAGCCACTGTTGTGATGATAGCAAATGCAGCAGCCAATTTGCGCTGCAAGGTCCCTCAAGCAGCTTTATAAAATAAACAGTATTTGATGATATGGGTTGACAAGTAAATATTGGCCAGGCCACCAAAAGAACTCCCCTGCTCTCCTTCAGATAAGTGCTACAGGATCTTTTACATCCACTTAAACAAGCAGACTAGATCTTAGTTTAACATCTCATCCAAAAGACAACAGCTCTGAGAATTGAGGAGTTAGCCTCGGCTCAGTTTTAGTACTCTTGCCTCTGAACCAAAGGATTGTTGGTTCAAGTCTAACTGCAGGGATTTGAGCACAGAATCTAGGCTACCACTGCAGTACCAAATGAGTGCTGCACTGTCGGAGGTGCTGTCTTTCAGAAAGAAAAATCATTAAGCCGAGGTCCCATCTGCCCGCTCAGTTGAATGCAAAAAATCTCAGGACGCTATTCGAAGAAGAACAGGGGACAGCTCCCTGGTGTCTTGGCCAATAATGATCCTTCAACCAACATCATTAAAAAATACAGCTCATCTGGTCATTAACTTGTTTGTGGTGCCTTGCTGAGTGTATATTGGCTGCTGCATTTCATACATTGCAACAATGACTATACTTCATTATAATATGTTTTGGGATGTCCTGAATTTGTGCAAGGTGTTATTTAAATGCGAGTCTTTATTTTAATTTACCAGCTCTCCTGCAGAACTGCACTGAGGTGTCAGCCTCGATTATATGCTCAAATCTATGAAGTGGGGCTTGAACTTACAGTGTTCTGACTTCGGCAGAAGTTCAAATACATAATCAAGGGTGGCGCTTACAAGGCTCTTCAAGTTGGAGCACACATCCTGGATGAAATGTTTGACCATCTATTGTCATATCTTCCAGCTTCTCCATGAGAATTACATGAAGCACAAGGTCTGAACATCTGCTCTGCCGAGTACTGTAGGGTTCCTCCAAAGGGGTCCAGACAGCAGAAGCATTGGGCTGGATTTTACTGCGGGCTTCGGGACCCCGACCTCAGGCCAAAAAGCCGGTCCCAAGCCCACACATGCCGGCAGCGAAACTGGCTCAGTGGTTTTACTGCAGATGGCTTCCGAATTGACCAGCAACAGGCTCCCTGTCCAATTAAGGATGGCAGGCAGGCTCCTGATACTGCAGGCCCAATCTGAGAGCCAGCAGCTCTGAAGCCTCAGCAGCACCACCGGGAGAAGTGGGCGTTGCTGAGGCAGCCATGAGACCTTAGAGACGTCTCAAAATGGAGTCACCCTCCGACAGGTATATAAAAATTTAAATTTAGGGTCCAAAGGTGGTAGGCCATGCAGGGTGGAGGGGAAACCCCTCTGGGGGGATCATTGAAGCCATGGTGGCTGCCTTTCCTGCCCACCGCCCCC
This sequence comes from Heterodontus francisci, assembly GCF_036365525.1. NCBI lineage: Eukaryota > Metazoa > Chordata > Chondrichthyes > Heterodontiformes > Heterodontidae > Heterodontus > Heterodontus francisci. The sequence continues at coordinate 185,915,438 of NC_090372.1, read as the reverse complement.
TCCTTGCGCCATGGAGCCTCCAGCTCCTATGGCTCTGCCAAACTGCTGCAGGGAGGCCACCTCCATGAGGCGGGCTGTTGGGGTGGGGGAAGCCCCACCATCAGCAAAATGCTGGCAGGCCCGAAAAATGACCCCTAATTTGGGCCTTAATTATACAAATCAGCTGCCCACATCCATGGAGCTGGCAGCTGAGCCACCTCGCAGCCTGCTACTGGTAAATTTCCTTGGCGGTGGGACCGCAATGGGGAGACATCCCAACACAGCTCCCCGCTATCCTACCAGCAATCCCCCGCCTCCGTTCCTGCCACGTGGGGGCCGGTAAAATTCAGCCCATTGCTTCAGCTCACCAGTGGCCTGCTCTATCCCATTTTGTGTGACAGCGTGCCGCACATTTGTGCATGGGTTGCGCACCGGAGTCATCGGCCATGTCTTGTCATTCAATAGCCACCCTAGGTGCCTCAAATTCAGCTGGCACAGCAGACTGTCACAGAATGGGCAGCACAGTGGCGCAGTGGTTAGCACCGCAGCCTCACAGCTCCAGTGACCCGGGTTCAATTCTGGGTACTGTCTGTGCGGAGTTTGCAAGTTCTCCCTGTGACTGCGTAGGTTTTCGCCGGGTGCTCCGGTTTCCTCCCACAGCCAAAGACTTGCAGGTTGATAGGTAAATTGGCCATTGTAAATTGCCCCTAGTATAGGTAGGTGGTGGGGGAATTGAGGGAAGGTGGGGATGTGGTAGGAATATGGGATTAATGTAGGATTAGTATAAATGGGTGGTTGATGGTCAGCACAGACTCGGTTGGCTGAAGGGTCTGCTTCAGTGCTGTATCTCTAAATAAATGAAGGCATCATTACTGCTGCCAGGATACCAAGCATTGATCTGCTTGATTCTCTGCCTATGTCCACACACCAGCTGGAATTTGAGGGAGCAGAATCCTTTTCGGTTCCAGTATAGGGAAAAGTTGGCAAAGTGATGAGCATGGCGCCCTGTACCTTAGCAAGTATGCAATCCTAGAATAGCCTGCTCCTTGAGCAAGAGAGAATGAAAAGTAAAATAAAAACAGAAAATGCTGAAAAGAATTAGTAGATCAGACAACATCTGTGGAGAGAAAAACAAGAGTTAATGCTTCGGATTTGTGACCTTTCAACAAAACTGTGACAAAAGGACAGGGACCTGAAATGTTGGGTTGAATTCTATGGGCCCCCTCAGGACAGGAATTGAGGTTGGGAGGGGGCCCATAATATTGCATCAGAAGACAAGGGGGCAGAGTGCCTGTTGCCTTCCCAACATCTTCCAATTTAGTCCGGGGTGGGGAAGGTCGAGTTCAGTCTTCCTGCCCCAGGCGAATTGAGGCCACTGAAGGGCCTCTTCCTACCTGTGCCTCAATTTAATAGAAGGTGGAGGGACCTGCCGCTGCAAGGAGGTGCTTCCAGGTAAAAGCTGAGGGCCTCTGCGCAGGGTCGGGGGAGGGTCCCTCTTTTGGGGACAATCCAGGGTCCCCGGAGGTCCCACCACAACAGCGATCACTAACCCCCAGCCCTGGGAATTCAGCCTGTTAACTCTGCTTTTTGTGGAGAACTGAATGCAGTCCTGGCTGCAGTCAAAAAGAAAAAATTTGAAAGGAAATTTGTGCCCACTTGCACTTAAATCAACTCCCTTCCCTATACCCTTCTGCTTTGCCACCTCTCTCTCCTCCTTTAAAACATTAAAACCAACCTCTTTGGCCAAGCTGTTGATCATCCTTCCTAATATTTTCTTCTTTGACTTGCCATGTGTGTTTTATTTTCTCCTCACCATATGAAGTGCGTTGGAATTTTGTTCAGCATTCAGGGCACAAAATAAATTCAATGGTATCATGGATGAGAAACTGAAGTTATGTCAACCAACGAGAGAAACTGGAGTTGTTCTTCTCAGATCAGTGAAAGCTAAGGGGAGATTTGATGGAGGTGTTCAAAATCTTGATGAGTTTTGATAGCGTTAATGAGGAAACACTGTTTCCAGCAGCAGAAAGGCATAGATGTAATGTATCCAGAGGTCACAGATTCAAGATATTTGGTAAAGGAACCAGAGGCGGCACACGGAAACCTTTTTAACTCGGCAGGTTTTTATGATCTGGAATGCATTGCCTGAAAGGTTGGGTGGAAGCAGATTCAATCCTTTCTTTCTTTCTTTGGCCTCCTTGTCTCGAGAGACAATGGGTAAGCACCTGGAGGTGGTCAGTGGTTTGTGAAGCAGCGCCTGGAGTGGCGAAAAGGCCAATTCTAGAGTGACAGACTCTTCCACAGGCGCAGCAGATATAATTGGCTGTTGGGACTGTTACACAGTTGGCTCTCTCCTTGCACTACTGTCTTTTTTCCTGCCAACAGCTAAATCTCTTCAACAGGCCACACTTTAGCTCCGCCTTTATGGCTGTCCGCCAGCTCTGGCGATCACTGGCAACTGACTCCCACGACTTGTGACCAATGTCACAGGACTTCATGCGGCGTTTGCAGATGTCTTTAAAGCGGAGACATGGACGGCCGGTGGGTCTGAAACCAGTGACGAGCTCGCTGTACAATGTGTCCTTGGGGATCCTGCCATCTTCCATGCGGCTAACATGGCCAAGCCATCTCAAGCACCGCTGGCTCAGTCGGGTGTATATGCTGGGGATGCTGGTCGCCTCGAGGAGCCACCTGATGCCAAGGATTCTCCGGAGGCAGTAAATATGGAATGAATTGAAATGTCGCTCTTGGCTGACATACGTTGTCCAGGCCTCGCTGCCATCAAGCAAGGTACTGAGGACACAGGCTTGATCCACTCGGACTTTTGTGTTCTGTGTCAGTGCGCCATTTTCCCACACTCTCTTGGCCAGTCTGGACATAGCAGCGGACGCCTTTCCCATGCGCTTGTTGATTTCTGCATCGAGAGACAGGTTACTGGTGATAGTTGAGCCTAGGTAGGTGAACTCTTGAACCACTTCCAGAGCGTGGTCGCCGATATTGATGGAAGGAGCATTTCTTGCGTCCTGTCCCATGATGTTGGTTTTCTTGAGGCTGATGGTTAGGCCAAATTCATTGCAGGCAGCTGCAATCCTGTCAATGAGTCTCTGCAGACACTCTTCTGTCTGGGATGTTAATGCAGCATCGTCAGAAAAGAGGAGTTCCCTGATGAGGATCTTCCGTACTTTGGCAAGGTTGAACAACCTGCCATCTGATCTTGTGTGGAGGAAAATTCCTTCTTCTGAAGACCTGAACGCGTGTGAGAGCAGCAGGGAGAAGAAGATCCCAAACAGTGTAGGTGCGAGAACACAGCCCTGTTTCACGCCACACAGGATAGGAAAGGGGTCCACTATGCTGAATTGTGCCTTTCATATTGTCATGGAATGAGGTAATGATACTTAGTAGCTTTGGTGGACATCCGATCTTTGCTAGTAGTCTGAAGAGACCACGTCTGCTGACGAGGTCAAAGGCTTTGGTGAGATCAATGAAAGCAACGGAGAGGGGCATCTGTTATTCGCGGCATTTCTCCTGTAGCTGGCGAAGGGAGAACAGCATTGTCAATGGTGGATCTCTCTGCTCGAAAGCCACGCTGTGCCTCAGGGTAGACACACTCAGCCAGCTTCTGGAGCCTGTTTAAAATGACTCAAGCGAAGACTTTCCCCACTGTGTTGAGCAGGGAGATTCCACGGTAGTTGTTGCAGTCACCGCGGTCACCCTTGTTCTTCTCGAGGGTGATGATATTGGCATCGCGCATGTCCTGTAGTACTGCTCCCTCATCCTAGCACAGGCAAAGCTGTTCATGGAGTGCTGAGCGTATAGCAGGCTTGGCACTCTTGATTATTTCAGGGGTAATGCCGTCCTTCCCAGGGGCTTTTCCACTGGCTACAGAATCAATGGCATCACTGAGTTCTGATTTTGTTGGCTTTTCGTCCAGCTCATCCATGACTGGCAGACACTGGGCTGCATTGAGGGCGGTCTCAGTGGCAACAATTTCCCTGGTAGTTCTAGGTAGTGCTCCACCCAGCGGTCCATTTGCTTGCGTTGATGAGTGATCATGTCCCCTGATTTAGACTTGAGGGGGGCGATCTTCTTGATGGTTGGCCCAAAAGCTCTCTTAATGCCATCATACATTCCTCTGATGTTTCTGGTGTCGGAGGCCAGCTGAATACAACTGCATAGGTGTTGTCAGTAGTCATTTGCACAGCGCCTGGCTGTTCTTTGTGCAGCGCTTCTGGCTACTTTAAGTGCTAAGGATGTCAACTCTCTGGGGGCTTTGGGGAAAAAGCAATGGGGTGAGACTAATTACAAAGCACTTTCAAAGTGCTGGCACAGGCACAATGGGCCGAATGGCCTCCAACTTTGTTATAAAATTGTATGATTCTAAGTTGAAAGCTCTATCTCGGCTCTGTCCCTCTCTATTAATGTCTGTTCCATACGTGGGACACAGATATATCACAGCAGCGATGCAGTTCTACAGCAACATGGGGGTGACCCTCCCTTGAGTGACGCATCTGCCAGGTTCATTGATGCAGCACACTCTGACTGCATTAATGCTCGGATTCGGTGAGTTAGCACTCAGATGGAGCACATTAGTGTTCAAAGTAAAAAACCTTTCACTGACTGTTCTCTTCATATCTGGATTTGGGCAGAGACCATTGCTCTACCACTGTCTGACATTGCTGGTCATTTGTTGCCAGTCTAAAGCTTTAGGCCAACAGCAATTTCAAAGCTAAAACGTTTGTTCAGGGATTGATTTGTATCAGCCTGCAGTGAAAGGCTGCTGTCAGTCTGCTGCAGCTTGAAACTAAAAGCCACCAAACCCATCAGACAGTTGACTTAACCTAATACTTCCTGCGACGGGAATGAATGCAGCCTGGCCTCATTTTAAATTGAGAAGGAACGTCATGAGCAGTTTGGGTCATTATGAGCCCAAACTAAATATGCTAACAAGGGGCTCGAAAGCCTAAATGGGACTGTCTAGTCCTTCAGCTATTTCTAACAGTAAACTACATTGCTAGATGGCTTTTACCAAGGGAACATGTAAGTCACACTGGCTTCTGTGTCATGTCGCATGCAGCCCACTATATAATTCTTTATACAAGAAATACATGCTTGCTTTAAAACCCCACACTATGCAGGCTGCATTAATGATCCTCACCCTTCAGTGTGAGCCTGACCTCTCACTGAATATCACCCCATACTGAGCAACTTGTCAGCAGATTGGCCGGAGGGCGTCACAGTTGAACCTGGGGTAATTTGTCATAATTATTGGCAGTTAATGGGCTGCCTCTGTTTTTTCGCAAGTTTCGACCTACAGATTTCATAGACAACATTTTTCCTGTCATTATTTCAGTCAACACAAGTCGTTTTCATTACACAAGGTCAAAGGCCTCATTTGCTCTCATTGGGACCCAGCCAGAACTCAATTTTCAAATCACAGATGACTTGGGATCGACATTCAGAACTGGAAAGGATGCTGATCGTTGCAAAATTAATGGAAGTACTGGGTTGATAGACCCCACTGATAACATTAGCAGAGGAGTTCTCACAGTGACTGCCAGGCTAAAGGTTGGGTCTTGCTGAGGTTGTGATGAGGCTAAGGTCAAAACATTGTCCCCTCCTCCCCCTTCCACCACTTTAATGTTCCCACAAATGCAAAGAATGCCAGTTCCAAAATTTCAACTTCCTGCCTTATCCTGAAATAAAAGAAGTTCAGATCATATCCTAAAAATAAAGGCATAAAATTCTAAGTTTTCTTAAAATGCCTGTTTTCCTCTCTCATCAATGACCTGCTAACTAAACCACCGAATATAAAGTTCTAAGCCCGACAATTTTGGTAGTAAATCATAAATGGTGGGAGAGATTAGGAATTTCCCCATTTTTAATTACAACAGGGATTTTACGCCCCAACACACAGCTTCATTTATTTATTTTCAAAAGTTGTCCCCTCTCCCACTGAATATTTTTACTCTTTCTTTCCTGATGATACTGACTCCACCTGCGTCTCTCGTACATCTATTCAGTGGTACTTTTTTCAGGTGAACTCAGACAGTGAGTGCTAATGGGCTCATACGCCATGGGGGGCATCATGACATATCCTGCATGCACCTGACATCCACATACATGCACTTTCCAGTGAGAATTACTGGAGAATGATAAAGAGCAGGCACCTTGAGTTATCATTTTTCCTCCAATCTTAACCCAAGGAAACTGAAGCCAACCCTGTATATCCCCTATTTCCACCTTGATTTGAAATCAACTAATTTACCATAGACGGGGATGTGAGTACCTGTTGCATTGACCAACTCAAGTCTGTGGGAGCTTTGAGGGCATTTTTTAAAATAGCTTTTGTAAGTTCTCTCCCCTCCAGGTGTAATGTGTCAAAATTTCAATCAAATTCACTACTCTAAAATAAAACAAAAGATTTGATCTATAATTCATATTTTTAAATGATGTTGATTTTTTTAATAGATAAAGTTATTTTTTAATTTAATGTTTATAATGTGCTTTGATTCATGAGCTGTGCAAAGGAAGAAACAGGTCTACATTAAAGGGCTTCTAGAAAGAAAGTGACAATTACATCAAAGGTCAGGTCCAATAGTAATTCTAATCTCTAGGCTACTAGTGACTTTTCAATCACTGCTACCTTGCTATCCATCCTGGGTCGACTAAATTAGCAAGGAAGATTCCTTCTGCATATTATTTATAAGGGAATTGCAAACACATTCATCTTGCCACAGGTGATGCCTTCCTCTTAAGCCTTTTCTAAGGACTCTCCCTGGGAAGCCTGAAATGATTATGTAGCATTAAAAGAGAAAATACTGGAAACACTCAGCAGCTCTGGAAGCATCTGTGGAGACAGAAACAGAGTTAATGCCCTGGATTTTATCCGGGTGACGGGGGTCTCGACCTCCCGCAAAAGCGCCCTGCCGGATCAAGTCTCAATTAGCCACTTAACTGGAAGCGGTGTGCCTTCCATGGGCTCAAGGACTCCGGTGACAGAAGTCCCGCCCTCTGAGAGCTGCCGGCCAATCAGAGCCAGCAGCTCTTTAACTGACCAGAGCCACTGCGGAGGCATGTCTGCTGCCGGTACAGCAATGACCCAAGGCCTAGGAGCAGCACTGGACCCAAGCCACAGATAGGTCAGGGCGGGGGTGGGGGGTCATGAGAGGGGGGGAGTGGAGTGGGGGGTCATGAGAGGGGGGGAGTGGGGGGTCATGAGAGGGGGGGAGTGGAGCAGGGTGTTGGCAACAAGGGCAGAGGGGTGGCTCTCAACAGCCCCCCCACTTCCCGATGCCGGGTCCCTCGTTTGGGCACTAAGTGTCTTTTAACAAGGGACCACAACCACCCCCCACCCCCAGAGCCGGCAAGCAACCCACACTGTCTTTCTGGCTGTGCTGCCAGTGCAGCAACAAGCTTGCCCATCACTGGGCTAATTGCAGCGGAAGCGGGATGAGACTGGCCAAAGGATAAATACTGAGGGGGAAGCACAGTGAGACTGGTGGCAGGATAAAGGAGCAGGCCGAGGGGGAGCACAGTGAGACTGGCCGCAGGATAAATACTGAGGGGGGAGCACAGTGAGACTGGTGGCAGGTTAAAGGAGCAGGCCGAGGGGGAGCACAGTGAGACTGGCCGCAGGATAAATACTGAGGGGGGAGCACAGTGAGATTGCTGGGAGAATAAAAGCCGCGGGGGAGCACAGTGAGACTGGCGGCAGGATAAAGGCCGAGGGGGAGCACAGTGAGACTGGTGGCAGGATAAAGGCCGAGGGGGAGCACAGTGAGTCCAGCAGCAGGATAAAGGCCGAGGGGGAGCACAGTAAGACCGGCCGCAGGATAAAGGCCAAGGGGGAGCACAGTGAGACCGGCAGCAGGATAAAGGCCGAGGGGGAGCACAGTGAGACTGGTGGCAGGATAAAGGCCGAGGGGGAGCACAGTGAGTCCGGCGGCAGGATAAAGGCTGCAGGGGAGCACAGTGAGTCCGGTGGCAGGATAAAGGCCAAGGGGGAGCACAGTGAGTCCGGCGGCAGGATAAAGGCCAAGGGGGAGCACAGTGAGTCCGGCGGCAGGATAAAGGCTGTGGGGGAGCACAGTGAGTCCGGCGGCAGGATAAAGGCCGAGGGGGAGCACAGTGAGACTGGCGGCAAGATAAAGGCCAAGGGGGAGCACAGTGAGTCCGGCGGCAGGATAAAGGCCGAGGCGGAGCACAGTGAGACTGGCAGCAAGATAAAGGCCGAGGGGGAGGTGCCGACCTACTGCATTCTGAAGTAAGTCAAAGTGTGACTTCACAGGGAAGAAGCTGAGTGATTGGTTGGTGCGTATTTTTGTCTTCTCTCTCTAAACTAGGGTATTAGCTCAAATTAGTGCTGGGAAATTAAAAATATTCAATCGATATAGTATAACAGTAAGTGTTGTGATAAGAGTATAAGCGTAGAGCAGGTCTCAAGGTATTAATTAAAATTAATAGTTTAGCAAGGGTACTAAATAGATGGCTAAAAAAGGAAATAAAGGTTTTTTTTATCTCATGGATGGGCAGCTGTGACCTGTTGCTTCAATTCCTATGCCATGTGGGAATGTCAGGATACTTCATGTGTCTTGGGCGACCACATGTGTAGGAAATGAGTCCAGCTGCTTCAGCTTGAGCTCAGGATTTCCGAGCTGGAATCACTGCAGATCATCAGGAAGCAGGAGAGTTTCCTGGATTGTACGTTCCAGGAGGTGGTCACCCCACAATAGGAGTTCAGGATAGTAGGTGGGTGGCCATCTGGATGACTAGGAATTGCAGGAGTCTTTGGGGTGTGTGTCACTCTTAAACTGCTACTCAGCATTGGAGTCTGCTGGGAGTGACGGCACCTTGAAGGGAGTGCTGACCAGACCATGGCATTAATGGGCGAGGGACTGTACAGGACGGAACAGCAAAGTGTAGAAATGCAATCGTTATAGGAGATTCTATAAACAGGGGGATTCTATAAACAGGTATTTCTATAACTGTCGTCGTGAGCCCCGCATGGTGTGTTGCCTCCCTGGTGCCAAGGTAAAGGACATCACGGAGAGGGTGCAGGATATTCTGCAGGAGAAGGGAGTGAGCAAGAAGTTGTGGTATGCGTCGGTACCAACGACATAGCAAGGGCAGGTAGTGAGGTCCTACCGGAGACTTTTCCAAAGCGAGGGAGGAGGTTAAAGAGTAGGACCTTGAAGGTAGTAATCTCCGAAATACTCCCAGTGCCACGCACTAACAAGCTTAGAAGTAGGAAGATAGGGAGGATCAATACATGGCTTGAAGAATGGTGCAGGAGGGAGGGCTTCAGATACTTGAGGCATTGGGATCAGTTCTGGGACAAGAGGCACCTGTGCAACAGGGACGGGTTGCACCTCAACAGGACTGAGGTCAATGTCCTCATAGGGAGCAAAAACAAGAAATGCTGGAATCACTCAGCAGGTCTGGCAGCATCTGTGGAAAGAGAAGCAGAGTTAACGTTTCGGGTCAGTGACCCTTCTTCGGAAGGGAGGTTCGCTAGTGTGGTTGGAGAGGGTTTAAAATAAATTTTCAGGAGGATGGGCACTAGCATATAGAAGTGAAAAAGAGGAAAAAGGTGCATAATATGGAAGTGTTGGACAGCACTAGAGAAGAAAGTAGTTCCATATTAGATGGGAGCAGACTGAGAAGGACTACAAGGAATACAAAGTCATGATTACAATGCATGTGTGTAAATGCACAAAGTGTGGTGAATAATGTCGGTGAGCTACAAGCACAAATAGCAGTATGGGATTATGATGAAGCGGCAATAACGGAAACGTGGCTTAAAAATGGCAAGGACTGGGTACTTTATATACAAGGATATAAAGTGTTCAGAAAAGGTAGAGAAGGAAACAAGGGAAGTGGGGTGGCAGTACTGATTAGGGAGGATATTGTAGTGTGGGAAAGGGAGGATGTCCTTGAGGGAACAGAATCCATTTAGTAAAAGTTGAGTAGCAATAAAGGGTGTGATCACATTACTGGGAGTATACTACAGGCCTCCAAATAGTGAAAGGGAGATAGAGGAGCAAATCTGCAGGGAAATCACAGAGGTGTGCAAGAACTATAGGGTGGTGATACTGGAGGACTTTAATTACCCAAATATTGATTGGGATAATTTTAGAGTAAAGGGTAAGGAGGGGGAGGAATTCTGAAATGGGTTCAGGAAAATCTCCTTGACCAGTATGTTCTCAGCCCAACTAGAAAGGAGGCATTGCTGGATCTTGTGCTGGGAAATGAGGTGGGCCAAGTGGACCAAGTGTTTGTCGGAGAGCACTTGGGTAAGAGTGATCATTGTATCTGAAGATTTAGACAAGTAATGCAGAAAAGCTAGGAGTGAAATAAGGTAGAACATTGAGATTATGAGAGGCCTAATTTAATGTGATGAGAAGGGATCTAGCCAAGAGAGAATGGAACCAAAGACTGGCAGGTAAAGCTGTATCAGAACAATGGGTTATCTTTAAGGATGAAATGCTTCAGGTACGGGCTAGGTACATTTTAACAAGGGGGAAAGGTAGGGGAACCAAATACAGGGATCCTTGGATGACAAGAAAGAGAGTTTATGATGAAACAAAAGAAAGGAGTGTGTATGTTGCTTGCCAAGGTGAATTCTTCAAGTCAGAAGCAGGCCATATACAATAAGTTGGGTGGAGAGGTGAAGACTGGCAAAGAGAGAACATGGGAATAGAATGACAGTCAACATAAAAGCATTTGAATTGGAAGATGGTAGCAAGAGGTGGAGTGGGGCCTATTTTTTATAATTCTTTCATGGGATTTAGGCATTGCTGGCCAGGCCAGCATTTATTGCCCTCCCTAATTGCCCTTGAGAAGGTGGTGGTGAGCAGCCTTCTTGAATCGCTGCAGTCCATGTGGGGTAGGTACACCCACAGTGCTGTTAGGAAGGGAGTTCCAGGATTTTGACCCAGCAACAGTGAAGGAAAGGCGATATAGTTCCAAGTCAGGATGGTGTGTGACTTGGAAGGGAACTTGCAGGTGGTGGTGTTCCCATGCATTTGCTGCCCTTGTCCTTCTAGGTGGTCGAGGTCATTGGTTTGGAAGGTGCTGTCTAAGGAGCCTTGGTGTGTTGCTGCAGTGCATCTTGTAGATGGTACACACTGCTGCCACTGTGCGTCAGTGGTGGAGGGTGTGAACATTTGTAGATAGGGTGCCAATCAAGCAGGCTGCTTTGTCCTGGATGGTGTCGAGCTTCTTGCGTGTTGTTGGAGCTGCACCCATCAGGGAAGTGGAGAGTATTCCATCACACTCCTGACTTGTGCCTTGTAGATGGTGGACAGGCTTTGGGGAGTCAGGAGGTGAGTTACTCGCCGCAGGATTCCTAGCTTATGACCTGCTCTTGTAGCCACAGTATTTATATGGCTACTCCAGTTCAGTTTCTGGTCAATGGTAGCCCCTGTGATGTTGATAATGGGGTATTCAGCGATGGTAATGCCATTGAATGTCAAGGGGAGATAGTCAGATTCTCTATTGTTGGAGATGGTCATTGCCTTGCACTTGTGTGGCACAAATATTACTTGCCACTTATCAGCCCAAGTCTAATATTGTCCAAGTCTTGTTGCATTTCTACACAGACTGCTTCAGTATGTGAGGAGTCACAAATGGTGCTGAACATTGTGCAACCATCAGCGAACATCCCCACTTCTGACCTTATGATTGAAGGAAGGTCATTGATGAAGTATCTGAAGATGGTTGGGCCTAGGACACTACCCTAAGGAACTCCTGCAGTGATGTCCTGGAGCTCAGATGATTGACCTCCAACAACCACAACAATCTTCCTTTGCGCTAGGTATGACTCCAACCAGCGGAGGGTTTTCCCCCTGATTCCCATTGACATCAGTTTTTCCAGGGCTCCTTGATGCCATACTCGGTCAAATTCTGCTTTGATGTCAAGGACAGTCACTCTCACCTCACCTCTCGAGTTCAGCTCTTTTGTCCATGTTTGAACCAAGGCTCTAAGGAGCCACCTCCTTCAGTTAGTTGTTTAATTGTCCACCACCATTCACGACTGGATGTGGCAGGACTGCAGAGCTTAGATCTGATCCGTTGGTTATGGGATCGCTTAGCATTGTCTATTGCATGCTGCTTATGCAGATAGTCCTGTGTTGTAGCTTCACCAGGTTGACACCTCATTTTCAGGTATGCCTGGTGCTGCTCCTGGCATGCCCTCTTGCACTTTTCATTGAACCAGGGTTGGTCTCCTGGCTTGATGGTAATGGTAGAGTGGGGGATATGCCGGACCATGAGGTTACAGATTGTGGTTGAGTACAATTTTGCTGCTGCTGATGGCTCTCAGCGCCTCATGGATGCCCAGCTTTGCATTGCTAGATCTGTTCAAAATCCATCCCATTTAGCAGGGTGGTAGTGCCACACAACACAAAGGAGGGTATCCTCAATGTGAAGGCGGGACCTCATCTCCACAACAACTGTGCGGTGATCACTCCTACCAATACAGTCATGCACAGATGCATCTGCAGCAGGCAGATTGGTGAGGACGAAGTCAAGTATGTTTTCCCCTCTTGTTGGTTGCCTCACCACCTGCCGCATACTCAGTCTAGCAGATATGTCCTTTAGGACTCGACCAGCTCGGTTAGTAGTGGTGCTACCAAGCCACTCTTGGTGATGGACATTGAAGTCCCCCACCCAGAATACATTCTATGCCCTTGCCACCCTCTGTGCTTCCTCCAAGTGCTGTTCAGCATGGAGGAGTACTGACTCATCAGCTGAGGGAGGGCAGTAGGTGATAATCAGCAGGAGGTTTCCTTGTCCATGTTTGACCTGATTCCATGAGACTTCATGGGGTCTAGAGTCGATGTTGAGGACTCCCAGGGCAACTCCCTTCCTACTGTATACCACTGTGCCACCACCTCTGCTGGGTCTGTCCTGCTGGTGGGACAAGACATACCCGGGGATGGTGATGGCATTTCTGGGACATTGTCAGGTATGATTCCGTGAGTATGACTATGTCAGGCTGTTGCTTGACTAGTCTGTGGGACAGCTCTCCCAACTTTGGCACAAGCCCCCAGATGTTAGTAAGGAGGACTTTGCAGGGTCGACAGGGCTGGGTTTGCCATTGTCGTTTCCGGTGCCTAGGTCGATGTCGGGTGGTCCGTCCGGTTTCATTCCTTTTTATTGACTTCGTAGCGGTTAGATACAACTGAGTGGCATGCTAGGCCATTTCAGAGGGCATGTAAGAGTCAACCAAATTACTGTGGGTCTGGAGTCACATGTAGGCCAGACCAGGTAAGGACAGCAGATTTCCTTCCCTAAAGGACATTAGTGAACCAGATGGGTTTGTACAACAATCGACAATGGTTTCATGGCCATCATTAGACTAGCTTTTAATTCCAGATTTATTAATTGAATTCAAATTCCACCTTCTGCTGTGGTGGGATTTGAACCCATGTCCCCAGAGCAATACCCTGGGTCTCTGGGTTACTAGTCCAGTGACAATATCACTACGCCACCGCCTCCCCTATTAGGGGCTTAGAGGCGCAGGGAAAGGCTAATATACTTAATGAGTACTTTGTATCAGTGTTCACTAAGGATGAGGAATCTGACAAAATATCAGTAGAAGTGGAGAGAGTAAAGGCAATGGATAGGGCAAAAATTGAGAGTGGGGAGGTACTAAAAAGGCTGCCTATGCTCAAGGTAGATGAGTCACTTGATGGCTTGCATCTCAGGTTGCTAAACAAAGTCCGGGTGGAGATAATGGAAATGCTTGCCATAATCTTCCAATCTTCCCTGGATAAGGGGGTCGTGCCAGAGGATTGGACAGTGACAAATGTGACACCCTTATTTCAGAAAGGATGTAAGGACAGTCCTAGCAACTACAGACCAGTTAGTTTAACATCAGTGGTGGTTAAGGTTTTGGAAACAATAATCTAGGGAAAAATCAACAGGCACTTGGAGAGGTTTGAGTTAATTAAGGATAGCCAGCACAGATTTGTAATCTTGACTAATCTGATTGAATATTTTGATGAAGTAACAGAGAAGGTTGATGAAGGGAATGTGGTGGATGTTGGTCATATGGATTTTAAGAAAAAGTTTGATTAAGGTCCACATAAAAGTCTGGCTAACAAAACTGAGGCTCATGGAATATGAGGGTCAGTGTCCAATTGGATTAAAAAAAATTGGCTTAAGGACTGAAAACAGTGAGTCATAGTAAATGGTTGTTTTTCAGACTGGAGGATGGTAGACAGAGGTGTTCCGCAAGAGTCAGTGCTGGGACCACTCTTTCTTTTGCTATTTATAAATGACTTGGATCTTGGAATGCAGAGTAGTATTTCAAAATTTGCCGATGACACCAAACTTAGAGATGTGGCAAACAGTGAGAATGATATTAACCACCTACAGCAGATAGGCTAGCAGAATAAGCAGACAGAGAGCAGATGGAATTTAATGCAGTCAAGTGTGAGGTGGTACGTTTGACAAAAGGAAGAGGGAGAGGTAATACATACTTAACGGCACAGTTGTAAAGAGTGTAGGAACAGAGGGACCTTGGGGTACATGTGCATCGATCTTTGAAGGTGGAAGGACATACTGAGAGAGTGGTTAGCAAAACATATGGGATCTTGGACTTCGTAAGCAGAGGCATTGAGTACAAAAGCAGGGAAGTTATGCTAAACCTTTTTAAAGCTCTGGTTAGGCCCCAGCTGGAGTATTGCATCCAGTTCTGGTTACCACACTTCAGGAAGGATGTGGGTGTCCTTGAGGGGATGCAGAGAAGATTTACCAGAATGTTTCCAGAGATGGGGGATTTTAGTTACAAGGTTAGGTTGGAAAAACTGGGGTTGTTCTCCTTACAGCAAAGGAGATTGAGAGGAGATTTAATAGAGGTGTACAAGATTATGACCGGCATAGATAAATTAGACAAGGAAAATCTTTTCCCATTAACTCATGGTACACGAACTAGGGGACACAGATTGAAGATTTTCGGCAAGAGGTGCAAGGGGAATGTGAGGAAGAACTTTTTTACGCAGCGGGTGGTATTAACCTGGAACTCGTTGCCCAAAAGGGTTGTGGAAACAGAGACAATCAATGATTTCAAAAGGAAATTGGGTGGGTACTTGAAAGAAATAAACTTGCAGGACTGCAGGGATTGAGTGAGGTGTGGGACTGACTGGATTGCTCCATGGAGAACTAGCATGGACTTGATGGGCCAAATGGCCTCCTTCTGTGCTGTAAATGACTCTATGACTCTAGCCTCAGCCTGCTCAATTCACTACATCCTGCTCACAAACTTATCAACAATCTCGATCAATCAGGACTCATAGCTAACATTCATACGCTTAATTTCACCCTCACATACTTAGCACTGTTGTAAGTCTAACACCACCCAAACATATTGCATGACACTCACTGGCACACTTCCCTCTTTCTTGTCGGAGAAGGCACACAACTGGAGGCACCAGGAACTACCAAGAGGGGGAAAAGCATGCCTTCATGTTCTAGCCCCCAAGGAGGAGACCATGCTGGTCCTTATCGGAACAGCCATTGCTGAGGCCATGGGCAGCGACAGGGCTGAAACGATCAAAGTGACATTTTCATAGCTAATCCTCCTTCTCACATCCCACTTCCCCCTCAACCCACAATCCCCTCTGACTTACAAGTTGCAGTTGGTGTAAGCATGCATCTCTTACTTTCCCCCCACCTCCCTCACCACAACCTTATCCTTGTGCCTTTTTCCTTTCATATACCCAAGAAATGCAATCTGGCCAGGCAGTGGAGGAACACCAAGGAGCAAGTGGTGAGACTGCCTTTAAAGAGGAGATGGTTCATGAGGTACATTCCCACCAGGGGGAAAGATGGGACAAACAAATCCGGAGCTCCATGGATGATGAAAGAAATAGAGAGTAAGATGAAGCAAAAAAGAGTGAGCATGACAGATGTCAGGTTGCAGAACCAGGCTGAATATAGAAAGTTCAGAGGAAGGTGAAAAAAGTAATAAGAGAAGCAAAGAGAGAATACGAGAAGAGAATGGCAGCTAACATAAAAGGGAATCCAAAGCTTTATCATAGGCATATAAACAGTAAGAGGGTGGTAAAAGGAGGGGTGGGCCAATTAGGAACAAAAAAGGGGATTTATGCATGGAGCAGAGGGCATGGCTGAGGTATTAAATGAGTACTTTGCATCTGTTTTTACGAAGGAAGAAGATGCTGCCCAAATCATGGTGAAAGTGGAGGTAGTTGAGACACTGGATGGGCAAGAAATTGATAGAGAGGAGGTCTTAGATAGGCTGTACTGGATGTTGATAAGTCACCAGGACCAAATGAGATGCATCCGAGAATACTGAGGGAGGTAAGGGCGAAAATTGCGAAAGCACTGGCCATAATATTCAAATCCTCCTTAGATACAGGGACGGTGCCAGAGGACTGGAGAATTGCAAATGTTACACCGTTGTTCAAAAAGGGGTATGAGGATAAACCCAGCAACTACAGGCCAGTCGGCTTAACCTCAGTGGTGGGAAAGGATAATTTGGGACAAAATTAACATACGCTTTGACAAATGTGGATTAATTAAGGAAAGCCAGCATGGATTTGTTAAAGGCAAATTGTGTTTAACTAACTTGACTGAGTTTTTTGATGAGGTAACTGAGAAGGTTGATGAGGGTAATGCAGTTGATGTGGTGTACATGGTCTTCCAAAAGACGTTTGATAAAGTTCCACATAACGGGCTGGTCAGCAAAGTCAAAGCCCTGGAATAAAAGGGACAGTAGCAAATGGATATAAAGTTGACTGAGTGACAGGAAATAGAGAGTAGTGGTAGACAATTGCTTTTCGGACTGGAGGAAGGTATATAGTGGGGTTCCCCAGGGGTCACTACTAGGACCATTGCTTTTCATGAAACATTTTAATGACTTATACTTGGGTGTATAGGGCACAATTTCAAAATTAGCAGATGACACAAAACTTGGAAATATTGTGAACTGAGAGGAGGATCGTGATAGACTTCAAGAGCACATAAACAGGCTGGTGGAATGGGTGGACGAGTGGCAGATGAAAATTAATGCAGGGAAGTGTGAAGTGATACATTTTGGTCAGAAGATCAAGGAGAGACAATGTAAAATAAAGGATACAATTCTAAAGGGGGTTCAGGAGCAGAGGGATCTGTGGGTATAAGTACCAAAGTTTTGAAGGTGGCAGGGCAAATTGAGAAAGTGTTTAATAAAGCATATGGGATCCTGGGCCTTATTAATAGAGGCATAGCATACAAAAACAAGGAAGGTATGGTGAACCTTTATAAAACATTGGTTTGGCCTCAATGGCATATTATGTCCAATTCTGGGCACTACAGTTTAGGAAGGATGTGCTGGCATTAGCGAGTGCAGAGAAAAGACTTATGAGAATGGTTCCAGGGATAAGGGAATACAGTTATGTGGATAGATTAAAGAAGTTAGGGTTGTTCTCCTTCGAGAAGAGAAGGTTGGGAGGAGATTTGATAGAGGTATGCAAAATCATGAAGGGAACCAGAGGACACTGATTTAAGGTGAGTGGCAAAAGAACCCAAGGGTACATGACGAGAAAATGTTTTACACTGCGAGTGGTTGAGATCTGGAATGCATTGCCTGAGACTGCGGTGGAGGAAGATTCCATCATGGCTTTCAAAAGGGTATTGAATAATTAACTGAGAAGAAATTTGCAGGGCTGTGGGGAAAAGGCAGGGGAGTGGGAAGAGCTGAGTTGCTCTTGCAGAGAGCTGGCACATACATGATGGGGCAATAGACCTCCTTTTGTGCTGTAACCATTCTATGATTCTATTCTATGAAGACACACCGTTATTTGATTTTACATTCACAGCCACCAGATCAGATACAGACACGAAGCTTCAAGGGTAGTTTAAAGGAAAGATCTGCATGTGGTGAGACGCCAAGCACAATTGAACTGCAGCCAGGGCAGGGGCAAGGTTAGGCAGGTGTCAACTCACAAGGGGTGAAGTTGCACATGGATTCTGCTGCAGAGGACTCAGGTAAGGATTTTGATGGGGCAGGCTACAGAAAAAGGCTGATGGGTGGACACAACAAAATACTAGGTGGGAAGCCGACCAGAAAGTCTGCACTCAATGGCGAGGAACTTGGAGGAGTCCAGCACCAACTTGGCACAGGGCTTTGCGCAGAGCTTGGAGCCCATCCTTTCCAGCATGGAACTGGTGGCCAACTTCATCAACACACTTGTGGAGCCAACCATGATGTGGCGCCTCAGCTTACAGTGCAGCATAAACAGCTTCCAACAAAAGTCTGAGTACTGCACTCGAAGCTCAGACTGAATTCAGGCAAGCTCAGACTGCTGCCATCTTGCCTGTAGATACCAGTTTTAAAGGGGTTGCAGAGTGTCACAGTAGTCGAGCAATCTGTCCTCCAGCAGATTACTAGGATGGCTGAGAGGCTGCTCAGGAGGAGTGGGAATGGGAGCACGAGCCTGTTGTCCTCTGTTTGGATGACAACATTCATCCTACCACCCTTGCCACTCTGCCAGTGCCTTTGCTGTTGCCAGTCAGCCAGTCAGGCCAGATGCTGCCGTCCATGCTAAGATGATGCAGTCTAAAGCCGGGCCTTCTAGGCTCAAAGTTACTTGAGGTCATCCTCCAAAACCACGCAGTCTTGGCCGCTGAAATTTAGCTGCGTTCCACCACCTATTCTGCAGCCACTGGGGTAATACTGCGTAAAAGCATTAGGACAGGCGAAAGCAAACAGAAGATAGACACTAAGGCAATTCACAAGAGTGACTAGTTTAAGATTGTATGCAAATTGGCATGATTCTATTTATAAATTTGGCTTGGAATGTTTATTATGTAGTGGCTTTTACTTTTCTAATGTGGCAAGAGGATGCTGTGATGTTCAGTGACAGAGGGAAGGTATGGAGTGTAGCACTGTTGGTGGATGGGAAGTTAGGGTTGAGGTTAATGGTATCGCACCTGAGTTACTTTTTTACATGCAGCCCATGCAGAAAGATGCAGTGTAAGTTGCAGCCTCCCTTCCTCTTCCTCCTTTTCTGCCTCATCCTCTTCCATATGCTTCTCTTCCTCCTTCTCCTCATGTTCCTGCTCCTCAGCTTCTCGCCTGATAGGTGGTGGCAAGCGCTGTTCCCTCATGATGGCAAGGTTGTGCAGCATGCAACATACTACCACACATCTTGAGATCCATTCAGCCTAGTACTGCAGTGCTCCTCCGGAGTGATCCAAGCAGAGAAATTGTTTCAACATGCCAATGGTCTACTCTATCAAATGGCAGCATGGCTCTTATTATATACATGCTGTGCATGGGTTGTGCATGTGAGTCATCAGCCATATCATCAGCGGATAATCCTTGTTGACCAGCAGCAACCCTTTGGTTTTCCGTGGTACCTGAAATACAGCTAGCACAGTGGACTGCCACAGAATGAAGGTATCATTACTGCAGCCAGGATATTGTGCATTGACCTTCATGATGCACTGCCTACGATTACGCCAGATACATGTTGAGGGAGTGGAATCCCTATCAGTTCTGGTACAGGGCAGAATTGACATGCAGCACCTGCAAAGCAATGTGTATGCAGAGAATGGCACTCTGCACCACGGGGAACTCTGCAAGCCTTATAAACCCTCATATTCAATCTACCTGCTTGCCTCTGGCAAGAGGGAATAAAATGAAGTTATCTCTCTTTGAAAAGAGATCCTCAGTGATTTCCCTTATGCAACAGTGGACTGCAGACTGTGTGATGTTACTGATATCTCCAGAACCAGCCTGGAAGGATCCAGACACAGAAAATTTCATCGCCACGGTCACCTTCACCGCCACTGGCAATGCAGTCTTTGCCCTGCTCCGAGGTAGGAGCTATGGCTGTATCAGTGACGACCTCCTCAGTGAAGTGCAGATGGCTCAAACATCGGTCATTGCTGAGGTTCAGGTCCGAGAATGGTCCCTGAACACCCTGGGCCAATATGGCTTCCTGATGAGAGCCCTTCTACCCCTCTTCCTCCTCCCTCTTCCAGCAGTTTGTCCTGCTCTGCACCACCTCTGCTCAATCCTCCTGCTGCTTTATGGGCATTTGGTCATGTGAGGTTAAGAGAGGGCATTGACTGAATTGTGGAGCTCCAAAATGGTTGCACAGGAATCAAATCAGCATTGCACACTAATTGATATCATGATCTGCCTGTTCTGCATACTTCTGACAAACATTAACTGCGAGTATGTTCATACCTTTATCAAGTTGGCATCTGGTGCAATTCATGTCAAAAGTGTGCATGTGTTCTGCAACACTATTTTGGATCCCTATTGGAACTCATAGCACCCAGAAAACGGGTGCTAAGAAACACAATTTCTCACCCCAGGAAAAAGAGGGAGAGGAGGAAAGCACATAAGGGAAGGTGTATAATAGGGTGGAAGGCAGGAGCTAAATGACAAAAGGTATGATGGTGCAAGGCAAAAGGGGATGGTAGTGGGACAAGTAAGGGAACAAATGATGGGTGTAGATGCTGTATATGGCAACAGCAGAACCATTGCTAGCAACTGTTGTCTGAAAAAAATGGGAGCAGTGATCTGAAATAGTTGAACTCAATGTTGAGTTTGGAAGGTTGTAAATGCTATTATTTAGTTGGGCTATCAGACAGTGAATGAATAATTAGCAAAAATTGATGAAGTAATTCACCGCCTTTTAACAAGAACCTCTATTGTTTATCCAACAATGTGACCCAGTTAGTCACTCTGTTTATTCATTTTACAGGTGCCACAGTTGATCAATCCACAAAACCTTATAGCTCATATTTGATTCTGGGCCAATGTCATTGTCAGTTTTGTAAATGTTTTATGAAAGAAATCTTGTACGCGGGTCGCCTTTGTTTTTATTTAAGGAGGGGTCTGTCATTTGCTCAACATACTATACTTGCACAAATATCTCTTGAACTTGTGTATGAGCTTAAGAAGTGCCCAAGAAATAGCTTTACTCAAAAACCTGCATAATTCTCCAGTGCTGATTCGAAACATTTTTGTTTTTTTTATGGGCTAAATTTAATTATTTTTTTCAGTCTTGGAAGCAGAAATGGTCGCACACTGAAACTATTGTCACTTTATCATCTTTGCACATTTTCTTTACCTTTCTTTTAGCTCTCACTTTGATTATTTCCTTGCAGCTACAACAGCAATGGAAGAAACTGTAAATCATCTCTGTATTCATTACAAAATCAATTTCCTCCCACATTTTTTGTGTGCTGGGAGGAATCTTGAGATTTCCTTCTTCCAGAAAGCTCACTGGGCAAATGCAAACTCAGACAAAAGCAACCGTGAAGAGGATCCTAGGAGAAAACAAGCTCTGCCTTGCTGGAAGGCAACCTTTTAATATCTGGGGTATTATGGAACAGGACATCAGAAATGCTCCATCCATCAATATTGGCGACCATGCTCTGGAAGTGGTTCAAGAGTTCACCTACCTAGGCTCAACAATCACCAGTATCCTGTCTCTCGATGCAGAAATCAGCAAGCGCATGGGAAAGGCTTCCACTGCTATGTCCAGACTGGCCAAGAGAGTGTGGGAAAATGGCGCACTGACACGGAACACAAAAGTCTGAGTGTTTCAAGCCTGTGTCCTCAGTACCTTGCTCTATGGCAGTGATGCCTGGACAACGTATGTCAGCCAAGAGTGACGTCTCAACGCATTCCATCTTCGCTGCCTCCGGAGAGAATCCTTGGTATCAGGTGGCAGGACCATATCGCCAACACAGAAGTCTTTGAGGCAGCCAACATCCCCAGCATACACACCCTACTGAGCCAGCGGCGCTTGAGATGGCTTGGCCATGTGAGCTGCATGGAAGATGGCAGAATCCCCAAGGACGCATTGTACAGTGAGCTCGTCACTGGCATTAGTCCCACCGGCCATCCATGTCTCCGCTTTAAAGACGTCAGCAAACGCGACATGAAGTCCTGTGACATTGACCACAAATCTTGGGAGTCTGTTGCCAGTGATCGCCAGAGCTGGCAGACAGCCATAAAGGCGGGGCTAAAGTGTGGCGAGTCGAAGAGACTTAGCAGTTGGCTACTGAATATTTTTATTCATTCCCTTTTGACTTCTCATGGTAGAAAAACAGAAAATCCAGGAAACACTTAGCAGGTTAGTCAGCATCTGTGGAAAGAACAGACAAATTAACATTTTGAATATGGATCTTTCATCAAAACCGGATGTTGTTACAGATGAACAGTACTTAAAATGGAATAGAACAAAGGGAGGGGAAGGAAAAGCATTCACACACACAACTACACGAGAAAAGAAATAGGATGAGCTATAAAGTGCTTAATTAGAAAACAGGAGATGATTAAATAGTAGAAATGATTATCGTGTGCGATAAGAGGTATAATAATTATCCTTCCTCCCAATTTCTTTGCTGCCATTGCATCCCCTTCCTCTTTATCTTTCCAGTACCGATTCCCTTTTCTATCACCATCTCACTTCCAGCACTACCCCAACCTGTTCCACTTATAACTATCCAATCAACTTCCCATTTCCTCACCTCATGCTTGTTAGGCCTATCACTCACCTCACCCTTAACAATCCACTCCTATTTGCTTCCTCAAATTTAACAGCAAAGGTCAGGATCAACTGAACAACAGAAACAAACTCAAAAAACAAGAAGTTTAAGGTTTTTATATTTTTGATTTTACTTTAAAATTTAAATAAATCATAAAGATTGTCTTCCATATTAGACTAGACAAAAACTGCTGCTCACTTGCTGAAGTAATCTGTAGCATCTTAATTCTTAAAATCTTTTCATTCTCTGATTGACTATTGGTTCTAGTTCCCCTTTGTGTTGGGTCTCACACCATTAACATCTCTATCCAAACTTATGGAAGGAGTCAGAGACAAGAAAGGATCTGTTCCTTTTTGATTACAGAACCTTGGAATTTTACAGCAGAGAGGAAATTTGGCCCATCAACCTTGTGCAAGTTCTCCGAAAGATCTATCCACTTAAATCCTGTTCTCTTACCCTTTTAAATTGTTCTTTTTCAAATACTTATCCATTTCCACGTTAAAGCTATAAGGATTCTGCTTCTGCCACTATTTCTGGTCTTAACGACACTTTGTACACAAAAACAAATTCTCCGAATCATTCTCTTCATTTTTTTGATTTTTTTTTATTCGTTCAGGGGATGTGGGCGTCGCTAGACTAGGCCAGCATTTATTACCCATCCCTAATAATGATATAAAATTTATTCCCTTCAGTTATCAGCTCACAGGCTAATGGAAATAGTTTTTCCCTGTTCAGCTTATGAAAAAAACCCTTTATGATTTGGGACTCTTCTTTAGAAAAGAGAAGTCTGAGGAATGAACCGATAGAGGTCTTTAAAATTATGAAAAGTTTTGATAAGGTGTACATGGAGAAGTTGTTCCCATTTGCGGATGAGACCAAAACTAGAGGCCATAAATAAAAGATAGTGACTAATAAATCCAATAGAAATTCAGGAGAAATATCTTTACGCAGAGAGTGGAACTCACTACCACAAGGAGTAGTTAAGGCGAATAACATAGATACATTTAAGGGGAAGATAGACAAGCATGTGAGGGAAAAAAGAAACAGAAGGATATGTTAATGAGGTTGGATGAAGAGAATGGGGGAAGCTCATGTGAAGTATAAACACTGGCATGGGCCTGTTGGGCCGAATGGCCTGTTTCTGTGCCATAAATACTTGTAATATTGTGTAATTATGATCACCTCCATTACATCTCCTCTTAACCTTCTCTGTTCCAACAATTAAAAACAGAAATTAGTGCTAAATTTGAAATGAACATTTTCCAAATATCCCATGTTTTTGCTTTTTGTCTGATTCATGTTATTGTCCAGTCACAATATCCTGAGTGGAAGCTGGCTGCTTAATTTTATTTGCTGTGTCTTTTGGTCTGGTACTTTCTCAAAACTCCTATGTGCTGTGTGTGATAGTACACCAGTTTCAATGATGCAGAATTGAGGATGAATAGCTTCCAGTTTTGTTGGAAGTCATTGTTCAGGATGATCTACTTGTCCGCATATGCCAGCAGGTGACGCTACTACTATCTTCAGTGATCCATGCTTGCTGCTTTACATAGAACTGCAACTAGTGTCTGGAGAATTTGAAAAGCTTTACATTGCAATATATTACATGTGTGACTATTCCCAGATTCCCACTGGGAGCTTGAGAGCTCAAATCATACAGATTAGTGTGGAGATGCAAATGTCAGTAGGATTCAACATGCAAGAAGAGAACAATTAGAGAAGGGGACAGTAATCATTGATAAATAGAAAAGGAATGCCTATTACAGTCCCAAGGCCTTTCCAGCTTCTGGATAATACAACATTGAACACAATGAGCTCTATAATTACACATTCCATGCCATTACAGTTTACATATGATGATTAATTTTATGTATTAATCCAGGTTGTGGAGTTCAGGCAACCAGAATAGATGTCGCTATATACAAAATTCTGCGCCACAACCATAAACCATCATTGGTAAGAAAGAGAATATGCGTATCTATTCAGCATTAGTATTTCCTATCAAATGCACATACGTTTGTACTGTTGTGAAAATTATGTCTATGATGGATGGCCCCTTATAAATATGATGCTCTATTTGCATTGAGCAGATTGTTTCAAGAAAGTGCTGCCTGCATCTTTTATTGCAACAGGTTATTATCTATTTAAATTAACAAATTAAAACCCAACATAAAAGCAGCAGCAGAGGACAAATGGTCTTCGAGCCATAGATTCCAATTGTAATTGTAGTAAAGTGTTGGGAAAAGTGCAAGCTGTAAGATGAAGTGAATACCCAACGACCCCGAAGCAGTTAACCATACAAGTTAGGCCTTGGAAGCCCTGATATGTGCATTTCAAAATGATTGAGGTTGATCAGGCCATCCTGTTTGAAAATTGGGCTCACAGTTTACCAGACCTGACAGCATACATGTGTGGAATAACAAAATGCAGAGTTTCTTCATCGAACATTTGAATATTACAAGAGCAGTAAGGTAATACACGTATCTATCTCTCTCAGGAAAACCCATCAATCAATTGAAAAAGATCACACTCACACCAGTGTTAAGAAACAATGGATAATTAATGAGTTCCATAAGTGCTCTGCAGCGCTCTGCAGCTGCAATGTGCCGATAACTAAATGGTGTAATTTTTATGAAATGTAAAACAATAACAATAGGGAACTCCTCTGTGGTGGACGTTTACTGTCCAAGGCCAGCTTGTACCACATGGCTGCTCTGCTGTACTCTTTCCCATGCAGAGTGCTCCTTTTTCAGCTTGAACGACTTCTGCGACAGTTTCTTGGCTCAATGCCAAGTCGCTCAAGCATTTCCTTGACAGTCGCTACAGCCTCCCTTCCCCCTACACACGCATCCCTGGACTGGACAGCATTTCATGAGGAAATGAATGCTGCTGACGGTCCAACAGCGATGTTGGTTTGTGTTGCATTCACTCCTTACAGGGCCTTAGTTTGTCTAGCCAAAGACCTTCGCAGCATGTGTCAGCTTTACCATTGGCAAAGACATGCTGTTCCTTGTTTGATTATTTAATGGTTAAAGACAGCCTGCTGGGACTAATCTGTCTCCTCCTAGCCTGCTGATCTTTTGTTTGCAGATCGTTAAAGGAAGGGGACAGTGTTCTCCTGTTCCAATCTAAACAAAGTCGACAACAAATTTAATAGCAACAGAAACGTAGATTGAATCTGTGTAGCCCATTAATTTTAATCATTTTAGACTGTTATTTTACACTTCATGATTAGTGCCTTTTTAACTGAACTTTTACACATGCCAGTATATCTGTTTAAAAAGACATCCACATGACAACTGGATTTAACCCTTTTTAGTCAATTCTGTCCCACATATAAAGACCTACTGAGATTGGCACCAGAATTCATTGTCATGTCATGTGTATTGTGGCACTGTGGCAAAAATGATGCATCCCTATTTTGACTATTCTCCCATGTTATAGGAAATAAGGCTCTCCAAACCCCTTTGCAGGAAAACTGCACCTCTTTAAAGAAATCATTTCACATACAGTCATCTACACTGAATGGGAGTCTGAAAGTGGGGGCTGAGTGATACGTCTGTTGAATAATTTTATATATAAATAAGGGTCAATGTCTTATAATTAGTACAGATGATTGTAAGTAGGTTGCAATATAAAAATGCATTCGCTGCTTGCAATCATAGGGTGGAGTTTTGTGAAATTTGAGCTTTGTCTGTATTTTATAATTAAGCTGTCTTGAATCATGAACGTTTTGGTACAAATTCGGCCTAATATGCTCTGCATCAGAGATATTAAATCCCATTTCTCTTCTCCTTTCTCATACTTTTGTTTTCCCTCTTCAGCTCTTCATGAAAATGGGCAATTGCCAAACGCAATGTATTGGTATAGAACTGAGTCATGCATATGAGGATTTTAAATCATATCATTTGAACTGATCTCAGGCAAAACATCAGCAGGATTACAGTCTTAGGCTAAGGAGGGAGGAAACATCTACGGATGTTCTTTTCCAGATCACCATTCAGGGAAGGTGTCTGGACATCAGGTGATGACAACTTCCCTTACCTTCCTCCTACCAGTGGTCAATACTCTGCTAACATTCTCCTTCACACAAAGAAAAGTAAAGTTTGTGAGGTGTAGCTAGTGTCTGGAGGATCACACCCCAGTATGAGTTAGTATTGAACGGCAGGAATTTAAAGCACAGAATGTAGTCATTTGGCCCATCATGTCTACACAGGCTCTTTGCAAGAACAATCCAAAATTAATCTCACTGTCCTGCTCTCTCCCAATAACATTGTATCTTCCTCTACTTCATATATATAATGTATATCCAAATTTTCCTTAAGGAATGCAAGGTCTCTGCCTCAACCACGCTTTGTGGCAAATTATTCTGTGCCCCAACAATGCACTGTGTCAAGAAATTTGTCCAAACATCTCTCTTCACTCACCTAGTGGCAATTTTTAATTGATCATCTCTCATTACTGGCTTGCCAACCAGAGGAAATACCTGTCAGCAATGTTATCATATGAACTTTTTAGAATAAATAGATCTATAGATAGAAACATAGAAAATAGGAGCAGGAGTAGGCCATTTGGCCCTTCGAGCCTGCTCTGCCATTCATTATGATCATGGCTGATCATCCAACTCCCTAACTGTTCCTGCTTTCACCCCATACCCTTTGATCCCTTTAGACCCAAGAGCTATATCTAACTCCTTTTTGAAAACATACAATGTTTTGGCCTCAACTGCTTTCTGTGGTAGCAAAATAGATTAATCCCTCAATGAAAATAATGATGAGTGGTATTTAATAAGACCGTAATCAGCATTGGTGCAATAATTTTTTCACTTTAATAATTTCCAGGTTTATATAATCATGACTTGCTGTGCTATGTTTGCAGTGATGTCACAACAGTCACCATTGATTGCGCCAGTAGTGAACACTTCAAACAGGATGAGAGCCTTTGACCCATTCATCACATACTAATGTTACTCTCTGTAACCTGCACTACTCCACTCAGCTGCAGTAATGACAACATATGGCATCATTCCAGAGTTGGTAGCGGGCTAAAGTCAGACTTCAGTCCTGAATGAGTTAAGCATGAACAAAAAGCAGGCATTCTGAATCGGGGTATTGACAATCTGAAACAGCTATAAGCTGAAGTATACTGTGAAATTATTTACAGCAGCTCATTAAAGCTAGCTAACATTTCTGCATTATATGTACTGCATTATTTATGCACAGAAGTGTTGCAGATTCCCCTCTTTGGATTAACAGAGGTCATGGTTATCTGCAAACTGTCACAGTGAATAGTTTACAGTAGCTGACAGCTCAACACAAACATCTAGCATGCAATAACCATCAAAGAAATTTAGATAAATTGCCTTTGAAACGTTGGGGTCATGTGCCTTGGACGGAGAAAAAAAGAGAACAGACTTCCCAGTGTGGAATGTGGTTTCTAAAACCCCTAAATCTACAGCCAAGGAAACCATTGCAACTGTATCCCAAAATTTCACGAGCTACTAATAGGGGTGTATCATGTATATCCTGTTCCTGGCAGTTGGTTATATGCTTCAAAGAATGGTTGTCGTCAGGAATTTTGTCTTGCAAGCTAGTAATTGTCGCATTGAACAAATTGCCTATAAATATCCAACGTGATGTTGTATTGTAAGTCTGCCATGAATTATTATTTTGAAGAATTGAAAGATGTTATAATTCATTTGGAAAATGTTGTCGTTTCTACTCTTCAAATGCATTGTGCGAGAGATATTAGGATGTCTATTGGGAGGACAGTGTTAAGTCACTGCAAAAGATTGGAGTGAGCACTGTATGATTGAAAATCAGTACCTTCCAAATTTTAATGTTTTCATCCTTCTGTTCAAATCCCTCCATGGTCTTGCCCTTCTGATCTCTGTAATCTCCTCCAGCCCTACAACCCTGTGAGAACTCTGCATTCTTACAATTCTGGCCTCTTGTGCATACCTGATTTTCTTCACTCCACCATTGGCAGCCATGCCTTCAGCTGCCTGGGCCCTAGGCTCTAGAACGCCCTCCGTAAACCTCTCTGCCTTTCTATCTCTCCCTTCTCCTTAAAACCTATCGCTTTGGCCAAGCTTTTCGTGCTGTTAGGAAGGGAGTTCCAGGATTTTGACCCAGCGACAGTGAAGGAACGGTGATATAGTTCCAAGTCAGGATGGTGTGTGGCTTGGAGGGGAATTTGCAGGTGGCGGTGTTCCCATGCATCGGCTGCCCTTGTCCTTCTAAGTGGCAGAGATCATGGGTTTGGAAAGTGCTATCTAGGGAGCCTTGATGCATTGCTGCAGTGCATCTTGTAAATAGTACACACTGCTGTCACTGTGCGTCAGTGATGGAGGGAGTGAATGTTTGTGCCATGTATGTACATCCGTCTTCTTTTGTTGCTCTTAATTTGCTCTGAACAGGCTCCAGAAGCTGGCCGAGCGCGTCTACCCTGAGGCACAGTGTGGCTTTCGTGCAGAGAGATCGACTATTGACATGCTGTTCTCCCTTCGTCAGATACAGGAGAAATGCCGTGAACAACAGATGCCCCTCTACATTGCTTTCATTGATCTCACCAAAGCCTTTGACCTCGTCAGCAGACGTGGTCTCTTCAGACTACTAGAAAAGATCGGATGTCCACCAAAGCTACTAAGTATCATCACCTCATTCCATGACAATATGAAAGGCACAATTCAACATGGTGGCTCCTCATCAGAGCCCTTTCCTATCCTGAGTGGTGTGAAACAGGGCTGTGTTCTCGCACCCACACTTTTTGGGATTTTCTTCTCCCTGCTGCTTTCACATGCGTTCAAATCCTCTGAAGAAGGAATTTTCCTCCACACAAGATCAGGGGGCAGGTTGTTCAACCTTGCCCGTCTAAGAGCGAAGTCCAAAGTACGGAAAGTCCTCATCAGAGAACTCCTCTTTGCTGACGATGCTGCTTTAACATCTCACACTGAAGAATGCCTGCAGAGTCTCATCGACAGGTTTGCGTCTGCCTGCAATGAATTTGGCCTAACCATCAGCCTCAAGAAAACGAACATCATGGGGCAGGATGTCAGAAATGCTCCATCCATCAATATTGGCGACCACGCTCTGGAAGTGGTTCAAGAGTTCACCTACCTAGGCTCAACTATCACCAGTAACCTGTCTCTAGATGCAGAAATCAACAAGCGCATGGGTAAGGCTTCCACTGCTATGTTCAGACTGGCCAAGAGAGTGTGGGAAAATGGCGCACTGACACGGAACACAAAAGTCCGAGTGTATCAGGCCTGTGTCCTCAGTACCTTGCTCTACGGCAGCGAGGCCTGGACAACGTATGCCAGCCAAGAGCGACGTCTCAATTCATTCCATCTTCGCTGCCTTCGGAGAATACTTGGCATCAGGTGGCAGGACTATATCTCCAACACAGAAGTCCTTGAAGCGGCCAACACCCCCAGCTTATACACACTACTGAGTCAGCGGCGCTTGAGATGGCTTGGCCATGTGAGCCGCATGGAAGATGGCAGGATCCCCAAAGACACATTGTACAGCGAGCTCGCCACTGGTATCAGACCCACCAGCCGTCCATGTCTCCGTTATAAAGACGTCTGCAAACGCGACATGAAATCGTGTGACATTGATCACAAGTCGTGGGAGTCAGTTGCCAGCATTCGCCAGAGCTGGCGGGCAGCCATAAAGACAGGGCTAAATTGTGGCGAGTCGAAGAGACTTAGTAGTTGGCAGGAAAAAAGACAGAGGCGCAAGGGGAGAGCCAACTGTGCAACAGCCCCAACAAACAAATTTCTCTGCAGCACCTGTGGAAGAGCCTGTTACTCCAGAATTGGCCTTTATAGCCACTCCAGGCGCTGCTTCACAAACCACTGACCACCTCCAGGCGCGTATCCATTGTCTCTCGAGATAAGGAGGCCCAAAAGAAGAAATTTGTAAATATGATTCTTTGTGCTTAATTCTTTCCATGTGAAACCTGTCTTAACTGAATGGCATTGATTTTTGAGACAATCAGAACACTACTTCAACACTTCCCAGTTAACTTAGAATGAGCAAACAAAGCTGTTAACAAATTTTAGTCATGCATTTTCCCTGAATCCAGCTGTAATTGTTCTGCAGAGGTGTCAGATTCAGTAGTAATGTGCACTGGGTTCCTGTAGATGGAGTGAGTGAGCAACAATTTAGCTTGTACAGACTGAAGAATGCACAACTTGCAATTATATAACATCTTCAGCATTTAACATATCCTGAGGCACTTAATAATGGAAGTACACAGGGACACAGGCACCAAACCATGGAGGGAAAGACTCGGAAGGGAAATTAACAGCCTGTTCAAAAAGATGAATTTTACAAAAGGCTTTTAAAGAAGAGATGTGAAGAGGCAGAAGGCTTTAGCGAGGGAATTCCAGCCAGTACAACAAAGGTATTGAAGGTTCTGCTGCCAATGGTAAGGTGAAAGGAGGGAAGAAATGCACAAAAGGCCAGAGTCAGTGGACGGAAGGCTGTGAGTGAGAGATTCCTGAGACAGGAAAGGGCAAGGCCATGGATGGATTGAAGACAAAGATGAGAAGTTCAATTTTGAAATATTGGGGAAAGGAAGTAAAAATCAGCCAAAGCAGAGCAAGGTGACATAGTGGAGGGACAGGATATGGACAACTGTGCTTTAGGCAATTTGGAATTTATGGAGGGTGGAAATGGGAGGCCAGAAATGATCACATCAGAATAATTTTGAGGCCTCCTAACAGTGGAATTACAGCAGTGAAACCACAAAAATCGAGAGGAAGAATTTAACACCCTGTTCCCACTGGTTTGTGGGCATCACAATTTGGCCTAGTCCTTGGAATAGGTGGTTCATGAGGCACCTGAAGCAAATGCACTGCTTGTTTCGGCATTTAAATTGGATTGGTATGACAACAGTGAGACTCCAATGCCATTTTAGGAGTCAACTGGCCAGTGTGTGCAGCATGCTTTCTCTGACAACTATCAGCTGGCAGTCCAGCTGAGAAGGAGCTCAAAGCTAAGTTTTTATATTTATTTTGTGAGGCTGGAAGGAGCAGGAGTGTTTCTCCAAGCTCCTCAAAAATAACCTGAGCCACATCTGCACTGGCTCCCTCCTCTCCTTAGAATGGACCTCCCTAACTTATTTTGTACAGGGCCTGGAGAGCAGCCAGCAGCCAATGTTTTGGTGGCCCAGAGCTAGCAGGCTGCCCTGCCTAGGGTGTTTGTTTTTTGACCGCTGCCCACCATCTTAACGTCAATGAGGCCCGATCTCTCATTGGCGCTGCTTAAAAACAAGTCTCAGAGACATTGGAGCTGAGGTAGGGGTAAAGGCGGCCAGTGTTATGCAGGTGGGAACATGTAATCTTGATGATGAACAAGGTGAGGGGATCAAAGCTCAGTTCAAGGTTGAATAAGTTGCAAGGTTTTGCACAGTCTGTTTCAGTCAGAGTGAGTGGGCAGGGAGGGGAGTGAATCTGTGTCAAAGCCACAAAGTTTATGAAGCGGGCTGAAAACGATTGCTTAATTTGAAATGGAGGAGATTATGACTACTCTCTGATCTGATGTCAAACAACCAGTCTGACAGCATGGAAGTAGTCACTGGCTTGAGAGAGGTGGTTGAAGGGGTCAAGTTCAGCATGCATGTGAAAGCTGAACCCATGATGTCAACTAGGGGCAGTGTGTGAATGAGAAAGAGGAGAGGGTAAAGACATATTCAAGGACCTTAGGGAGTAAAGGGAGCAAGAGATGAGACAATAGTTGTACAGGATGGATAGGTTGAGGTTGGATATTTGAGCAAGAAATTTAAAATGATAGGGATGGTACCTGAGGAAAGGGGACCATTTTCAATGTCAGTTATGATGGGAGTCAGGAGGAGCAGTTGAGTGGCCAAAGACTGAGTGGGGAGTGGATCAAGGGGCTGAGGGGTGAGCCTCAAGTAAAAAGGGATAACAGAGAGGGTCAACTCAGAGTCACTAATCTGGTGGCCTTGGGTTAGGGTCAGGAAGAAGATATTTAACGGGAAGGTTACTGCAATGGTAAGCAAGGAATCTAATTGTGAATTTCTCTACTTCTGTTCTCTATTTCAACAGAACAGAAAAAATTACCAAACATACATATCCAGTAAATCTGACAATATGTCCCAGCTATTTGCTATTGGAACCGGTCAGTATGTAATCCCAAGGAAAACAAAGAGCACTGGAATGCAAACAAACCCTATATTTGGACATGCTCTGAAGTTTCATGTGATTTCTCTGTATATCGAATTAATTTACATGCCTGAAGTGATCAAGTACCAAATAGAAAAAGGAATTGTCAAGTATGCACAGTCCATATATGGATAGACCTGGAAGGTGTAGCTGAGATAGTTATACATAGAAATTGCTGTAAGAAAAACTGGGCAGATGCAGAGACCCAGCATCGGCATTGACCCTGCAGTGTTGCATCAAGAATTAGACCACTTACAAGTTCAAAATTAAATTACCAAAATATATTTGTGCAATTTCACTGTTTCTTTGTGATAATGTATTGTGGGGATTCCTCACTAAATATTCCAGTGCTCCTTCTATATGTTACTCTAGTGGGAGTAGGGTGTGAGATGGCTTGCTGCTGGATTCTCATGAAAGTTTTCTGAGATGGGGATGGTTGATTATCTCCTTCTACAAGGTCCGAATGATTCCCTCCAACTGCCAAAGACAAGGCTGAAGCTTATGCAACCATCTTCGTCCAGAAGTGCCGAGTGGATGATCCATCTCCTCTGCCTCCCGAGGTCCCCAGCATTACAGACTCCATTCTTCAGCCCATTTGATTTACTTCACGTGATATGAAGAAATGGCTGAAGGCACTGGATACAGCAAAGGCTATGGATCCTGACAACATTCCAGCTGCAGTACTGAAGTCTTGTGCTCCTAAACTAGTTGTGACCCCTAACCAAGCTGTTCCAGTACAGCTACAACACTGGCATCTATCCGGCAATGTGGAAAATTGCCCATGTATGTCCTATCCGCAAAATGCGGCACAAATCAAATCCGGCCAATTACTGTCCTATCAGTCTGCTCGGAAGACCTTACACAAATCAACGACTCTCGGAAGACCGAGCTCAGTAGACTCAATGTGGACATTGCAGCACTTCAGGAGACACGCCTCCCTGCGAGCGGATCACTAAGAGAGCAAGACTACACATTCTACTGGCAGGGTAGGCATCCAGAAGAACCAAGGCAGCATGGAGTGGACTTCGCCATCAGAAACTCTTTGCTCAGCATGACAGAACCACCAACAAATGGCTCGGAATGCATACTGTCCATCCGACTGCTCACCGCCTCTGGTCCAGTACACCTACTCAGCATCTATGCTCCAACACTCTGCTCCCAACTGAAGTTAAAGACCAGTTCTACGAGGAACTCCATAATATCATTAGTAGCATCCCCAACACCGAACATTTATTCCAGCTGGGGGACTTTAACGCCAGGGTTGGTGCCGACCATGACTCATGGCCCTCCTGCCTCGGGCGCTATGGCATTGGGAGGATGAATGAGAATGGACAGAGACTGCTGGAGTTGTGTACCTATCATAACCTCTGCATCACCAACTCGTTCTTTCACACTAAACCCTGTCACCAGGTTACTTGGAGACACCCAAGATCACGTCATTGGCACCAGCTGGACCTCATCGTCACAAGGCGAGCCTCTTTAAACAGTGTTCAAATCACACGCAGCTTCCACAGTGTGGACTGCGACACCGACCACTCCCTGGTGTGCAGCAAAGTTAGACTCAAACCAAAGAAGCTACATCACTCCAAGCAGAAGGGCAGCCCGCACATCAACACTAACAGTATTTCTGACCCACAGCTGTCACAAAAGTTTCTTAATTCACTTGAAAAAGCCCTTCAAAACACTCCTGCAGGGATGTAGAGACGAAGTGGGCCCATATCAGAGACGCCATCTATGGCTCATCTTAGGCACAGATGAGAAGCAGAATGCAGACTGATTTCAATCACATTGAAGAGCTGGAACCTGTCATAGCCGCTAAGCACATTGCACTGTTGAACTACAAGAAAGCCCCCAGCGAATTAACATCCTTAGCACTTAAAGCTGCCAGAAACACCGCGCAAAGAACAGCCAGGCGCTGTGCAGATGACTACTGGCAACACCTCAGCTGGCCTCCGACACCAGAAACATCAGAGGAATGTATGATGACATTAAGAGAGCTTTTGGGTCAACCATCAAGAAGATCGCCCCCCACAAGTCTAAATCAGAGGACACAATCACTGACCAACGCAAGCAAATGGACCGCTGGGTGGAGCACTACCAAGAACTGTACTCCAGGGAAAATGTTGTCACTGATACAGCCCTCAAAGCAGCCCAGTCTCTGCCAGTCATGGATGAGCTGGACGAACAGCCAACAAAATCGGAACTTAGTAATGCCATCGAATCTCTAGCCAGTGGAAAAGCCCCTGGAAAGGATGGCATTACCTCTGAAATAATCAAGAGTGCCAAGCCTGCTATACTCTCAGCACTCCATGAACTGCTTTGTCTGTGCTGGGATGAGGGAGCAGTACCACAGGACATGCACGATGCCAATATCATCACCCTCGAGAAGAACAAGGGTGACTGTGGTGACTGCAATAACTACCGTGGAATCTCCCTGCTCAACACAGTGGGGAAAGCATTCACTCGAGTTGTTTTAAACAGACTCCAGAATCTGGCTGAGCATGTCTACCCTGAGGCACAGTATGGCTTTCGAGCAGAGAGATCCACCATTGACCTGCTGTTCTCCTTTCGCCAGCTGCAGGAGAAATGCCGCGAACAACAGATGCCCCTCTGTGTTTCTTTCATAGATCTCACCAAAGCCTTTGACCTCGTCTGCAGACGTGGTCTCTTCAGACTACTAGCAAAGATCGGATGTCCACCAAAGCTACTAAGTATCATCGCCTCATTCCATGACAATATGAAAGGCAC
The DNA here is from genome assembly GCF_036365525.1 of Heterodontus francisci. Classification (NCBI taxonomy): domain Eukaryota; kingdom Metazoa; phylum Chordata; class Chondrichthyes; order Heterodontiformes; family Heterodontidae; genus Heterodontus; species Heterodontus francisci. The sequence goes on along the minus strand of NC_090372.1, from coordinate 185,879,998 downwards.
AATTCAGCATAGCGGTGCCTCTTCAGACCCCTTTTCTATCCTGAGTGGTGTGAAACAGGGCTGTGTTCTCGCACCTACACTGTTTGGGATCTTCTCACTGCTGCTTTCACATGCTTTTAAGTCTTCAGAAGAAGGAATTTTCCTCCACAGAATATCAGATGGCAGGTTGTTCAACCTTGCCTGTCTAAGAGCGAAGATCAAAGTACGGAAAGTCCTCATCAGGGATCTCCTCTTTGCTGACGATGCTGCATTAACATCCCACACAGAAGAGTGTCTGCAGAGACTCGTTGACAGGCTTGCGGCTGCCTGCAACGAATTTGGACTAACCATCAGTTTTAAGAAAACGAACATCATGGGACAGGACGTCAGCAATGCTCCATCCATCAATATCAGCGACCATGCTCTGGAAGTCGTTCAAGAGTTCGCCTACCTAGACTCAACTATCACCTGTAACCTGTCTTTCGATGCAGAAATCAACAAGCGCATGGGAAAGGCGCCTGCTGCTATGTCCAGACTGGCCAAGAGAGTGTGGAAAAATGGCGCACTGACATGGAACACAAAAGTCCAAGTTTTTCAAGCCTGTGTCCTCAGTACCTTGCTCTACAGCAGCGAGGCCTAGACAATGTATGTCAGCCAAGAGCAACGTCTCAATCCATTCCATCTTCGCTGCCTCCAGAGAAACTTTGGCATCAGGTGGCAGAACCATATCTCCAACGCAGAAGTCCTCGAGGCGGCCAACATCCCCAATATATACACCCTACTGAGCCATCGGTGCTTGAGATGGCTTGGCCATGTGAGCCACATGGAAGATGGTAGGATCCCCAAGCACACATTGTACAGCGAGCTCATCACTGGCATCAGACACCAGCCGTCCATGTCTCCGCTTTAAAGACATTGACCACAAGTCGTGGGAGTCAGATGCCAGCGATCGCCAGAGCTGGCGGACAGTTATAAAGACGGGTCTCAAGAGAGGCGAGTCAAAGAGACTTAGTAGTTGGCAGGAAAAGAGACAGAAGTGTAAGGAGAGAGCCAACTGTGTAACAGCCCCGACAATCAATTTTATCTGCAGCACCTGTGGAAGAGTCTGTCACTCTAGAATTGGCCTTTATAGCCATTCCAGGCGCTGCTCTACAAACCACTGACCACCTCTAGGCACTTACCCATTGTCTCTCGAGACAAGGAGGCCAAAGAAAAAAGTCTGCTCTCAATAATCAGCAAAATGATGGAAGGTGTCGTTGACAGCGCTCTCAAGCGGCACTTACTCAGCAACAACCTGTTCAGTTTGTGTACCGCTAGGGCCACGTGGCTCGTGTCCACATTACAGCCTTGGTCCAAACATGGACAACAGTTCTGAATTCCAGAGGTGAGGTGAGAGTGATTGCCCTTGACATCAAGGCAGCATTTGACCGAGTATGGCATCAAGGAGCTCGAGCAAAATTGAAGTCAATGGGAATCAGGGGAAAACTCTCCACTGACTGAAGTCATACCTAGCACAAAGGAAGATGGTTGTGGTTATTGGATGTCAATTATCTCAGTCCCAGGACATCACTGCAGGAGTTCCTTCGAGTAGTGTCCTAGCTCAAACATCTTCAGCTGCTTCATCAATGACCTTCCCTCCAACATAAGGTCAGAAGTGGGGATGTTCACTGATGATTGCACAATGTTCAGAACCATTCACAACTCCTTAGATACTGAAGCAGTCTTTGCCCACATGCAGCAAGACTTGGACAACATTCAGGCTTGTCTGGGAAGTAGCAAGTAACATTCGTGCCATACAAGTACCAGGCAATGACATATCCAACAGGAGAGAATCTACCCATTGATGTTCAATGGCATTACAATCACTGAATCTCCCACAATCGACACCCTGAGGGTTATCATTGATGAGAAACCTAACTTGTCCAGCCATTTAAATATTGTGGCTGCAAGAGCAGGTCAGAGGCTGGGAACTCTGCAGCAAGTAACTCACCTCCTGACTCCCCAAAGCCTGTCTGCCATCTACAAGGCACAAATCAGGAGTGTGATGGAATACTCTCCACTTGCCTGGATTAGTGCAGCTCCAACAGCATTGAAGAAGCTTAACCCCCATCCAGGAGAAAGCACCCTGCTTGATGGGCACCCAATCCACCATTTAAAACATTTACTCCCTCTACTAGCAGTACACAATTGCAGAAGTGTACACCATAGAAAAAATGCATTGCAACAACTCACCAAGGCTCCTTCAACAGTTCCTTCCAAAGCTATGACCTCGATCACCTAGAAGAACAAGGGTGGCAGACACACAGGAACACCACCACCTGCAAGTTTCCCTCCAAGCCACACACCATACTGGCTTCGAACTATATTGCCGTTCCTTCATTGTCACTGGGCCTACTCCTGCTCCTAATTAATATGTTTGTAAAATCCTAACAGCACTGTGGATGCACCTACACTACATGGACTGCAGCAGTTCAAGAAGGCATCTCACCACCACCTTCTCAAGCATGGGCAATAAATGCTGGCCTTGCCAGCGACGCTTACGTCTGATGAACGAATGCCTGCTAATGTGGTTATTTTCTTTGCCTGCTCACTTCTGGCTCTGAATAGATCTTTTGAGTGGGATTACTGGGTGACATTGATATAGAATCATCTTGGGAGACAATTCCCTCCTCTATGGCTCTTGCAATGCCTCATCCTGCTGGATATTCCCTTAGCCTGTCCTGCCATCTGTTTAGAGCCACTATATCCAAGTTTAGTTGTTTGATGTATATCAATAGGTTAAGGTTTGGAAGAACCCGCTCAGTTTGCAGTCTCTGCCTTCTGTTGTGGTTCTTTTCCTCAAATCATAAGGAGATTGATGAAGTGCTGGCAGTTTGCTGAGCCCTGCCATAGTTATGTAATTGCTCGCTGTGCTTCCCAAATCCAGAGTGTTGTCATTTAAGGTTGGAGCTGGTCAGAGCGTGTGCCATGCACACTCCGAACAGTTCCATGGGTAATAGAGCCAAAGAGGTTTGCAGAGATAAGTTTGAAATTATTATTACGGGATCTAGTGGAGGGCAAAGGTGCTCGTCCAGGCCCCTCAAAGATAATCGGGTTTGCTGCTGCAATTCAGGCCCCCACTCCACTCCCTCCCAATGACGCACCCCCACCCCCGCACAATTACCTCGCTGCCCAATGGGCAGCCTGATATTAGGAGACCTCAATCTGTAGAGCTGCATTAAGATATTTGCTCGATGCAAATAAGGCCCAAGCTTTCAAGTCGCGGACTCTTCTGCATCAGGTAATGGTCAAGCGGCCACCACACTCCACCAGTCGGGGGCCCAAGATCAAAATCGACCCTTTGTTCCACAACACTGTTCAATGTAGTTTTGTGTCATGGTTCAGTCCCTACTATCTGTGTGCAAATAAGTGAAGTAAATTGCCTTTGTTTGACCCAGACCCATCCAGTCTAAAGGAATTCATTATCAGCGCCAATAACTAAATTACAGTTTGGTATTGTTCCCACAGATAATGGAGCATATTTTATTTTGACAATTATGTTCATTCTTCATGCCAGACACAATTTGGAATTTAGTACATAATATAATTAATGTCCCTGATAGCACTCCCCTGTAGGTCTGGCTATAGCCCCAGTTAAACCATACTTATTTTCCCAGTTGTTTTACTACAATACAGTATTCATTATATTTAATTATTTGACATTAAACATTTTGGCACAGGCACGTCCTATGACATATTGTGCTACATAATATCTATAGTGGTCTGGTAATCTATTTTTCATTCCATAAGTCAAGACAAAACCTTTTGGCATTCTCAGTGTTTGGCACATTTGTGTTCTATTTTCTCCCTTTCCCTTTTTCCAGGTTTTCCCATGTCACCAATCATGCATTGGCCATGAGTTCAGTCAGGTCAGTTCTCACGCCTCTAGGAGTCTTGCTCTTTGACAAGCTGCACAAGAGTTGCCTGGGCGATGAGCAATCTAATTATTCTCTCCCCTCTGAAGGGAAAGTGCCTCTGCTAAACACCTTTCTCCGGCAGAATGGCTTATATTGGGAAATTACCTTGCGGAGAATCATCGGTGTCAGCAATGATATTAAATACCAATATGCCGCACCATCCTACCACCATTTTAATATTCTTTTATAGTCATTCCATCATTGCAGCCATGTCTTGAATTGCCGAGGACCTAAACTCTTGAATTCTCTCCCTGCCTCACTCTCCTTTAAGATGCACCTTAAACCCTTCTTCTTTGACCAAGCTATCCTAATATCTCCTTTTGTGACTCGGTGTCAAATTTTGTCTGATAACGCTCCTGTAAAGCATCTTGGGACATTTTACCACATTAAAGGCACTTTATAAATGCAAGTTGTTAGTAATGTTTTTGTTGGAGAGCAGATATTACACCAGTATGAATTTCTTCTTAAGCCATTCTCCCATGCACCCTCACCTCCAACAAGTGCGAGAAGCTTACAGACATTTGCCTCTAAGATTGAGATCATCTGAACAGCTGCCTCTGCTGCTTCCCTCCCTTCTCCTTGACCACCTAAACCTCCCCCAAGACTTGCCTCCAGACCTCCTGCCCACACCCTGGCCCTGAACCTACATTTCTCTCCGGCTTCTCTCCTGTTTCTCCACCTACATTACAGCAGTATACACTTCAAAATTACTTCATTGATTGTAAAGGATTTTGTAAAAATCTAAGGTCATGAAAGACATTGTACGAATTCAAGTCTTCCTTTTGTCATTGTCTCTAAATTGATCTTGTCCGTGAGACTCACCTCCTGCTCTCTTGACCCAAGGGCGGCACAGTGGCGCAGTGGTTAGCACCGCAGCCTCACAGCTCCAGGGACCCGGGTCGATTCTGGGTACTGCCTGTGCGGAGTTCGCAAGTTCTCCCTGTGACCGCGTGGGTTTCCGCCGGGTGCTCCGGTTTCCTCCCACTGCCAAAGACTTGCAGGTTGATAGGTAAATTGGCCATTGTAAATTGCCCCGAGTGTCGGTAGGTGGTAAGGGAATTGAGGGGATGTGGTAGGAATATGGGATTAATGTAGGATTAATATAAATGGGTGGTTGATGGTCAGCACAGACTCGGTGGGCCGAAGGGCTTGTTTCAGTGCTGTATCTCTAAATAAATAAAAATAAACTTCCCTTCCTGGTCCCCATGCTAACTACCATTGTAAGAGATTCCCGCTCTTCAGGTCCTGTCCTGCTCCCTTTCAAAATGACCATCATCATCCGCCTCTTTGATAAATCGCACTAAACGTCTCTGTGCTCGCAAACTATTGCTTTATCTCTAACCTCCTATTCCTCATCAAAGTTCTTGAATGTGTTAAAGCTTCCTAAATCCATACCCATTTCCCACAACTTGCTGTTGGAATCTGTGCTGCAGCGTGGAAGCTGGCCCTAACTGAAGTCACAAACAATACGGTGCATTATCCTTCCTCATCTCGGCAGCTGACAGGAGTCGAGAAGGGCTGAATCCATGAGGTAAGTGCCCTTACAGCACTGCTTGTGGGCCAGGAAGAGCAGGAGCATTTTCTCCAGGCCCAAGAAACTATCCAGTAAATCAGCCCCTCACCCCACCGCCCCCTCCCTGCAATCTGTCTGCTCTCCACAACCACCATTAAACCCCCCTCCTGCCATTGACCACCATCTCCAGCCCCCGACCACTATCTCCTCCCCCTGACCACTATTGGGCACCCCCAACCACAATCTCCTCCCACTGACCACCATCGGACCCCCCCTCCCCCCGCACAGACCACCATCCCTAGTTCAGCCCATCAGCTGATGAAACTCTCATCCATACCTTTGCCATCTCTAGAATTGACTATTCCAATGCCCTGGTCAGTCTCCCATTTTCCTCCCTCCAGACCATCAGCTCATTCAAAACGCTGCTGCCCATATCCTGTCCCATACCAAATCCTGCCTGCTCATCACTCCTGTTCTCACTGAACTATCTTGATAAGCAAGAGGGTGAAAGGGTATCGGGGGTAGGGGGGAATGTGGAGTAATCAGTTCAGCTGTGAACTTATTGAATGGTGGAGCAGCCTACTCCTGCTTCAAATTCGTATATTCATATGTTTGTATTTTGGCTCCTGGTCCTCAACCACCTCAAATTTTAAATTATCATTCTCACCTTTAAATCCCTTCAAGGACTCATCCCTCTCTATCTCTGTAACCTCCTCCAGCCCTACCACCCATGGCCAGAATCTCTTTGTTCCTCCAACCCTGGACTCGTGAGCATCCCTTTCCTTGACCCAACATTGTTCGGTCATGCCTTCAGGCACCCAAGCTTCGTGTTCTGGATTTCCCTTCTTAAACCATCCACCGCTCCACCAGCCTTTGCTTCTTCAAGACCTTCCTTAAAACCACTATTGAAATGGCTGGGAATGTTTTCTAACTTTAGGGTACGATATTAGAGGCATATAGGATCCTTAGCTTTATAAATAGAGACACAGAGTACAAAAACAAAGTCAATTCATGATCTGGAATGCACAGCCTGAAAGGGTGGTAGAAGCAGATGCATCAAAAAAAGAAACAATTGCAGGACTACAGTGAAAGAACAGGTAGTGGAATGGATTAGATCGCTCTCTCACAGGCACGATGGATTGTATGGTCTCCTGCAATATATGATTCTATGATAAATGTAAGTTTTTTATTTCCTTCTCTGTACCAAATGATAATTTTTTTTTTAAAAAAGGAACCTAATTTAATCCTAAAGACTGTACTTCTCTCTGTGTAAAGTTTTATTTTTAACTGTTATTCAAACCAATGGCACATTATGAAAATAGTTTGGCTTTACACAGAGCATAATATACCTCCAACTTTCTTCAATGATTTGATTTTTATTTAGGCTAGATTTTACTCAAGATGATTCAACTAGTTTCAATTTCGAAAGAGATGTCTCTTAAGGTTGCATTTTACCGACACCGCAGGCCGCAGAGCTGGGGCCAGTAAAATACTGCGGGGAGAGGCCCACCTTGACCCATGACGTCGAGAAGGGCCCACCACATATTACCGGCGGAGGCAGGACCTCGGTGCAGCCCCCCGCCACACGGCACCGGCACCACAATCAACTATGATAATGATTACTTACCTTTGCTGATTATGCAGCCCGCCGCCTCTCCACCGTCACTGCCGGATTTTTCATTGAACGGGCGCCTGTCACGTGCCGTCCCGTTGATGATCTGAAAAGCCAGCGGATCCTCAGAGGCAGAAGTTGTCTCCAGCCGAGATAAGCTCTGTTATTCAGGAGTCTCATTCTGCATTCTGGAAGGGAGGAGGGAGGGGGGATATTCAGGGCTCATCCTACATTGTGTGACCCTCTGCACGTGAGGATACGTATTCGCCAGAGGCAATACCAACAGGCAGGTGCAATCCACATAGAGGCGCCTGGTCATGAACAGCAGCCCCCAAGGGGAGCCCGCCATTACGGTTGCCCCACATGACATGCCGTCGATGTCTGAGCGCCAGCGTCAGAGGAGACTGCGCATATAGAGAGGGTGGTGACACGTCTCTGTACACTGCTTAAGGATGACGTGCAGCCCATGGTCTCTGGTGGACATCCCATGCCTTTGTTCCTCATAGTGGCAGCGGTTCTCAAGCCTGATGCCTCTGCAGCTTGTAAGAAGCCAACCGGAGACCTTTGTGGGGTCACACAGTCAGCAGTGCACTGCTGCATCAGGGAGGTCCCCAATGCCCTGCACCAGAGGGCCAGTGAGGATGTCTGTTTCAGGATGGTCTCTCACCGCCAGGCCCAGAGGGCCATCGGTATCGGTACCATTGCCGGAGAACCATCGGTTGTAATGTTCATAGACTGCACTCATGTGGCCATCAGGCCTACTGCCAGTCTACCACCTGCAGACGTCACCATTAAAGGAACCCTCTCAATCTAGGTGAAGCTGGTATGTGAACACCGCAGATGCTTGCAGCAAATGTGTGACCGCTTCTCAGGCAGCTGCCGTGACACCTGGGTCTTGCGCCAGTCCCGGCTTCCACCGCTGTTCACTGAACTGTCTCAGATGGAGGGGTGGCTTCTTGGAGATAAGGACTATCCTTTGCAGACATGGTTCCCGACACCAGCAGAGGAGAGATACAACGCCAGCCACTGAGCTACATTGAGCAGGAGATCAGCATGCTGAAAGAGCACCTCCAATGCCTGTATGGATAGGGTGATGCCTTGTACTAAGAGCCGAATAGGCAAGCTCCTTTCTTTGCTGCTCTGCACAACTACGCACCCAATAGGGGCCAGGCCTGGCATGATGAGGACACACGTCAACAGAATTCCTCCTTGGACTATGAGGATGCTGAGGACCTACAACATGAAAGACGCATGGGAGGGCATCATGGCATCAAGGCTCTGCACGCAGGGCTAGCAGTGAGCTAGGGATGTACGGAAGTGGCTTATCAGACAAAGGCTGTCTGCACCAAAGGAACCAACATGAGCTCAGCAAGCCACACATCACCTTCGCTCACCTGCTGTGCACCAGTCCACATCTGTGCAGCATCCTTGTGTAAACCATTAGAGGCAGCAGCTGACTGAGCCAATGTCCATGTCACTGAGTCCATGGAGATGCTCATGAGTAATGGTGGCATGACAATGATGCTATTGCATATGTTGGCTTTCCTGAAAGGCCAATGGTGCAAAGGGATGTGACATTGGTGCTACATGCTGGCACACGTCATTCACACAGAGAAAAGGACACACATGTTGGTGAGGAACATTTAGTGAAAGACGTATTTACATTGCTGTGACACCTGTGCATTCACATTTGTGTCAGTGTGTTCTCTGTAAACCTCTGTAATACCTTTTATGGTCTATTTAAGTCTCACGTCCTGGGATGTGCAAAATTAAGATAATTCACCCAGGTGCAGCATATCTACAAGAAGAAATGTTACACTTGAGTGGGAGAAGAGGATCGCAACTTCACAGGACACTGGGACACAGCAGGGTAAGTATGTGGCGGCAAAGCGGAAAGTGCTGGGGTAACTCAGCAGGTCAGGGAGCAACTGTGGAGAGAAGAGCAGAGTTAACTTTCAGGTCTGTGAACTTGGACAAGTTAACTCTGCTTCTCTCTCCACAGATTCTGCCTGACCTGCTGGATTTCTGCAGCACTTTCTGCTTTGCTGTCAGATTGACAGCAGCCCCACTCTTCAGCAGTCAGGTAAGTATTTCTTTGACAACTGTCAGGAAGCAGGTGCTGGGGTGCTTTAAATAGGGCCCCAGCACCTGCTGTACAACTGGAAAAACTCTGGCTGCGCCAAATGTCCCGCCTCTGCCCACGTAATATGGGGAGGGCGGCTTGACACCTTGATTCTAATGAGCCCCCGCGATTAACAGCCGGCAAATGTGGGTGCGCCGCCGAGATCAAAGGGTGCCGCAGGGGATAGCGATGCCCCAATAAAATTCAGCCCTTTGTGTGTGTGCGTGCACACAATCGCAAATACACACACACACAATTGCACATTCATACAATTGCAAATACACTCACACAATTGCGTATACACACACACACACAACACAAAATCGCAGACTCACAGTTGCAAATACACTCACACAATTGCAAGTACACTTACAATCACAGTTGCACACTCACACAATTACAAATACACTCACATAATCACAAATACACACACAAAGAATAGCAAATACACTCAGACACACAATCACAAATACACTCACAGACATTCACACACAATCGCAAATACACACACACACACAAGGATGGATTTTATGGGCCCACCGAGGCAGGGTCGGAGGCAGAGGGGACCACAGTGGGCGGCACAGTGGCGCAATGGTTAGCACCGCAGCCTCACAGCTCCAGCGACCCGGGTTCAATTCTGGGTACTGCCTGTGTGGAGTTTGCAAGTTCTCTCTGTGTCTGCGTGGGTTTCCTCCGGGTGCTCCGGTTTCCTCCCACATGCCAAAGACTTGCAGGTTGATAGGTAAATTGGCCATTATAAATTGCCCCTAGTATAGGTAGGTGGTAGGGGATTATAGGGACAGGTGAGGATGTGGTAAGAATATGGGATTAGAGTAGGATTAGTATATATGGGTGGTTAATGGTCGGCACAGATTTGGTGGGCCGAAGGGCCTGTTTCAGTGCTGTATCTCTAAAAAAAAATTGCGACAGGAGGCAACGGGCCCTCCATCCATCACCAAGCAATTTTGCCTGAGGCGGGATAGGCCAACAACAGCGTTCTTGCCCAGAGGCCAATTAAGATTTTAATAGACCAATTAAGGGACTCTTCCCCCCGCCACTTGAGGAGGTTGCCCAGCAATAAGAGGCACCCTCCCTGAGGGCTTGGGCGAGGGGGATTCCCTCCTCTGTGGGCAATCTGTAGCCCATGGAGGATCCCTCTGGGAAAAACTCCAACTCCCCCTGCATTACATGCCCACCCTCCCATCCCCCTTGCCAGGGCCTTTTGGAGTAGCCCCGGCAACCCTGCCTCACTTAACTGAGGTCCGTGATTTCAGGGCTGGGACAATGTCCAAGGCCTTTGCAGTACTGGCAATGCCCACTACTCCCAGTGGCGCTGCCAATACTGCTGAGCTGCCAGCCCTGTGATTGGCCAGCAGCTCTTGGAGGCGGATCCCGTCTTTAAAGGGACGGGGAACCTGGCGCCGGCCACTTAAGTGACAGAACAACGCAAGATCGTGATGTGGGTGGGTGAGCTCGGAAAGGGCGAGGTGGGCTTCCTCCCATCTTTGCGGCCCGGCGCCAGGAGCCCTGCCAGCAACACAAAATCCAGCCCACACAATGGCAAATACACTCACTCACATCACACAATCACAAATACACACAAGCAATGCAAACACACACACAATTGTGTGCACACCCACACAATCCCAAGCACACACACACACATAAACGTACATGCACATGCACGCACATACACACTATGACAAACACAAACACACATACAATCGCAAATAAAAACACACACACACTCATACACATGCACAATTGCACACAATAGCAATCACACTCACACATTTTATCCTTCCCTTGGATTTTATAATGCACTTGGAGTTGGGAACAGAAGCAGGGGTGGCAAATAAAATGGCAAAGAACTCTGATGAAAGGTCACAGACCTGAAACGTTGAGCTGGATTTTACGTTGGGCGGACGGGAGACGGCCACCGACGTAAAAGTCGGTGGCAAACCCGCTTCTGCCTCGCCTGGGGATCCATCCCGCATTTTACGGGTCCCCAGGCTTCAATTGTTTTGAGGCGGGACTTTCACACACAGCAGCCCGGCAGCTCTTAGTCCCAGCAGTGCCACCGGGAGCAGTGGCCACTGCTGGGACTGCATCTCAGCCGACCAAAGAGGATGCCTGGGAGCCAGGATCCAAGGTGGGTTTTGGTTGTCTTGCCGGGGGTAATTGGTCAGGCCCTGGCGAGGCAAGGATGGTCGTTTGGGGGGAAGGAGGGCGTCTTGGGTCCTGGTGGTGATTGGGGAAGTGGGGGCGGCCCTCAATCGGGCACCCAGTGCTCAATTATCAGGGCCCACCCCCGGGGCACTGAGAGGCCGCCAGTTTTTACCAGGCGGACTTTCCCGGCACCAGGACGCCCACCTGCCACGCGTAAAATCCACGTGGAGGCGGGTGGAGGCCCTTAAGTGGCTGTTAATTGGCAACTCAAGGGACTTGATTGGCCTGGGGTGGGCAGCCCGTTTTTCGCCCCCCCCCCACCCCCCCCCACCCTATGTAAAGGGGAGCGGAGGCGAAAGCAGGTCGGGAAGGCCTCCCGGAACCTCCCCCTCCATTTTACGCCAGCACCCCGCCACCATCTGGCTCATTGGAGTGGCGTAATATTCCAGCCATTATCTCTGTTTCTCGCTCCACAGATGCTGCCAGCCCTGCTGAGTATTTCCAGCACTTTCTGTTTTTAACTCTGACAGCTTGTCCTCTGCAACCCTTCTGCAGTACCATCAGTGGCCACTGCTCTCAATGGCACTGCCATTACAGCAAAACCGCCGGCCTTCTGATTGGCCAGCAGCTCTGGAGGCGGTAGCTCGCCCCTTAAAGTGACAGCGTCCCTGACAGCAGGCAGCTGATTGGCTGCCCACTGTTAAATTGCAATGGGGGCTCAACAGAGAGGCGGGGAGGGTTCTTCCCATGTCTTCCAGCCCACACCAAGATCCCCATCACTGGAATAAATTCCAGCCCATAGTTGCAGACACACAAACAATGTGCTGAGATTTGGACAAACAAGTCTTTGTGGATGGTCTATTATGTGTTTGCTCCAGTTACGAATTAATGGAAAGGCTAGGGACATACATTCTGTACCAGAGTAGTGACTCTTACTGCAATACGGTTCCATTCGGGCCACTGTCCCGCCACGTGACCAATCTTCATATATCAGCCCAGTAATTTAATCACAGTATTTCAATGATGTTTTAACAATTAGACTCCAACAAGTTGATATTTAATTTCTTTAGAATTTTAAAATTATTTATTTCCTATTTCAAAATATCCTATTGCCATTACTTTAACTTGGCTGTGCTTCCTTTTGTGCTGCACCCCAATTAACCACAAGTGATCCTTTGTACTAATGTAATAATAGCTGAATAACAAGCTGCACTGGTACCAGAGCAGACAGAGGCCTATCTCAGTGGTTTCAAATTACTCATGTTTTATTTCGATATCTCTCTGAAATGAGAACAAAAAGGAACTTATTTAACACAACGGTATATTTCCTTACTTCTCTTTATTTGTTCCAATCGCTCATTTTCCTCTTTCTTCAATCTCACTTTCCTTTCTATTTTTCCATTTATAACTATTATGACCTGGAACTCGCTCTCCACAAGGGTGGTGGAAGTGGAGACAATCAATGATTTCAAAAGGAATTTGGATGGGCACATGAAGGAAATAAACTTGCAGGGCTACGGGGATCGAGCTGGGGGAGTGGGATTGATCGGATAGCTCCACTGAAGTCGGCATGGACTCGATGGGCCAAGTGGCCTCCTTCTATGCCATAAATTACTCCATAACTTTACTATCTCATTTCGCCCCTGCATGCATGTTACTGTCGCCATTACAGTACAAAAGCTGCTGTTGCCACCACTGCGCCGTGGCTGTCAATACGGGTTTTACGTTTCTTTTTTTATTTTAATAGATCAATTGGTCATCAATTAATCAACACTGAAATGTTATTTTTCATTACCTGGTAGAATTAAAGAATCAGATCAACACAGAACTGCACCCCCATCCCTACCCACCACATCAGCAGAGTGTCCTGTTGGAGAGCCCTCACTCCAAGCATCCACCCATTCCTTCTCCCATTGCCCAATCCTCAGAAACGCCAGCCTGTACCTCATTGCATGTACTTCTTGCCAGAGAGAAAGTAAGAGCAATAGTTAAGGTATGAAGATGTTAGAGTCAATATTAACACCAGTGCCTGTACCATTTGGTCATATATTTCCTGAGGCCCACTTTCACAGCCCCATTTCTTTTCACAGCACTTGTCTCCAGCTCCATTTACTTTTTCTTTATGTGGTGGCCTGCACCCTGGCTGTTGACTTGCTTTTTTCTTCTACTAGACCCCTGGGCCACTGGAGTCTACTCTGCTTTGCCAGTTCCCTTTCCGACCTGAAAATCCCCCGGCATCTTTAAACTATTCACACACTGTTTTCCGTTCACTGGTTTGCACCCTGGTGATCCAACCTTGATATAGTGTGTAGTCCAGTGCTCTTTCTAGGTGTGTTTATACTGGAAGGTGTAAGTGAGGTGGCTGACTATTAGCATCCATGGGATTGAGGTGGTAACTCTGAGCTGGATAACAGATGGTCCTGTCACATCCACTGATGTATTATTTATATGTCCTTATAGAATCATAGAATGATACAGCACAAGAGAACATTTGGCCTCTTCAAGCTCTTTGAAAGAGCTGTCCATTTGGCCCATTCCTCTGCTCTTTCCCCATATTCCTGCAAGCATTTCCACTTCAAATATTCATCCAATTCCCTTTTGAAAGTTATTATTGTATCTGCTTCCACCACCCTTTCTGATACTCCTAATCTCATTTCAACTTCTTTTGCCAACCATGTCAAATCTGTGTGGTTTGGTTCTCGACCTGCATGTCACTGGAAACAGCTTCTCCTTCTTTACTCTATCAAAACCTGTCATGATTTTGAATACCTCTATTAAATCTCACCTTAACCTTCTCTGCTCAAAGGAGAACAACACCAGCTTCTCCAGTCTCTCCACATAACTAAAGTCCTGCATCCAGGTACCATTCTAATAAATCTCCTCTGCACCCTTTCTAAGGCCCTGACATCCTTCCTAAGTGTGTTGCCCCGCATTCAATACAATACTTCAGCTATGGCCTAACCAGAGATTTATAAAAATTTAGCATAACTTCCTTGCTTTTGTACTCTATGCCTCCATTTATAAAGCCTAGGATCTTGTATGTTTTTAACAGTCTTCTCAACTTGCCCTATCACATTCAAAGATCTATGGATATACATTCCCAGATCTCGCTGCTGCTGCATTCCCTTTAAAATAGTATCAGTTAGCTGATATGGCCTTTCCCCATTCTTCCTGCCAAAATGCTTTACTTTACACTTCTTTGCATTAAATTTTGTCTGCCGCATGTCTGCTCAGGTCACCAGTCTGTCTATGCCCACCTGGAGTCTGTAGATGTCCTCCTCGCTGTTTACAACATTTCCAAGTTTTGTGTCATCTGCAAACCTTAAAATTATGCCCGTATACCCAAGTGCAGATCATTAATATATATCCGAAAGAGCAATGATTGTAAGACCGACCCCTGGGGGACACCATTGTATACTTCCCTCCAGTGTGGAAAACAACCATTCACCTCGACTCTCTGCTTTCTATCTATTAGCCAATTTCGTATCCACTGCCCCTTTAATCCTTTGGGCTTCAAATTTGCTAATAAGTCTATTTTGTGGTACTTTATCAAGTGCCTTTTGAAAGTCTATATAAACAACATTAATTTCATTGATCCTTTGTTACTTCATCAAAGAACTCAAGGAGGGTCAGGCTGACATTTCTTGGGACAGGCATTAATTGCACGGTGCAGGCTCCCGGGGGATCTCTGATACCAAGAGGAAACGCACTGCTGAGGAGGGAGCAGCACCATGAGAAGAGGCCACTTAAAGGGGCCAGAATAGCCCTGATGATCACAAGCCTGATTTTAGTTTAGGCATCGGGCTGAACAATGTGCAAAAAGCTCAGTATATGAGGTAGGAGGAAAGGGAATGTGCCCACGACTGGACCTCCTCACTACAATACAGACATCCGTTATCTATCAGCCAATGCCTCAAAAAGCACTGCTGCTTCTCTCCAGGTAGGCCCTGAAGTCAGCAGTGCTTACTACAGAAGACAGTGGGCTGCCGGGCCCAGCTTCCCTGTTGTCATGTTTGAAGCAGTGAATAGGAGGCTGGTGGCCTTTCCTGCTGAGGTGGAGGATGAAGAAAATCCAGGTCAGGGCAAGGATGTGGCACTGCCTGATTTTCCTCGATTAAAAAGCCCGATTTCAGGTGAGATAGTGAAGGACAACTCAGCTTGTGGTTTTGCCCTGAGAAACAGTATGTCATGCCACTGCTCCTGAACACTTCCTCAGCATCTGTGTGAGAACACAGAACACAATACTGGGCAGAAGCAGAGTTTATCTCAAGCATAATGGCATATCTGTGTCTCCATGAATGAAGTCTGACTTATCAGTGCATTTAAGAATACAGATATAGTTCTGTAGTCTCACACAGTAGTAGATTAGAGCCTATACACAGGAATAGAGAATTATTTAATACAAAACTATTCCTCCCTCCACACCCTTCATCTGTAAGGCACGAAAAGATTCCTTGATATTGATCTGCAGTAGGATCAGACGATTAAGGAGAATTAAGTTGTCACCTTCATGTTTTTCAACCTGTCATAATAAAGGTACATTTTCTCGGGACTTCGAATTCAACCATCACTTCACAATGCTATTTAATTCTTAAGAGACTTGTTCATCGTTTAATGGGCAATCACTTAATCGCTTAATACGGGAAACAGACTGGGAAGTGAGGTTTTTGTTTGAATGCTGAATTCTTTGACTATATGAAAACATTGACATGCACTCATTCAGCCATCTTAGCAATGCCAATTTTCTCAATGATTCATCACTTCTCAGTGGAATACACTACACAAAATCAGTGAGTTTTGTTATGCTTCTCCCATGACTATCCAGTAGTGCAGCTATCTTGCGACAAAAGGCATGACCTCTGAAATTACCACTCTGAAGAGAGCTGGAAGTGTCTGATGCCCTGTATCTGAGTTGTACCGGCAGTTATGTTTTTGTTAGTAAGTCGTCTTAACTGAAATCAGGGGCCAGCTCACTTGTAGCTCATTCTTTCCCAAGATTTCAAAATGGTGCAACTCCCTCAGTCTTCTCCTCTTATCAACACGCAGGCTTTACACCAACTAACCACTAATACCAGATGCAACATGTCCTCTTCTATTCTTTTCAACTCTGATGTCCTACATGATGAGTTGTAGCTGATCACTGAGGTTTCCTCAATAGAAACATTTTAAAGGCCCAGGTTTTCACGGCAAAGGAACCCTTGAATGCCACAAAAAAGAGGGAATTATGGATTAAGTGACTTATGCCATGAATAATGCCCCTCCCCATTTTTCCTGGGACTGTTGTGTGGCTTAGCCGATACCCTCTCCGCAAGCAGTTAGAAGGTACTTAGCATAATTCCGATGTATTAAAGTCACTGGAGATCATAAGTTACCTGCATATAAGCCACCTTTTCCATGCCGCTACCACTTAGACTTAAAAATAGTGGCACTGGTGGCCTGGGACCGGCACTGAGGGAGATGGGACCCATACAGGCCGGACGGATTGCACCTGAACAGAACTGGGACTGAGTTCCTTGCGGGACGTTTTGCTAGTGCTGTTGGGGAGGGTTTAAACTAGTTTGGCAGGGGGACTCAGCTGGGACAAAATCAGAAATTAAAATGGAAGGCAAAAAATTAATGGATGAGTCTGGAAGACAGAGGAAACGAGGGTTAGAAAATAAAAAAAGATAGTTTGGCAGTGCTCAAGGCTATCTATTTCAATGCAAGTATAGCAAATAAAGAAGGTGAGCTGAGGGCACAGACAAACACGTGGCAGTATGATATCATAGCTATTACAGAAACATTGCTTAAGGAGGGACAGGAATGGCAGCTCAATGTTCCTGGTTACAGGGTTTTCAGAAGCGATAGGGAGGGGGATAAGAAAGGAGGGGGAGTGGCAATTTTGGTCAAGGAAACTATTACCGCTGTGAGGAGGGATGATAAGTTGGAAGGTTCATCAAATGAGGCCATATGGATTGAACGAAGGAACAAAAAAAGGGTCAATCACACTGCTGGAGTGTACTATAGAGCTCCAAATTTAAATTGGGATTTTAATTACCCCAATATTAGCTGGTATAGTTTTAGTGTGAAAGGATTTGAGGAGCAGAATTCTTGAGGTACATTCATGAGAACATTTTTGGCCAATATGTAGCAAATCCAACAAAAGAGGGCACAGTTTTAGACTTAGTTTTAGGAAATGAAGATGGGCAGGTGGTAGGAGTGGCAGTGGGAGAGCATTTTGGTGGTAGTGATCATAATTCTGTCAGTTTTAACATAATTATGGCAAAGGACAGAGATAGAACAGGAGTTAGAGTTCACAATTGGGGCAAGGCCAATTTTACTAAACTGAGGAGTGATTTAGCGAAAGTGGACTGGAAACAGCTACTTGAAGGTAAATCAGTGTAGGAACAGTGGGAGGCATTCAAAGGGGAGATTCAAGGGGTTCATAATCATGTTCCCACAAAAAAAAAGGTTGAGGCAGCCAAATCTAGAGCCCCATGGATGTCAAGGAGCCTATAGGGTAAGATAAGGCAGAAAAGGACAGCTTATGTCCGACACCGAAAACTCAATACTATAGAAAGCCGAGAGGAGTATAGAAAGCGGAGGGGTGAAATCAAAAAGTAAATTAGGAAAGCAAAGAACATTGGCAAGCAAAGTCAAGGTGAACCCAAAGATGTTTTATCAATACATTAAGAGTAAGAGGATAACTAAGGAGAGAGTAGGGCCCATAAAAGGTAACCTATGTGGAGGAGTGGAAGATATTGGTATGGTTCTTAATGAATACTTTGCGTCTGTCTTCATAAAAAAGGTGGACGATGCAGACATTGTAGTTAAGGAGGAGGAGTGTGAAGTATTGGATGTGATGAACATAGGGAGAGAGGAAGTCTTAATGAGATTAGCATCCTTGAAAGTTGATATATCAGCAGGGCCAGATGAACTGTATCCTAGGCTATTAAAAGAAGCAAGAGAGGAAATAGCAGAGGGTCTGACCATCATTTTCCAGTCCTCACCGGATACAGATTTGGTGCCTGAGGATTGGAAAATTGCTAACGTTGTACCTCTCTTTAAAAAGGGAGCGAAGGATAGACCGAATAATTACAGGCCAATCAGTCTAACCTCAGTAGTGGACAAATCATTGGAATATATTCTGAGAGACAGGATAAACTGTCACTTAGAAAGGCACAGGTTAATCAAGGATAGTCAGCATGGATTTGTTAAGGGAAGATCTCGTTTGACCAACTTGATCAAATTTTTTGAAGAAGTAACAAGGAAGATAGATGAGGGTAGTGCAGTTGATGTGGTCTACATGGAATTTAGCAAGGCTTTTGACAAGGTCCCACATGGCAGATTGGCTAAAAAAATAAAATCCCATTGGATACAGGGAAATGCAGCAAGTTGGATATAAAATTGTCTCAGTGGCAGGAAACAAAGGGTAGTTGTTGATGGCTGTTTTAGCAACTGGAGGGCTGTTTACTGTGGCGTTCTGCAGGGCTCAGTACTGGGTCCCCTGTTTTTTGTGGTATATATTAACGATTTGGACGTAAATGTAGGGGGCATGATCAAGAAGTTTGCGGATGACACAAAGATTGGCCGTGTGGTAGATAGCGAAGAGGATAGCTGTAGGCTGCAGGAAGATATTGATGGTCTGGTCAGATGGGCAGAAAAGTGACAAATGGAAATCAACCTGGAGAAGTGTGAGCTGATGCATTTGGGGAGGTCAAACAAGGCAAAGTAATACACAATTAATGGGAAAATACTGAGAAGTGTCGAGGAAGTGGGGGACCTTGGAGTGAATGTCCACAGATCGCTGAAGCTAGCAGGACAGGTCAATAAGGTGATTAAAAAGGCATATGGAATCCTTTCCTTCATTGGCCGAGGTATAGAATATAAGAGCAGGGAGGTTATGCTGGAACTGTATAACTGATTGGTTAGGCCACAACTTGAGTACTGTGTGCAGTTCTGGTCACCTCATTACAGAAAGAATGTAATTGCACTAGAGAGGGTACAGAGGAGATTTACGAGGATGTTTCCAGGACTGGAAAAATGCAGCTATGAGGAAAGTTTGGATAGGCTGGGGTTGTTCTCCATGGAACAGACAAGACTGAGGGGAGATCTGATTGCAATGTACAAAATTTTGAGGGTCATGGATAGAGTGGAGGTGAAAGGTCTATTCACCTTAATAGAGGGGTCAGTGATGAGGGGACACAGATTTCAAGTGATTGGTAGAAAAATTAGAGGGGATATAAGGAAAAACTTTTTCACCCAGAGGGTGGTGATGGTCTGGAACTCACTGCCTGAAAGGGTAGTTGAGAAAGAGACACTCAACTCATTCAAAAGGAGTCTGGATATGCACCTCAAGTGCTGTAATCTGCAGGGCTATGGACAAAATGCTGGAAGGTGGGATTAGAATATGTGGATCGTTTTTCGGCCGGCACAGACACGATGTGGCCTCTTTCTGTGCCTTAAACTTTCTATGATTCTATAACATGATTTATTGCTCCATGATTAGGTGTAAACTCCCAGGGGTAGGGTTTCCCTTTCCCCCCCACTCAACAAACCCCCACCCTCACCCCAACCCTGAGTTACTGCTCACCATTATTTTCATATCGGCGAATGCAAAATCGGCCCTGAGCCAGCAGAACTGGACAGCATTTCTGCACCGATATCTGGCATATGTATTTACCCTTTGAGCCACTGAAGTATGATGAAGGTCAATGATGGGGCTCTGCTCCTTGCCTGGTGGTTTGAAACTCCTGCCTGTGATCTGTATAATCTTGGTATATGTATGTATTTACAGAAGCACAAAGCTGCCAACTGAAAACTGTGGGGCAGTGATTGCATTATCACTGTGCAAAGTGGAGCAAGCTGGCAGGTGTATGGGAAGGTCAGCCATGTTTAACATTGTAATAGCGACTTCAACGGTAGCAAGAGAGAGGCTGACGGAAAGCAACTGAAACGGCAAAAACAGGTGTTGATTTCAACATCCAGTGAGTTCTGGGCAGGTGTGGCAAGTACAAAGCACTGGTGGGTCCAAATTCCAGGCGCTGGGATGTCTTAACTCCCAAGGCCTCACTTGTATCATCAGTTCCCAGTCTGAAATGGGCAGAAAGCAGCAACTGTCAGGTGGACGAAAGTGAAGGTTTGAGTGACCTTAAGACTGCATGTTGGCACAAAAGGAAGGCTCGCCAGCAAGGGTAAGTCGTGGGGAGGGGATTTTGGGAGGGTCTCATGGGATGCAAGGGATTTGGGGGCGGTGGGGCTCAGGACATTGTGGGGCCTGGAAGAGCAGTCCACCAACTCCTGGCCCCAGATATTAAATTTTCTACTTATCTTGGAGAGGCTCTTCGTCCTCCCACAACAGTTGTGTTTACATCTGTAACTGAGAATAGGACTTGGGAAAATAAAATAGAGAGCAATATTGGCAAATAATGATGCAGACTGGCGATGGGAAACATTTAGAACGGTGTTCAACAGAGTCCAGGAAAAATATATTCCGCTAAAAAACAAGAACTAAACACTAATGAGACAATATTGGTGAATAAAGACAAAAGGGAAACATGGTGGGTAAAGAAAGAGGATACACTATATACATGGACAGCAGGGGAGGTCTTGACAAGCGGGAATACAAAAGGAGAGAAGTCTAAAAGATCATTAGGAAGGCAAATAAGAGCTATGAAATTAAATTGTTAAGGAGATAAAACAAAATAGTAAAATATTTTACACAAACACAAATAAAAAACGGAAAGCCAAGGTGAGAATGGGATTACAAAGGGACAGCAGGATAAAATCACAGGCAGCGATAGTGAAACAGCAAAAATATTAAATCAGTATTTACCACAGATCAGGTGGACATGACATCAGAATATGAGATTAGAAATGATATAGCCATATTTAAAATAAAAAGAGGAGAAATATTAAATAAACTAATCAAACTCAAAGGGAATTAAAACCCCTGGTCTAGATTGATTACATCTGTCCATTTTAAAAGAATCTAGGGAAGAGATAGCAGAGGCACTATCACATGAATTTAATAATTCATTTAAAAAAGTTGTAGTGCCAAAGGACTGGTGGATAGCTAACATATTTATATTTAAGATGAGAGATAGAACATGTTCAGTAAACTATAGACCAGTTAGCTTAGTGGTCGGAAAAATAATGGAATCGCTACTAATGAAGAAGAAACTAGAAAAACATCAACAAACCAAAAATATGGTCATCATCTTTGATTTCAAAATGGAAATTCTTGCTTGACCAACATCACTGAATTCTTTGACGAAGCAACAGCGTTTAAACAAGGGTAATGCAGTCGATATAATGCATCTAGATTTCATCTTTCCATCATCTTTCATAGATGGAAGGATACCAAACAACCAAGCAGATGTCTAAAAGACCTTTGATAAGGTAACACATAAAATAGACTAATGTGCATGTGGAGTCAGGGGACAAATAGCAGAATGGTTAGCTAACTGGAGATGTTAGGTCAGATGACCAAAAGCTTGGTCAAAGAGGTAGGTTTTAAAGAGTGTCGTAAAGGAGTAAAGTGAGGTGGAGAGTTCTAGGGAGGATATTCCAAAGCTTGAGGCCGAGGTAACTGAAGCCACAACCACCAATGGGGGAGTGATTAAAATCAGGGATGCACAAGAGGCCAGAATTAGAGGAGTACAGATATCTTGGAGGGTTATGGGGCTGGAGGAGATTGCAGAGATAGGGAGGGGCGAGGCCATGGAGGAATTTGAAAGCAAGATGAAAATTTTAAAATCAAGCATTGCTTGACCGGGAGCCAATGTACATCAACGAGCACAGGAGTGACAGGGGAACAGGACTTGGTGCGAGTTAAGACACAGGCAGCAGAATTTTAGATGATCTCAAGTTTATGGAGACCAGCCAGGATTGCATTGGAATACTCAAGTCTGGAGGTAGCGAAGGCATGAATGAGGGTTTCAACAGCAGATGAGCTGAGACAGGGGCAAAGTCGGGCGATGTTATGGAGGTGGAAATAGGCGGTCTAAGTGATGGAGCGAATATGAGGTCGGAAGCTCATCTCGGGGTTAAATGTGACACCAGGGTTGTGAACAGACTGGCTTAATCTCAGACTGTTGCCAGGGAGAGGGATGGAGTCGGTAGCTAGGGGAGCGGAATGGAGCGGAGTGGACCTGTGGGGAGAACGCTGAGAGAGGAGCCTATAAATCGAACCCGAGGATCGAGGCCCAGTCTCTTATCTTCTGGGAGAGCAGTCTAGGCGCGCCGGAGTTTGAAAAAAATAGTCAACAGTGACATCACAGGAAAGCTGCAAGGTGATTGGTTGGTGAGTAACTGCTGTTAGGGAATAGCTCTAAATAGCTGGTTTCGTAACTACGGTAAGAAAGGTCTACAATTCATTTTCATATATAGTAAATAGTGTTTTTTAGGGAGTTCTGTAGCAATGAGGACCAGGTAAGAAGGGCCCTAGAGCAATTGACATTATTTGATATTAAGCATCTTCCAAAAGGTTTAATTTAAAGGGTTAAGTCATGGTAGGGGAGCTCAAAGCCATGGAAGGATATTAGCTCAGACTATGTGGAATCTGAATGGGTAGAGCTGAGAAACACGAAGGGGCAAAAAACGTTAGTGGGGATTGTTTCTAGACCCCCAAACTGTACTGGTGATGTTGGGAATGGCATTAAACAGGAAATTAGAGATGCATGCGATAATGGAACACCTGTAATTATGGGTGACTTTCATCTGGATATAGATTGGGCAAATCAAATTAGTCACAATACCATAGAGGAGGAATTCATAGAGTCTATACGGGATGGTTTTCTGGACCAATATGTTAAGGAACCAACTAGAGAACAGGACATCCTAGACTGGGTATTGTGTAATGAGAGAGGAATAATTGACAATATAGATGCGCAAGACCTCTTGGGGATGAACGACCATAATATGATAGAATTTTTTATCAAGATGGAGAGTGACGTAGTTGATTCTGAGACTAGGGTCCTGAATCAACTATAAAGGTATGAGGCGCGAGTTGACTATGATGGATTGGGAAACGTTACTGACGGTGGACAGGCAATGGCAAACATTCAAAGACTGCATGGATGAACTGCAACAATTGTTTATCCCTGTCTGGCGCAATAGTAAAACAGGAAAGGAAGCCAAACCATGGCTTACAAGGGAAATTAGAAATAGCATTAGATCCAAGGAAGTGGCATACAAATTCATCAGAAAAAACAACAGACTTGAGGATTGAGAGCAGTTTAGAATTCAGCAAAGGAGGACCAAGGAATTGATTAAGAAGGGGAAAATAGAGTACGAGAGTAAGCTTGCGGGGAACATAAAAACTGACTGTAAAAGTTTCTATAAGTATGTGGAGAGAAAAAGATTGGTAAAGACAAATGTAGGTCCCTTACAGTCAGAAACAGGAACAAAGAAATGGCTGACCAGTTCAATGCATACTTTGGTTCTGTCTTCACAAAGGAGGACAGAAATATCATAACAGAAATGTTGGGGAACACAGGGTTTAGTGAGAGGGAGGAACTGAAGGAAATCAGTATTAGTAGAGAAATGGTGTTGGGGAAATTGATGGGATTGAAGGCCAAAAATCCCCAGGGCCTGATAATCTACATCCCAGAGTACTTAAGGAAGTGGCCCTAGAAATAGTGGATGCATTGGTGGTCATCTTCCAAGATTCTATAGACTCTGGAACAGTACCTACAGATTGGAGGGTAGCTAATGTAACCCCACTATTTAAAAAGGGAGGTAGAGAGAAAACAGGGAGTTTTGGAGCAGTCAGCCTGATGTCGGTAGTGGGGAAAATTCTGGAGTCCATTATCAAAGATTTTATAGCAGAGGACTTGGAGAACGGTGGTAGAATCGGACAGAGTCAGCATGAATTTACGAAAGGGAAATCATGCTTGACAAATCTACTAGAATTCTTGGAGGATGTAACTAGTAGAGTTGATGAGGGGGAGCCAGTGGATGTGGTTTATTTGGACTTTCAGATGGCTTTCGACAAAGTCCCACATAAGAGATTAGCGTGTAAAATTAAAGCGCATGGGATTGAGGGTAGTGTATTTTGATGGTTAGTCGTCTTTTTCCGAATGGCAGGCAGTGACTAGTGGGGTACCGCAGGGATCGGTGGGAGGACCCCTGCTATTCACAATATATATTAATGATTTAGATGAGGGAACTAAATGTAATATCTCCAAATTTGCAGATGACAGAAAACTGGGTGGGAGGGTGAGTTGTGAGGAGGATGCAGAGATGCTTCAGGGTGATATGGACAAGTTGAGTGAGTGAGCAAATGCATGGCAGATGCAGTATAATGTGGATAAATGTGAGGTTATCCATTTTGGTAGCAAAAACAGGAAGGCAGATTATTATCTGAATGGCTATAAACTGAGAGAGGGGAATATGCAGCGAGACCTGGGTGTTCTCGTACACCAATTGCTGAAGGTAAGCCTGCAGGTGCAACAGGCGATAAAAAAGGCAAATGGTATGTTGGCCTTCATAGCAATAGGATTCGAGTACAGGGGCAGGGATGAGTTGCTGCAATTATACAGGGCCTTATCTGAGGAAGGATGTTCTTGCTATAGAGGGAGTGCAGAGAAGGTTTACCAGACTGATTCCTGGGATGGCGGGACGGACATATGAGGAGAGATTGAGTCAGTTAGGATTATATTCGCTGGAGTTCAGAAAAGTGAGGGGGGGATCTCATAGAAACCTATAAAATTCTTGACAGGACTTGACAGGGTAGATGCAGGAAGGATGTTCCCGATGGTGGGAGAGTCCAGAACCAGGGGTCATAGTCTAAGGATACGGGGTAAACCTTTCAGGACTGAGATGAGGAGAAATTTCTTCACCCAGAGAGTGGTGAGCCTGTGGAACTCGCTACCACAGAAAGCAGTTGAGGCCAAAACATCGTATGTTTTCAAGAAGGGGTTAGATATAGCTCTTGGGGCGAAAAGGATCAAAGGATATGGGGAGAAAGCGGGAACAGGTTACTGAGTTGGATGATCAGCCATGATCATAATGAATGGTGGAGCAGGCTCGAAGGGCTGAATGGCCTACTCCTGCTCCTATTTTCTATGTTTCTATGTTTCTAATGGAGTTTGGTGTGGGGACCGAAAACAATGGCTTCAGTCTTCCCAATAATTAATTGCAGTTTGAACTTCATTGAATGTCTTAAAATAAATTATTCTTTGCAAGCTTATTTAGATATCCCTCTTTTCTTCTTTTGAGCTTGTTTATGCCATGCCCCATACATGGTTAAGGGGTTGGAATTGCTATTTACATTGCATTCTTCGACCAATTCTAGTCTGTAACTCGATGCTATGAGCTGTGCAAGAATAGCCTGAGGTGATTTCATTTTCTCCTATTTTTCTTTCTTGAGAATTACTTGACACAGCTGAGATTGGGAACTCCGGATTTCAAGAATCACAGGCACCAACCCATGTAATGCACAGTTGTGTTAAAATTCATTTTGCCACTCATTACCTTTAAACTTACTGTGCTTTCTTGCATCCTAGGCATAACAGACAAGAAAAATTTAAAAAAAGATAATCTTTATGATATAATTGGCTTAGTAACAATGGACACCTTGTTATAGCATTAGTAGCTTAGCAACAGCTTGCAGATTAAACTGGCATTAGGCCAACTCTTAACCAATCAAGCTACATCTATACATAGATACAACTGGAATCAGCAGCAATGCTGACTTCCCTTCATACTGCCTTGACTGTTGTAAGCAAATCATAACCCCATTGCAACATGTCAATCTGCACCATACGTAGTCCCTACCTTATCCTCGCTATGTTGGTGATAAATTCATGGTAATTCTTTGATCTGGACTCCACAATCTAGGCTGAAGCATAAACAAGACCCTTAGCATCTATCAGAAAATCAAGCAGATTTTTCAAAACCTAGTTCCCATAAGATGAAGAAAATTGTCCAAAATGAATGGCTTACCTAACTGTTCCAGATATACAGAAATATCATGTAGTCATTTAATAGTACATAACTTGAGTATTGCTGAAAATAGAGACATGTTGTCGAAGCTTTTCGTCTTGCACTCATCAGGACAATCCACATGAATAACCAATGTAAAGGAAAACAGCAACTTCTACTGCATGAGAAGAGAGTGCTGATTGGTTGGCAAGTGAACTCTGATTGGTAGAGGCACTGCCATGGCAAATGCACAAGTTTACAGTGACTGACAGTTTACTGCCAAGCTTTGTTGAAAATTTAAACCAGGCAACATGACTCTGATTGGTCAAGACATTGCCCTGACGAATGAACCAGCGAATGGCTGTCACTTATTTTGTTCAGCTGAAACAGGTGCAATGGTTGTACATATTCCTTCTGTCTGCAAAGAACAGGGCCCTGTATATTAATATATATAGCTTCCAGTAGGTGCACATGCACCACACTGCGAGACCTACTGACAATCTTAAAGTGGTTGTCAGTGTAATTCTTAGCACACTGTGGATTATTTAGCAAATGTTGTTGAATCGCAGAATCAGATCTAATGTTGGACACTGTGTTTTGAATTTTGCAAGCACGGGCTGGTTAGGTATGGCTCGTTCAGTGGCAGACATTTAAGGGGATATTTCAGAATACACCGAATAGATACACTCCAACGAGAAAGAAAAATTCCGAGAGGAGGACCCACTATCTGTGGTTAACTAAAAAAGTTAAATTCAGTATCAAACTTAAAGAAAAAGCAGATAATTGCACAAAGATAGGTGATAGGTCAGAAGAATATAAAAACGGTAAAGACTGACTAAAAGATTGATAAGGATGGAAAAATTGGAGTACGAGAGAAAGCTAGCTAGAAATATAAAAACAGATAGTAAGGGTTCTATAGATAGTTAAAAAAAGAAAAGAGTTACAAAGTGAGCATTGGTCCTGTAGAAAGTGAGTCTGGAGAATTAATAAGGGAAAATAAGGAGATGGCAGATGAATTGAACAGGTATTTTGCATCGGTCTTCACTATAGATGATACAAGTAACATCTCAGAAATAGCTGTGTATCAGGAAATGGAAGGGAGGGAGTAAGTCAAGAAAATTACAATCATCAGGGAAGTGGTACTGAGCAAATTGTTTGAGCTGCGGGCTGACACATCCCCGGTCCTAATGGACTTTATGCTAGGGTCCTAAAAGACGTGGCTAGTGAGATAGTTGGTGCGTTGGATTTAATTTTCCAAAATTCACTAGATTCGGGAAAGATTCCATTAGATTGGAAAATAGACAATGTAACTCCATTATTCAAAAAGAGAGGGCAACAGAAAGCAGGAAACTGCAGGCCAGTTAGGTTAACATCTGTCTTAGGGAAAATGATAGAAGCTGTTATTAAAGATGTTATAGCAGGGCACTTTGAAAAATTCAAGGTAATCAGGCAGAATCAACATAGTTTTGTGAAAGGGAAATCATGTTTAACCAATTTATTGGAATTCTTTGTGGTTAAAGGGCAACCAGTGGATGCACTGTACTTAGATTTCCAGAAGGCATTTGATAAGGTACCACATCAACGGCTGTTGCGGAAAATAAAAGCTCATGGTGTAGGGAGTAACATATTGGCATGGATAGGAGATTGGCTAGCTTTCCTCTTGTGGAAGAATCTAGAACTAGTGTTCACTATTTAAAAATAAGGGGTCACCCATTTAAGACAGAGATGAGAAATTTTTTCTCTCAGAGGGTCATGAATCTTTGGAATTCTCTTCCTCAAAAGGCAGTGGAAGCAGAGTCTTTAAATATTTTTATGGCAGAGGTAGATAGATTCTTGCTAAGCAAGGGAGTGGAAGGTTATCAGGGGTAGGTGAAAATGTGGAGTAATCAGTTCAGCCATGACCCTATTGAATAGTGGAGCAGGCTCGAAGGGCCAAGTGGCCTACTCCTGCTCTTAATATGTGTGTTCGTATGTTTGTAACAAGAAACAGAGAGTAGGCATAAATCAGTCATTTTCTGGTTGGCAAGATGTAACGAGTGGTGTGCTGCAGGGATCAGTGCTGGGGCCTCAAGTTTTTACAATTTATATAAATGACTTGGATGAAGGGCCCGAAGGTATGGTTGCTAAATTTGCCAAAAACACAAAGATAGGTAGGAAAGTAAGTTGTGAAGAGGACATAAGGAGGCTGCAAATGGATATAGATAGGTTAAGTGAGTGGGAAAAGATCTAGCAAATGGAGTATAATGTGGAAAAATGTGAAATTGTCCATTTTGGCAGGAAGAATTTAAAAAAAGCATATTATCTAAATGGTGAGAGATTGCAGAGCTCTGAGCTGCAGAGGGATCTGGGTGTCCTAGTGCATGAATTGCAAAAGGTTAATATGCAGGTTCAGCAAGTAATTAGGAAAGCTAATAGAATGTTATCATTTACTGCGAGGGGAATTGAATACAAATGGAGGGAGGTTATGCTTCATTAAACAGGGCATTAGTGACTCCAGAGCTGGAATACTGTGTACTGTATTGGTCTTCTTATTTAAGGAAGCATGAAGAAAGGTTGAACAGGCTAGGCTTGTATCTGCTGGCATTTAGAACAGTAAGAGGTGACTTGATTGAAACATATAAGATCCTGAGGGGTCTTGACAGGATGGATGTGGAAAGGATGTTTCCCCTTGTGAGAGTTTCTAGAACTAGGAGTTACTGTTTAAAAATAAGAGATCACCCATTTAAGACAGATGAGGAGAAATTCTTTCTCTCAGAGGTCGTGAACCTTTGGAACTCCCTTCCTCAAAAGGCAATGGAAGCAGAGTCTTTGAATATTTTTAAGGCAAAGGGAGATAGATTTTTGATGAACAAGGGGGTGAAAGGTTATCAGGGTAAAGGCACTAAGTGTATTTTTGCTGGCCAACATTCATGGGATACGATGTGAAGGTAACCTACTGACACAGCAAATTGGATGCTTCATCATGATTGCCAATGTAGCAACACCTCTTTGAAATGGGTGCCAGAGGGTTGCAGTGAGCACAAGTGAAGAGGCAAGGCTCTATCCCCAGAGGGAAGGGATGAAACCTTGGAGACCATGCCCTTTCAGGCTGGATTTGCGCATCTCCTAATGACTTGTTGCAGAGTAACATGTTGGAACTCTGAGATTAAACCAAAGCAGGCAAAATAAGTAACGTCATCTTTGTCAGGCAAAACAAGTAATGACAGTTAGATGACATTAATTGTAACATTTGAGCCCAGAGACCAGCTTTGGTGAGAGGGGCTGCTCTTTAAAATTAATGAGACAAACACAGATGTAAGATACTTTAATGCTAGAAGTGCTTTCTCTTATAATTAATCTTGTATAAATCTGTAACCTTAGCTAAAGCTGAAGGACTTTTAATCGTAATTTAATAGCGAGTTTAATGTGATAGTCAAACAATTACTTATCTTAAGTGGAACTACATGCCTGTTAATAATTAGGGGCCCACTCTACCCCAGAAAGCTGTGGATGCTCAGACATTCTGTATATTCAAGGCAGAAATCGATAGATTTTTGGACATTAAGGGAATCAAGGGACATGGGGATAGTGCCGAAAGGTGAAGTTGAGATCGAAGATCAGCCATGATCTTACTGAATAGCAGAGCAGGCATGGAGGTCTGAATAGCCTAATCCTGTTGCTATTTCTTATGTTCTTATTTAATAATCCCCACTTGTTCCAGTTTATTTTTGCTGTAATAAACACCATTGCCATCCTTCATCTAATCTACTCTCCACACAGATGTATTGCTGTGAGGTTAGCCAGTATTGGCTTTCTAAAGAAGTCCAGGTACATCGACTTTATCTTCTTCCATGATTTGCACATTCACTGTTCCTCTGCATATTTCTCTGCAACATGCAGGATAAATAAGAGTAAGATCGCTGCAGTTTGAGGCACATAGTACTATGTAGTATAAGTTATGTGGTACAATATAGTTGATATATGAACCATGTGGTATAATATTACTGGAGTATAAATTGTGTAGTGCAGCATCAATGTAGTTAGTGTGCATGCTATTGAGTCATAGGTTGTTCCATCCCTTTTTTCTACGTCTAAAACTGCCTTGAT
The DNA here is from genome assembly GCF_036365525.1 of Heterodontus francisci. Classification (NCBI taxonomy): domain Eukaryota; kingdom Metazoa; phylum Chordata; class Chondrichthyes; order Heterodontiformes; family Heterodontidae; genus Heterodontus; species Heterodontus francisci. The sequence continues at coordinate 185,849,654 of NC_090372.1, read as the reverse complement.
TCTCTCAACTCCAATTTTATTTAATGCACTAGTCAATCTTCCATGTAAATTGCACATGGGGATCTGGATCTTACCAGCCCTCTGGAGACAGGCTGGGAGCTGTTGGGGGGCCTGTAAAGTTGGGGCATTGTTCTCCTGTCGCCATTTCCCATTTTACCAGTGGCAGGGAAGGTGGAGGACAACCAGCCCACTTAAATGGCCAATTAAGGGCCTCTTCCCGCCACCACTGACATTTTACCAGCAGCAGATGGGCTCTCCACTGCATGGGGAGACTGCTAGATAAACCCTGGTGGCCTTCCTATAGTGGGAGCCCTCCTCTTCAGGTACTCTGTGGCCATAGCCGTCATCAAGCTCCCCCACTGCCACCGCCCCCCCTGACCTCACCAGGGCCTGCCTGACTGACCGCAGCACCACCAGCGGCCCAAGCTCCCACTGACCTGGTTGGGAGGGCGGCCTGCTCCGTTGGCTTCCTCTGTTCCAGGCACAGTCCCAGCAATGGCCACCACTCCCGGTGACACTGCTGAGACTGCAGAGCTGCCAGGTCTAAGATTGGTGGCAGCTCCTGGGGGCAGGCGCAGGTTTTTTAAAGGGATGGGAGCCCCAACGGCAACTAATTAGTTGCTGGATGGCTGAAAAATGCGAAAAATGGGGGTCTCGCAACCAGCTGAGGTGAGGTTGTGCTACCCTCCAGTAGTGGGTTAGTTACCTTGCTCATCCCTTCCTTCCACTTTTGTTCTCAATGGGGTGTGTGGGAAGTGAACCTTTATTGCCCCATCCCATATTTTCACCTTGGCAATTGAATTTTGCTGCCCGAGCCCTGGGGCAGATGGAGCTTCTGGGGAAACTGCACAGGCTGCTTCAGCCTTTAGATTTCTTCTTGTGGGGTGCCCTTGATTCTCGCGTCTTCTATTCAAAGGCGAGTTGTGGGTAGGTGGTGTGGGGTTAGCTTCTCTTCCCATCACCAGCTGAATAACTCTTGGCAACTGGAGCTTTCAATTTTGCAAATTTCTCTTCTCATTTGGAGAAGGAGAAAGACAACTGTCAACAGAGCAGGTAGTGCGCTTGTGGGATGCTGTATGACAGACATGCTGCAGGTAGTCTGGAATGCTACAACACCTGACTAACAAGATTGGTACATGTTGGCAGCGATGTTGCTTCAATTAATTCTGAAATATTTATGTCTGTTTTACAGCATTTAGCCTATGTTTGGCTGAATAGCCACTGATAAATTGGTCATAATACTGATGTTTTCAGCGGCCTTAGAAAGCCCGTTTTGTGGCTAGTTTTTTAACATAAGCTCTCACTGCTACTTAATGCCTACTTTGTGTGCCACCAGGCCGAGATGTGACACCAGATGTGACATCAGTACAACTGAAAGCTCCTATCACTGGCACTGCAAAAGTATAATGGCAAAGTTTCAATGAAATGTGCACCCCATTTACCCAATTGTAATGTATAATGGATTTATCATACAGGAGCAGGGTTCAAATGAGGCTGATAAATTGTCAAGCTTTCACAGTTTAGATATCCTCTGAATTGTTTGTGTTTTATTATTCAGTGTCACCCTCGCTATCTATTGTCCAACATATATTTCATCTTTCCCAGATGTCATGTGCCAACCATATTTAAGAGTATAAATTAGGTCAAAAGGTTCACCTGTTCATTGATATAAAAGCCAAGTTTATATATTGTAAAAGAACAAATAATTCACATCAACGTAAATTGGTTTATCCATCTCCCCTGGACATGATACAGAACAGGATGATATATTATTTTGGGATAACTAAGATATTTTTAATACTGTTACATCGCACTGTAGCTATACCTCACACAGAATCTAAAACCACGTATTATAATTTGGTGGTTCATTCATTACAGTTGAACTTTAGTGTTCCCACTCACTGAAGGAAATGCATATATTTGAAGAATGCACACAGAAAGTTAGCAGTTTGCTGTCTTTGATAACCTTGAAAGGCTCTCTCCAGCCTCCTGACAGAAAAGTCCTATTCTGTCCAAACAGAATGACGTGTTACAGAGTCCAAACTGAAGCGGGACAGCCGCCTGATATCAGCCTTATCAGTGCAGCAGTCCCAGTGATAGAGCTGCACTGGGAGGAATGGAATGCTTGCACACATTTATCAGCATTTACTTACAAATGGTCCAAATCAGGGCAGGAGCCTTGGAGCTTAACTCAGAGTCTACATGTCAGTCGGTGCTATCAGTATTTGTTAAGGAGCAGGTTGGGCTCCCAGTGAATATTTCCTAGCCTTGAGATTTGCATGTAAAAACTTAAAAATATGTGTAGGCTTTGGGTGGGAAACAAATCCTAACAAATCAGACAAGGGAGTAGACCAGTGGGTTTATTGTAACAAATTACATACCAAATTACCTGTAATAAATGTTCATTCACAGGAGAGTTGCCTCCTGTGCCAGCTCCAAAATCTACAGGTTATATGAGAGGTATGTGTGTCTCTTGAATATTTCAACCACAATAGTAAGAGCATATTACCCATTTTAATTTAAAGAGCTTCCTTTTTTCTCTTCATGGCCAATCATGGGTCTCACTCACATTGATTACTTGCATGGGTGGTTTACTTTGCATTAATACACAGTAACTGGGTGGTTGAGGGCAAAAATGTCATTGTTTTTTCTGATGAGAAGTCACAGACCTGAAACGTTACCTCTGCTTCTCTCTCCACAGATGCTGCCTGCTGAGTATTTCCAGCACTTCCTGTTTTTATTTCAGATTCCCAGCATCTGCAGTATTTTGCTTTCATTTTTTTTTCTGTTCTCTAAGCCACTGGGGCTTAGTATAACTACCACCTAGTTTCAGCTAACTTCCCTCCCACCCAGGGTAATATGAGGCTACAGCAATTTTAACCACTGGACCTCATTATCATGCCCCCACTCCACTTTTCAGCCAGAAGTAGGCAGGAAGCAGCTGTTGGCATTTGAGAAATTGTGAAGCCTTTGGCCTCCCACTAGTACTCAGATGGGAGGTGTCACAGGAAGGTAGCTTCTCTTCCCATCACCAGCCAAATAACTCCCTTGACAGGGGAGCCTTTGATTTTGAGAGATTTTTTTCCTCGGTTGGAGAAGGAGAGAGACAACTGCCAACAGGGCAGGTGATGCACTTTTTGGATGATGTGTGGCAGACGTGGTGTAAATCGTCAGGGATACTACAATATCTAGCTAACAAATTTGGGCCGTGCTGCCAGAGCTGTTGCCTTTAATTAATGCTGAAATACTCCTCTCTGTTTCACACCATTTCGCCAGTGCTTGAATGAATATACACTGAGAAACCGTTCATAATGTTGATATTGGCTGTGGCGATGGAGACCCCATGGAATGAACCAAATATATTTTGAACAAAATAATTGGAATTGGGACCATGAGGAGAGGGGGCAATATAGCTGAAATGATACTGGAAACTAGTTTAATACTAAATTCGCAATATAGTTAACTTTTTTAACAAAAACTCTCACTACTACATAGCACCTACTTTGTGTTACCACCATAGAGAGCGAATCTGTAACATGATTACAATTGAAAGCTCCTATCACAGGTAAGTATAAGGAAATGGGCTCCGAGTAGACTCATGGATAGGGAAGAAGGAGCGTGCAGAGCTGGGGAGGGGAGGAGAGGCCTAAATGTCCTTTGTCAGGCAGGAGGAGAACTCCTCCTTTCTTGGAAAGTGAAAAACATACCTCGAAGATCTCCTCAGGTTCCCAATCCTCTTCACATCGGCTTTCACCTGGCGACAGCTTCCCCATTTCAGGCCAGAGTTAAAAATCGCTCTCAGAGCCCAATGATGTCATTGGACCCAGATCAGCATATATGAATTAGGACACCACTGGTTTTTGGTGGGCAACTTAACCACATGTACAGAATTGTCCTTTAAAATCAGAAATGACGGAGCCGGGCAGTGTTCCAAAAGGTAAGTAACCCAGGGCATTTTAACTGGCCACCCGCCAGGATTTTGATTGGCAGGTGGGGTTAAAATCTCTCCTGTAATTAATATTGGCATGCTATTTTAAATGAGCTGACTGTTCTAGGGATAAAGTTAACTGCAAAATAGATGGCACGTGGCATTAAGCTCCACAGTGCTGGTGAAGTGTGTGTCCTCCAAAGTGTATGCATTATGATTTGGAGGAAAGTATAGGTGGTCTGATTAGCAAGTTTGCAGACGACACTAAGATTGGTGGAGTAGCAGATAGTGAAGGGGACTGTCAGAGAATACAGCAGAATATAGATAGATTAGAGAGTTGGGCAGAGAAATGGCAGATGGAGTTCAATCAGGGCAAATGCGAGGTGATGCATTTTGGAAGATCCAATTCAAGAGTGAACTATACAGTAAATGGAAAAGTCCTGGGGAAAATTGATGTCCAGAGAGATTTGGGTGTTCAGGTCCACTGTTCCCTGAAGGTGGCAACGCAGGTAAATAGAGTGGTCAAGAAGGCATACGGCATGCTTTCCTTCATCGGACGGGGCATTGAGTACAAGAGTTGGCAGGTCATGTTACAGTTGTATAGGACTTTGGTTCGGCCACATTTGGAATACTGCGTACAGTTCTGGTCGCCACATTATCAAAAGGATGTGGATGCTTTGGAGAGGGTGCAGAGGAGGTTCACCAGGATGTTGCCTGGTATGGAGGGCGCTAGCTATGAAGAGAGGTTGAGCAGATTAGGATTATTTTCATTAGAAAGACGGAGGTTGAGGGGGGACCTGATTGAGGTGTACAAAATCATGAGAGGTATAGACAGGGTGGACAGCAAGAGGCTTTTTCCCAGAGTGGGGGTTTCAATTACGAGAGGACACGAGTTCAAAGTGAAAGGGGAAATGTTTAGGGGGGATATGCGTGGAAAGTTCTTTACGCAGAGGGTGGTGGGCACCTGGAACGCGTTGCCAGCAGAGGTGGTAGACGCGGGCACGATGGAGTCTTTTAAGATGTATCTAGACAGATACATGAATGGGCAGGAAGAAAAGAGATACAGAACCTTAGAAAATAGGCGACATGTGTAGAGAGAGGATCTGGATCGGCGCAGGCTTGGAGGGCCGAAGGGCCTGTTCCTGTGCTGTAATTATCTTTGTTCTTTGTTCTTTGTATTATACTATGTGAAGGACAATACTTCCACTACAATACACCCCCTTCCAATTAAGTTATATTCAAGATGCACTGTAAAATCCAAAGTTTGGCCCATTCACCTTGTCTGAACCCTGCAGTTTAAAATAAACTGGTATGTCGATACAACTTCCATTTGGTGTACCCAGCTGCTCCTCTATCCTGGCAACAAATGGTAGCCACAGTATAATTAAGAAATTACATAGAATCACTCATTTGGGGCAGGGATGCAGAGGGGCTATGGAATCACATCACTGCCAATCTGAGAGCGGGCATGCATCTGATCACTGGAAGCCTCGTGGGAACTGTTACTATGCATCTGAGTTTCTTGAAGCCCAAACAAGACTACTTTTTTGCTCATCAGTACAATCTCAAAATTCAATATTGGATTCTGATAATCTGAAACCCAAGTTGTGAATTTATCAGTTGATCTTACAAAATGTTTGCGATCTCAACAAAGTGAATAAAGGTTAATACACCATCACTGATGACTATTTATTAGGAGATAGAGCATGAAAAAAAGGGATACCACACTTTAAATTAGCCAAAGCTGATATGAAGCTTATATTTTTTGTTGTATTTTTTAAGCAATCAACATGCTTGTTACAGAAATAAACTGGCAGAATGATAAAGCCTCATGTAAAGTAATAATTCTAGCCTTGGACAACACACCCACATTACTAATGCTATCATTCTGCACTTCCAAAATTAGACTTTTATCAAATTAAATTACAATATAATTCTGTTCTTCTGTTTTAATATATTATTTTTGCAACAATTCTCTTTTGATTCCCCTCTCCCACACACAGATGATCCTCCCTTATCCATGAGACTGAAGAGCCTGGGCACCCTTCAAGAATGAGTAACTTTGGAATTCTTTTTTCTGAAAACAATAGTGTGAATTTTTTGTGTTCCTCCTGAAAAAGGTCTCAGTCTGGGAACTGGAACTGCCTTTTTCCCATTTTGTCACTAGATGCCAGATTCAGGCATTTTCAGAACAGATATAACACACCTTCAAAGCAGAGCCACCATTGCCCTGCACTAACAGTGACCTTAAAATTAAGCTTTGCGAAGATTAATATGTGAACAGTTCCCACACCCACATGAAATTCACTGGGCTATTAAGCGGCTAGTCAGCTTTGGCTCAGTGGTAGTAGCCTTGTCTTTGACACGGAAGTTTGTGGGTTTGAGTCCTACTCCAGATAGTTGAGTGCATAATCTTGTCTGATATATCAACCCCACTACTGAAGGAGTTCTACACTGTCATTGATACTATCTTTCATATAAGACATTAAACTGACGTCCCATCTGTCCTCTCAGGTGGACATAAAAAGTCCAATGACACTTTTCAAAGAGGAGCAGGGTGTTGTCCTGGTCAACATTTATCTCTCAACCAACATCTATAACAGGTTGTCTTGTCATTTATCTCATTACAATGTAGGACCTTGCTTAATGCAAATTGGCTGACGTGTTTCCTACCGTACAACAGAGACAACACTCCAAAAGTACTCTAGTAGCTGGAAAGTGCTTTGCAACATCCGAAGAGCATGAAAGGTGCTATTTAAATGGATGTTTTTCTTCCTTAACCTCCATGAAAATAGCCACCAAGAATTTTATAGCAAACTCATCTTCCCTACCCCATCCAATTGACCTGTGAGAAACAAGTCTGTGCCTCCTCCTGACTCTCCAACTGAGAGATGGAATTTGCCATGTTGGGAATCATACAGATGAGCTCATACAATGCCACTTAAAGAACAAGCAACAAAGTGGGGCTCCCAGTCTTTAGGTTAAAATATAACTGGTGTAAAATGGAAATGTTGCTCCTAATACTGTGTTAAGCGTGATCAAACAGGGATGTTATTGAATCATACTGCTGGTACAAATACATAAATGTTTCAAATAAAATAAGAGTTTGAGAATTTTAAAGCCTGATCATGGAAGGTCCAGTGTCTCTCTTTCTTAATAAAAAAGAACACATGATAGTTTGCTGATGCTTTCTTTAAAACTTAGGGCTGAATTTTCAATCACCCATGGGGCTGAGTTCGGGTGCAGGTGGGCCCAGTAAATCACGCACTCCAAAGGCGTACCAGTTCCTGATGCCTCAGTGGCACGATCAGATTTTCAAAGGGAGTGAGGGAGCGGGAAGCCAGCAACCCGCACGCCTCCAATTAATTGCTCGTTGAGCTCATTGTGGAGCTCATTAGGAGTAGGGGGAGCAACAGTTAGCAACTTTCAAATGGCAAGCACAGGGAACATGGCGGGTCTGGGACACATTTGAGCATAGCTGTCAGGAGCGCTGCGGGGAGTCACTAATGCTTGTGATTACACTGTGAAAAAGTTGCTAGGAAAAAGTTGTATAAAAGGGGAGATGTAAACTCAGTTGTTCATGTAGTGGTGCAGAGTCGTGAGGCTTGATTTTGTGAGGAGTGTTTAGACTCTTGAGAGAAATATAAGGCTGCTGACATCCCTGGCCACCTCTAGCCATGCCTGCTTGGTATGTCTCACTGGAGCTCTCCTTCGAGTTGGGGGGAAGAGTACAGCTCTCCTGTCCACTACAGCCTCAATCAGGGCCTCAAGGGAAGCAACAGCAAAAAACCTGGGGCTGCCCGGGAATAGCTGCTCAAACTAGCGCTGGCCTTCTGCTTTCCCTTCAGTCATGGCTGCCATTAGCCTTATAAATTATACCTCCATGCTTCGGACCCGCCTCCTGCCAGTCCCCGATGCCCCTAATTGGGCGCCGAACTCAACTCTGAGCCAATTAGTGGCTGACACTTTGAAAATTGCATTGCGTCACTGATGCTTACGCGGTGCGGGGGTCGGGACCTGGAAATGTTCCGGATGTCGGATTCCGGACCCCGGAAGGAAAATTCAGCACTTAGTATCTCAAACTAACCTTCCAATATCTAATCAGTTTTTGATAAATCAAATTTAAAACTCTGGATGTCCTCGCTAATTTTTGAATATTTCATACTGAATCTGTAGGATCCTTTGTATCCAGTTACCAAGTTACACTGTCAGAGTTAGAATATATTAATGACTGGATTTGAAGTACCTCATCTTAATTTCGATTCCAGCAGGTCCCTAACCAAAAAAAGCAAATTTATGTCTATCTCACATATGGAATACTCTGGATGGAGAACATGACATGTTGCTGGGTGGTGAGTGTAAGGATCATACTACTGCACAGACTCAGATACTGAAGCAGTCCATGTAGAAATGCAACAAGACCTGGAAAATATCCAGGCTTGGGCTGATAAGTGGAAAGTAACATTAATGCCACACAAGTGCCAGGCAATGCCTATCTCAAACAAGAGACAATCTAACCATCTTCCCTTGACATTCAATGGTATTACGATTGCCAAATCCCCCACTATCAATATCCTGGGGATTACTATTGACCAGAAACTGAACTGGAGTAGCCATATAAATACCATGGGCTACAAGGGCAGGTCAGAGGTTAGGAATCCTGCAGTGAGTAACTCACCTGACTCCCCAAAGTCTGTCCACTATCCCCAAAGCACAAGTCAGGAGTGTGATGGAATACTCTCCACTTGCCTGGATGGGTGCAGCTCTAACAACACTCAAGAAGCTCGACACCATCCAGGACAAAACAGCCCACTTGATTGGCACCTCACTCACCACCTTAAACATTCACTCCCTCCACAACCAACACACAGTGGCAGCAGTGTGTACCATCTACGATCCACTGCAGCAACGCACCAAGGCTCCTTAAACAGCACCTTCCAAACCCGTGACCTCTACCAACTAGAAGGACAAGGGTAGCAGATGTTCCCCTTCAAACCACACATCATCCTGACTTGGAACTATATCACTGTTCCTTCACTGTCACTGGGTCAAAATCCTGGAACTCCCTTCCTAATAGCACTGTGGGTGTATTTACACTCCATGGACTGCAGTGGTTCAAGAAGGCAGCTCACCTTCACCTTCTCAAGGGCAATTAGGGATGGGCAATAAATGCTAGCCTAGCCAGTGACACCCATATCCCATGAATGAATAAACAAAAAACTCAGCTTCGTTTTGTTCACGTTACACCAGCAATTCAAGTTATGTGGTTTCCATCTTTTAGATGCTTCATTACTGATTCCTTCCCCTCATCAGACTGAGGGTTGAGATTATAAATTCAGCGATGTTCTCTGAGCAGCTGATAAGTCTTCTGCCGTGTGGAACAGACCCTGACTGGTTTTATTCTTATCCTGCACTGACTCCACCTCCCTACTGTCCCAAGATACAGTTCTCCACACAATACTCCATCTGTCTACCAGGCAGGCTGTAAACAGGCAAAATTCCTGTATTTGAGGGCAGGCAAGTTTGAAAGCTGGTCAGTGTCATGATTGAAATACATAACTCTGATTAGGAGTCCAACAATCAACCGAGTACCACTTGCAAATGTTATTATTCTTTAAAATTTAACTTAGTCAGCTGTTTGGTATTGACTCTTCTTAATTCTAATGAGCTATTAATTCAAAATTTGATTTGAATCTTCTGTCCCAATAATTAAGTTTTCAAACAGCATCCTACTAGAGCACATTCAGTTGCAATCAGGGTAATCTAAACTGAATGGGGTATTGAAGACAATTTCTGAGGTCCCACGTCAGTCTATCGGTTGAGTGGGATTAAATTAACAGCCTGAAGTAGTCTTCACTTTATTAGTACATTATCCAGAGAGTTGCACAGAGCATTCAGCTGGGAAACAGTTTACAGATAGAAGTTGGCAGATATAATCTAGCTGGGGCTAATGTAAATGGGTTTTGTAGACTGTGATAGCTGTTGGACTCTATAGGGTCAATTTTCATGTCTGGCATGAATTGGGCAGATGATGGGTGAGGTGCCACTCTGCCTGCCCAGTGCAGTCAGCATAGAGCATTTTCCACAGCCAGGTCTAATTCAAATCTGCAAGCTGCCAGCACCAGTCGCACTCCCTAAAGGCAACTCACCGATTCAGAGGGCAGGAAATCAGGTGGGGCTGCCTATACTTAAAGATGTTAACTCTGTTTTTCTCTTCACAGTTATTGCCTGGCCTGCTGAGTGTTTCCAGCATTTTCTGTTTTTGTTTCAGATTTCCAGCATCCACAGTATTTTACTTTTGACTTAAAGACAGCCAGTCGGTCTTTAAAAGGGGGGGTGCACCTTTCAGGTGCCAGCTGTGGTAGCACTTTGAAGTGGTAGCCATAAAACACAACATAATACAAGCAAAAAGCCTGCCAAAACCTTCTGGTGTTTTACCTGAGAGCATTTGTTTTAAATATACCAGAGTTGGCCACCTTCCAACTTGTACTGTCGACAGTAGCAATGGTGTCATTTTGCCCTTATTTGAATTTATTTGTTAGGCACCTGGCCTGATTCCGGTGGGAGCTTTGCCTACATAAATTGAGGTCCGCCTGAAAATTGTAATGGGTGGATAACCAGTGGTAAATCAGGAATTCTTTTTTACACGTGATTTTTATCTTGCTACCACCCTGTTCTTAGACATAACTGTGACAAAGAAAATCACCGAATGCCCGCTTTGGGGAGACCAAAATATTTCAAAGTATGTTGTTATCTGGTAAAATATCTTGCAAAATATTTTATCAGATTTGTAAACAAAAATATGCACCATAACATGACTGATAAGGTGATGCTGCCGTTCCACTTCTAATCTTGTCTCTTATAAATCTTTCAACGTTGATTGTAAACTGCAAAAACGGCACTGCAAGAGGTTGAGACAATAACAGATACTGGGCAGGATTTTTCTTGCTGGTTTCTGAACACCCCCCCACCCCCCCACCTCTCTCACAAGTCAGAATGCCCACACTGTGTGGGTTACTCAATGTAATTTTCCCTGGATTGGCCAATTAATGGCCAGAGGGCAGACTTGCCAACCAATTCAGGATGGCCAGCAGGCTCTTGAAGCTGGAGGACCAATCAGAGACCTTCCAGTTTGAAAGCAGCAGCAGGATGCCATGGCAGGTAAGTAAGGAACAGGGCAATTCAAAATGGAAGCGCACTCTCTCCACCTTTTCCGAATTTTAAACGAAAAATGGGCTTTTGCCGCCAGGCCACCACTGTGGGGCGGGGGAGGTGGAAAACCCCCTCCACAGGGCAGTTTGCAACTACTGCTGCACCCAGGCAGGCAGGGAGGGCCTGGAGTACTTCTCCGCCCTGGCCTGCTGCCAGGAGGCTGCCTCCAGGCAGCTAACATTTCCTCCGGGAACCTGGAGGCTGACTGGAAAATACCAATTGACCTTTGTTAACAGACAGATGTGCTGTCAACTACACCCCCTTCCCCACCCCTCCTACCCCGCTCCGGGAAAAGGTGAAAGGCAGGATGTAGCTGGGGAACTGGCACGCAGGCCAGTGGTGCAAAACGCCGCGCCCATCTACCTCCGTTTCCGCCCCCGGCGAGCTAAAAATCCAGTCAGCCATGTCTGTTCCATTGAAAAGCCATCCTGTAGCCAATGTAAGAATTCAAGAAGGCAGAGAATGAAGGAAAGTCATTCGCCCATCAAATTCATTCCTGCTACAAACCATGTACAATCTGTCCTTTCATAGATTCTATCCAACTATTTAATCACCTGAGGATAAAAAAAATACGTTCTGGGTAATTCTTTTTGATTCATTCACGGGATGTGGGCATCGCTGGCTAGGCCAGCATTTATTGCCCGTCCCTAATTGCCCTTGAAAAGGTGATGGTGAGCTGCCTTCTTGACCCACTGCAGTCCATGTGGGGTAGGTACACCAACTGTGCTGTTAGGAAGGGAGTTCCAGGATTTTGACTCAGCGACAGTGAAGGAACGGCAATATAGTTCCAAGTCAGGATGGTGTGTGGCTTGGAGGGGAGCTTGCAGGTGGTGGTGTTCCCATGCATCTGCTGCCCTAGTCCTTCTAGGTAGTAGAGGTCGCGGATTTGGAAGGTGCTCTGTAAGGAGCCTTAGTGTATTGCTGCAGTGCATCTTGCAGATGGTACGCACTGATGCCACTGTGCGTCGGTGGTGGAGGGAGTGAATGTTTGTGGATGGGGTGCCAATCAAGCGGGCTGCTTTGTCCTGGGTGGTGTCGAGCTTCTTGAGTGTTGTTGGAACTGCACCCATCCAGGCATGTGGAGAGTATTCCATCACACTCCTGACTTGTGGCTTGTTGATGGTGGACAGGCTTTGGGGAGTCAGAAGGTGAGTTACTCGCCGAAGGATTCCTAGCCTTTGACCTGCTCTTGAAACCACGATATTTATATGGCTACTCCAGTTCAGTTTTGGGTCAATGGTAACTCCCAGGATGTTGATAGTGGGGGATTCAGTGATCGTAATGCCATTGAATGTCAAGGGGAGATGGTTAGATTCTCTCTTGTTGGAAATAGTCATTGCCTGACATTTGTGTGGCACGAATGTTACTTGCCACTTATCTGCCCAAGCCTGGATATTGTCCAGGCCTGGCTGCATTTCTACATGGACTGCTTCAGTATCTGAGGAGTCATGAATGTTGCTGAATATTGTGCAATCATCAGCGAACATCCCCACTTCTGACCTTATGATTGAAGGTAGGTCATTGATGAAGCAGCCTAAGATGGTTGAGCCTCGGACACTATCCTGAGGAACTCCTGCAGTGATGTCCTGGAGCTGAGATGATTGACCTTCAACAACCACAACAATCTTTCTTTGCGCTAGGTATGACTCCAACCAGCGGAGAGTTTTCCCCCTCATTCCCATTGACTCCAGTTTTGCTAGGGCTCCTTGATGCCATACTCAGTCAAATGCTGCCTTGATGTCAAGAGCAGTCACTCTCACCTCATCTCTTGAGTTCAGCTCTTTTGTCCACGTTTGAACCAAGGCTGTAATGAGGTCTGGAGCTGTGTAGCCCTGGCGGAACCCAAACTGAGTATCAGTGAGTAGGTTATTGCTAAGCAAATGCCACTTGATAGCACTGTCGCCAACACCTTTCATAATTTTATTGATGATTGAGAGTCGGCTGATGGGGCAGTAATTGTCTGGGTTGGACTTGTCCTGCTTTTTTTGTACAGGACATACCTGGGCAATTTTTCACATTACCGGGTAGATGCCAGTGTTGTAGTGGTACTGGAACAGCTTGGCTCGGGGCGTGGCAAGTTCTGGAGCACAGGTCTTCAGACTTTTTGCCAGAATATTGTCAGGGCCCATAGCCCTTGCAGTATCCAGTGCCTTCAGTTGTTTCTTGTTATCACATGGAATGAATCGAATTGGCTGAAGAGTGGCATCTGTGATGCTGGGAACTTCAAGAGGAGGCCGAGATGGATCTTCCACTCGGCACTTCTGGCTGGAGATTATTGCAAATGCTTCAGCCTTATCTTCTGAACTGATGTGCTGGGCTCCCCCATCATTGAGGATGGGGATATTTGTGGAGCCTTCTGCTCCAGTTAGTTGTTAAATTGTCCACCACCATTCACGACTGGATGTGGCAGGACTGCAGAGCTTAGATCCGACCCGTTGGTTATGGGATCACTCAGCTTTGTCTATCGCATGCTGCTTACGCTGTTTGGCATACAATTAGTCCTGGGTTGTAGCTTCACCAAGTTGACACCTCATTCTGAGGTATGCCTGGCATGCCCTCCTGCAATAAAACAAGAAATGCTGGAAATACTCAGCAGGTCGGTCAGCATCTGTGGAGAGAGAAGCAGAATTAACGTTCCAGATCAGTGACCCTTCTTCAGAGTTCTGAATTTTCACGTTGGGAACATTTCTTGTTTTTATTTCAGATTTCCAGCATCCGCAGTATTTTGCTTTTATTATGCCATCCTGCAATCTTCATTGAACCAGGGTTGGTCCCCCAGATTGATGGTAATGGTAGAGTTGGGGATATGCAGGGCCATGAGGTTGTGGTTGAGTACAATTCTGCTTTTGCTGATGGCCTCCAGCACCTTAGTGAGAGAGAGGAACTGAAGGAAATCAGTATTAGTAGAGAAATGGGGGGAAAACTGATGGGATTGAAGGCCAATAAAGACCCAGGGCCTGATGGAATGCATCCCAGAGTACTTAAGGAAGTGGCCCTAGAAATCGTGGTGGTCATCTTCCAAGATTCTATAGACTCTGGAACAGTTCCTACAGATTGGAGGGTAGCTAATGTAACCCCTTCCAGCCTGCTTCCCCATTCATTATGATCATGGCTGAACATCCAACTCAGTGACCTGTTCCCGCTTTCTCCCCATATTCTTTGATCCCTTTCGCCCTAAGAGCTATATCTAACTCCTTCTTGAAAACATACAATGTTTTGGCCTCAACTGCTTTCTGTGGTAGTGAATTCCACAGGCTCACCATTCTATGGGTGAAGAAATTTCTCCTCATCTCAGTCCTGAAAGGTTTACCCCATATCATTTGACAATGACCCCTGGTTCTGGACTCCCCCACTATCGGGAACATCCTTCCTGCATCTACCCTGTCAAGTCCTGTTAGAATTTTATAGGTCTCTATGAGATCCCCCCTCACTCTTCTGAACTCCAGCGAATATAATCCGAACTGACTCAATCTCTCCTCATATGCCAGTCCTGCCATCCCAGGAATCAGTCTGGTAAACCTTCGCTGCACTCCCTCTATAGCAAGAACATCCTTCCTCAGATAAGGAGACCAAAACTGCACACAGTACTCCAGGTGTGGCCTCACCAAGGCCCTGTATAATTGCAGCAAGGCATCCCTGCTCCTGTACTCGAATCCTATTGCTATGAAGGCCAACATACCATTTGCCTTTCTTACCGCCTGTTGAACCTGCATGCTTACCTTCAGCAACTGGTGAATGAGAACACCCAGTTCTCGTTGCATATTCGCCTCTCTCACTTTATAGCCATTCAGATAATAATCTGCCTTCCTGTTTTTGCTAACAAATTGGATAACCTTGCATTTATCCACATTATACTGCATCTGCCATGCATTAGCCCACTCACTCAACTTGTCCAAATCACCCTGAAGCCTCTCTGCATCCTCTTCACAACTCAACCTCCCACCCAGTTTTGTGTCATCTGCAAATTTGGAGATCTTGCATTTAGTTCCCTCATCTAAATCATTCACATATATTGTGAATAGCTGGGTTCCTAGCACTGATCCCTGCAGTACCCCACTAGTCATGGCCTGCCATTCGGAAAAAGACCCGTTTATTCCTACACTTTGTTTCCTGTCCGCCAACCAATTTCCTATCCATCGCAATACACAACCCCCAATCCCATGCGCTTTAATTTTACACGCTAACCTCTCATGTGGGACTTGGTCGAAAGCCTTCTGAAAGTCCAAATAAACCACATCCACTGGCTCCCCATCATCAACTCTACGAGTTACATCCTTGAAGAATTCTAGTAGATTTGTCAAGCATGATTTCCCTTTCGTAAATCCATGCTGACTCTATCCGATTCTACCACTGTTCCCCAAGTGGTCTGCTATAAAATCTTTGACAATGGATTCCAGAATTCTCCCCACTACCGACGTCAGGCTGACTGGTCTATTATTCCCTGTTTTCTCTCTACCTCCCTTTTTAAATAGTGGGGTTACATTAGCTACCCTCCAATCTGTAGGAACTGTTTCAGAGTCTATAGAATCTTTTGAAGATGACCACCAATGCATCCACGATTTCTAGGGCCACTTCCTTAAGTACTCTGGGATGTAGATGATCAGGCCCTGGGGATTTATTGGCCTTCAATCCCATCGATTTCCCCAACTCCATTTCTCTACTAATACTGATTTCATTCAGTAACTCCCTCTCACTAAACCCTGTGTTCCCCAACATTTCTGGTATGATATTTCTGTCCTCCTTTGTGAAGACAGAACCAAAGTATGCATTTAGTTGGTCAGCCATTTCTTTGTTCCACATAATAAATTCCCCTGTTTCTGACTGTAAGGGACCTACATTTGTCTTTACCAATCTTTTTCTCTCCACATACTTATAGAAACTTTTACAGTTAGTTTTTATGTTCCCCGCAAGCTTACTCTCGTACTCTATTTTCCCCTTCTTAATCAATTCCTTGGTCCTCCTTTGCTGAATTCTAAACTGCTCCCAATCCTCAGGTCTGTTGTTTATTCTGGCGAATTTATATGCCTCTTCCGTGAATCTAATGCTTTCTCTAATTTCCCTTGTAAGCCATGGTTTGTCTACCTTTCCCATTTTACTTCCGCGCCAGACAGGAATAAACAATTGTTGCAGTTCTTTTGAATTAGTTTATGAACCTGAGGTAAGAGGGTCCTGAAAACTAATCAAGGAAAAGTTTTTAGAACAGTGGGACAAATCCTGCGTGTTAGATTATGTATCCGTGTTCTGGGAACGGCTCATGATAGCCTGCAAAGTGACTCAGGAACACCTTAAAACTTCCCAAACAACCATGAAGAAATGGGCAGACAAGCATGCCAAGACCCAAACATTTCAACCAGGGGATGAGGTGTTCGTATTACTGCCTTTACAGGGTGAACCACTGAATGCACAGTTCTGTGGACCATATAGAGCAGTCAAAAGAATTGGTAAAGTAAATTATTTGGTTGATAACCCAGATTGCCAGAAAAAAGAATTGACTGTGTCATATCCAATATGTTGAAATAATATCACTGCCAGGAGGTGGATATGCAAGAACAGGTATGTCAGATAGTAGGGCAGTGAAGGATGAAAGGGATAGTGAGGATGAGGCAGAAGGAGGCCTAGACAATTCGCAAATTGAGCCTCCTACACTCTGGTCAGCTAATACTGAATTGTTTGGGAGATTAGACACTATGCTTTCATATTTAGATGTAGAGCCATGAGAAGACCTAACAAGGCTACTCACAACATTTAAAGGAATCTGTAGGGACAAACCAGGATGTACAACCTGGATGTAGGAAAATCCTCTCCTATAAAACAGCATCTTTATCACTTAGATCCAGACAAACAGGCCCAGGTGAAAGCAGAAATCCACCTAATTGAACCCAAGGAAGTTGGAGTTCCTCAGTCATGTTAATGCCTAAGCCTGACGGTTCAACTAGATTTTGTATAGACTACAGAAAGGTTAATGCAGTAACAAAGGCAGACTCCTACCCAATTACTCACTTGGAAGACTGTGTTGACAGAGTAGGCAGTGCCACATTTCTTACCAAAGTAGATTTGTTAAAGGTTCCAAGCTAAAGAAATATGGGCCTTTGTCACACCAGATGGTCTTTTCCAATGCCGAGTTAGGCATTCAGACTAAAAAATGCCCCAGCAACTTTCCAGAGACAAATGAACCAACTGGTAACCAGTGTTCCTAACTGTGTTGTTTACCTTGATGAAGTGCTGGTATACAGTGATACCTGGAAGAACCACTTGGAACAACTAGAAGCTCTGTTTAAAAAATTACAGTTGGCTGATTTGGTGATAAATCTTGCTAAAAGTGAATTTGCAAAAGCAAATTAGCAAACTACCTTGGGCATATAGTAGGGTAAGGACAAGTTTTGTCAAAAATAGCAAAAGTACAAACATTGATGTTTCTCCCTGCCCCTAAGACTAAATGAGAAATCATGAGGTTTTTGAGGATGTGTGGTTTCTGCAGCAAGTTTATACCAAATTTTAATACTATAGCCGCTCCACTGACAGATATGCTGCAAAAAAAAAAGCCAAGTTACTGTGGTCAGGGGAGTGCCAAGCAGCCTTTGAGAGGCTGAAAGCAATTCTGATGAATGTACCAGTGTTGGCTGCCCCAAATTTCACTAAGCTTTTTAAGGTAGCAATTGATGCGAGTGACCTGGGGTTGGTGCAGTCGTGTTACAAGAAGCTAAATCGGGCATAGACCGGCCAGTGGGATACTTTTGCAAAAAGCTCAATCGACACCAAAGAAATACTCTACAGTGGAAAAACAAACCCTGGGCTTACTACTAGGTCTTAAACATTTTGAAGTATATGTCTGCCACAGCTACAAAAAGAGACTGGTATATACTGATCACAATCCCCTAGCCTTTGTGGAAAAATTCAGAAACCAGATTGCCAGACTGTTTAGATGAAGTTTACTTAGGTTAGGGTTAGGGCTGGGGTTAGGGCTGGGCTAGGGCTAGGGTTAGGGTTAGGCTTAGGGTTAAGGTTAGGGTGACAGGGTTAGGGTTTCCAGATCACTGCAACCCTCTGTGTAAAAATAAATTTACCTCATTACTTGTCTTTTTTGCCAATCACCTTAAATCTATATGCTCTGGTTACTGACCCTCCTGCCAGTGGAAACAAATTCTCCCCATTTTACTATATCAAAACACTTCATAATATTGAACTCCTCTATTAAATCTCCCATTAATCCTCTCTACTCTAAGGAGACAACTCCAGTTTCTCTAGTCACTCCGCATAAATGAAGTTCTGAATCACTGGTACCATTCTTGTCAATCTCGTCTTCACCTCCTCCAAAGCCTTGACATCCTTCTGGTGCTCGGGAACTTTACCACAAGCCCATATACAGCTGTCAGCATTGAGACTGGAAACCACTGGCTGCCCTTCCTTTCCCGTCTGTGGGCTTGTACAGCAGTCTCCCACCCCTATTCAGCCCACCAATGTGACCTTCTCCACCCATCAAATTATCCACAGCCTGAAAATGAAAGTGGATACTGCAACATGGAAAGAATTGTGCATGTGTAACTTTATGTGGCTGATCTCTAGCATTAAAGAACTGACAAACCTGGGCTATTCACCCTTCAAGACAGGTCACTAAGAAGGGAGTGTGAAACTGTGTAAGGTAGTGAACAGTATTGCAGAGATAAACCTGGAGCAGTATTCCCGACTTCACATAGCCTTTAATTGAACTGAACTTTGAGTCACATGCGACCTTCTAGAGAGAATTAAATAATTCAGCTACTCTTTTTGTACTTCTGTTTAAATTCTTTCCTTGTTACATCTGAATAAAACATTTGATAAAGCAGATTTGTGCTACAAGGGCAAAAGAATTCATTCTAAATTAATGAACATTTCTCATAAAGAAAAGAGGCAGAAGCAAAGCTTTGAAATCAGTGAGTGGTGCAAACACTCCATAGGCACAAGCAATCTGTGTGACAGTGGTATAAAACACTTGCAGTGTCAACATCAAAATTGTCAGTAGACCTTTGTCACAAAGGCCGCCTGGTGCTTTCATGTGTTTCACTCCATGTCCTGCTTCACACTATTTGATTTTTTAAAAAAGGTTGACAGTGCTGGTGGTACAGAAATGGTGGCAGATGAGGGGAGAGTAGATCTTTTGAGATGGGTGAGGTTAAGATGGTTTAAAAGGCTTTTTCATCTGCATTTGCCCTGTGACCAAAATGTGCACCTCTTATATTGAGTTGCACATGAAGCACAGGAGGATCTATTCATGGAAGTTAACTCAGGAGTGGTTACATGACAGTAATATCATCTAGAAGTTCAGATAACAACATAAGTGACAGTAAAACTCAGCTGTACCTATACAACCATGCATATATCCACCCATGCACCCATACTCCTAGTGAGGGTAGATTTTCCTCTGTTACCTCTCACAGTCTTTATGCAGTTTCTGTAACATTTTCTCTCTTTAGGAACATAGGAGCAGGAGTAGGTCATTCAGCTCATCGACCCGTTTATTCCTACTCTCTGTTTTCTGCCTGTTAACCAATCCTTAATCCATGCCAGTATATTACCTCTGAACCCATGTTCTTTAATTTGCTAACCAACCTAAAGTGGGGGACTTTATCAAAAGCCTCTGAAAATACAAATATTCCACGTTCACTGATTCCCCTTTAGCAATTCTGTTAGTAACATCCTCAACAAACTCCAACAAGTTCATCAAACATGATTTCCTATTCATAAATCCATGTTGACTATTCCCAATCAGATCATTCTTATCCAAATGTCCATTTATCACATCCTTTAGAATAGATTCTAACAGTCTCCCTACTACTGATGTAAGGCTAGCAGATCTGTAATTCCCTGTTTTCTCTCTCCCTCCCTTCTTAAATAGTGGGGTGACATTTGCTACCTTCCAATCTGCAGGAATCGTTCCAGAATCTATAGAATTTTGGAAGATGATCACCAATGCATCCATTATCTCCATAGCTACCTCTTTCAACACTCTGGGATGTAGAATATCAGGTACTGGGAACATATGAACCTTCAGCTCCATTAAGTTCTCCAATACAACCTTTTTACTAATACTAATTTCCTTCAATTCCTCATTCTCCCTAGTCCCTTGGATCTCTAATTCTGGAGATTTCATGTATCTTCCTCAGTGAAGACGGACACAAAGTAATCACTTAACTTCTCTGCCACTTCTCTATACCCCATTATAAATTCTCTTGACTGTGCCTGTAATGGACCCACATTTGTCTTAGCCAAACGTTTCCTTTTTATCTACCTATAGAAGCTTTTACAGTCTGTTTTTGTTAGTTTACATTCGTATTCTATTCTCCCTTTCTTCATCAATTTCTTGTTCCTCCTTTGTTGCATTCTAAAATCCTCCCAATCCTCAAGTTTACTACTATTTCTGGCAAATTTATAGGTTTTTTAAAATCTTATATAATCCTTAACTTTCTTTGTTAGCCACAGTTGACTGTCTTTTCTTTTGGGGGTTTTGTGCCTTGAAGGAATGTAGAGTTGCTGTAAACTATGTAATTATTCTTTAAAGACTATTCTTCTTCTTCTTCTTCTTCTTCGGGCCTCCTTATCTCGAGAGACAATGGATATGCGCCTGGAGGTGGTCAGTGGTTTGTGAAGCAGCGCCTGGAGTGGCTATAAAGGCCAATTCTGGAGTGACAGGCTCTTCCACAGGTGCTGCAGAAAAATTTGTTTGTCGGGGCTGTTGCACAGTTGGCTCTCCCCTTGCGCCTCTGTCTTTTTTCCTGCCAACTACTAAGTCTCTTCGACTCGCCACAATTTAGCCCTGTCTTTATGGCTGCCCGCCAGCTCTGGCGAATGCTGGCAACTGACTCCCACGACTTGTGATCAATGTCACACGATTTCATGTCGCGTTTGCAGACGTCTTTATAGCGGAGACATGGACGGCCGGTGGGTCTGATACCAGTGGCGAGCTCGCTGTACAATGTGTCTTTGGGGATCCTGCCATCTTCCATGCGGCTCACATGGCCAAGCCATCTCAAGCGCCGCTGACTCAGTAGTGTGTATAAGCTGGGGGTGTTGGCCGCTTCAAGGACTTCTGTGTTGGAGATATAGTCCTGCCACCTGATGCCAAGTATTCTCCGAAGGCAGTGAAGATGGAATGAATTGAGACGTCGCTCTTGGCTGGCATACGTTGTCCAGGCCTCGCTGCCGTAGAGCAAGGTACTGAGGACACAGGCCTGATACACTCGGACTTTTGTGTTCCGTGTCAGTGTGCCATTTTCCCACACTCTCTTGGCCAGTCTGGACATAGCAGTGGAAGCCTTACCCATGCGCTTGTTGATTTCTGCATCTAGAGACAGGTTACTGGTGATAGTTGAGCCTAGGTAGGTGAACTCTTGAACCACTTCCAGAGCGTGGTCGCCAATATTGATGGATGGAGCATTTCTGACGTCCTGCCCCATGATGTTCGTTTTCTTGAGGCTGATGGTTAGGCCAAATTCATTGCAGGCAGACGCAAACATTAAAGACTATACATTGCCTATATACTGTCATATCTTTTAACATATTTTCCCAATCCACTTCAGCCAATTTGCCCCTCATACCGTCATAATTTCCTTTGTTCAAATTTAACACCCTGGCTTCAGATTGCACCACCTCACTTTCAAACACAATGTAAAATTCTATCATATTATGGTAACTCATCCCTAAAGGTTCTTTTATAACAAGATTATTAATTAACCCTTTCTCATTACATAATACTAGATCTAAAATAACCTGTTCTCCAGTCAGTTCCTGAACATACTGCTCTAGAAAACCATCCCTAACACACTCCAGAAACTCATCCTCCATAGCATTAGCACTCATTAGGTTTACCCAGTCTATATGCAGATTGATGTCACCCATGATTACTGTACTACCTGTACTACATGCTTCTCTAATCTCCAAATTCATACCATGCCCCCACACTACCACGACTGTTTAGTGGCCTATAAGCAACCAATGTTTGTTGCCCCTTGCTGTTTCTTAGCTCCACCCAAACAGATTCCATTTTTATTCTTCCGATCTGAGACCCTCCCTTACTAATGTACTGATCCCATCCCTTATTATCTGTGCAACACCACCTCCTTTCCCTTTTTGCCTGTCCTTTCTAAAAGTCAAATATCCTTGAATATTCAGTTCACAGTCTTGGTCACCTTGTAGCCACGTTTCCTTAATGGCAATTAGATCATACCTATTTACCTCTATTTCTGCCTTTAAATCATCTACCTTGTTGTGAATGCTGCATACATTTAGGTAGAGCACCCTTAGCCTTGTCTTCTTGACATATTCTACATTCTAAGCCTATTTGATGCTGGCCTTTGTTTCGCCTGCCTTCTAATGTTGCTTGCTACTTTTCTAACTCCTGTTATCAGCTTTACTTCCTTCCAATTTGAGCTACCCCTCAGGTTCCCATCTCCCTTACAAGCTAGTTTAAACCCTCCCAACAGCACTAGCAAATCTCCCTGCGAGGATATTAGTCCTGGTCCTGTTAACCTGTTAAAGTGTAGCCTGTCCATCTTGTACAGGTCCTACCTGCTCCAGAACAGGTCCCAATGCCTCAGAAATCGGATGCCCTTCTTTCGACACTAGTTCTCCAGACACGTGTTCAAACGATCAATCCTCCTATTCCTATGCTCACTAGCACATGGCACTGGGAGTAATCCTGAGATTACTTCTCTTGAGGTCCTGCTTTTTCATTTCCTTCCTAACTCCCTCAAGTCTGCTTTCAGGACCTCAACCCGCTTCCTACCTATGTCATTGGTACTGATGTGGACCACGACCTCTGGCTATTCACCCTCCCTCAGAAGGATGTCCTGTAGCTGCTCCATGACATTCTTGATCCTGGCACCAGGGAGGCAACATTGTCTACCTTGTTGCTGGAGTCACGTTTACTGCTGCAACAACACCTGTCTGATCCCCTGACTATCAGATCCCCTATCACTATTGCTCGTCACTCTTCTTCCTTCCCTCCTGTGCAGCTGAGCCACTTTGCTCTGGCTGCACTCCCCTGAGGAACCATTGCCCTCACCAGTATCCAAAATGGAAAACCAATTAGCAAGCAAGATAGACTCAGGGGACACCTGCACTACCTGCCAGGTTCTCTTAGACTGCCTGGCAGTCACCCATTCCCTCTCTATCTGCATGCTCCTAACCTGTGGTGTGACCACCTCCCTAAACATGCTATCCATGTAGTCCTCCACCTCGCAGATGCACAACAGTGACTCCAGCCGATGCTCAGGTTCTGAAACCCGGAGCTCAAGCTTCTGCAGCCGGTGACACTTGCTGCAGATGTGTTTGTCTAGGACACGTAGTGCGTCCATGACTTCCCACATACTGCAGGATGTACATTCTACTTGAACAAGCTGAGCTACCATACCATAACTTTAAAAACTATTTATTACAATTAGAATAAGTAGTATAACTTACCAGTCAATCAGCTACTTCCCCTATACCGAAGAAAGAGCCTGGAGGCTGAAAAAAGGTAGAAGAAGAGAAAAAGGAGCACCTCACTCACCAAACTCCCAATTTACACTCTGTGTGCTCAAAGCAGCACTCAGTGCAGACCAGGTACACAGCAGAGTTTGCTGCTGCAGTTACATTCCACTTTAATTAGTTTTATTGGACAGCAGTGGAAGTTATCGTAAATGGCCATTATGTTTCATGTCATTGAATGGCCATATTTACTTCAACATTTTTTGTTGAGTTACAATCAACAAATGAATACAGCATACACTGAAGGTTTCAAAAGCAAAGTTTAAAGGCAATTAAGGGCCTAGTAGCTATTGAGTGCAATCATGCATGACTGTGATTGATTACAAGACAGTTATTGAGGAATTTGGATCATATAAACATACTGAAGAGTTCATGGAGAAAGCCCTGTTCATTTTATGTTTTGTTGCTGATAGTGCTTCTGATGGTGGATGCTGATGGCTCAGACACTACAGAAGTATCCGTATCCAGCTGAGAAATTAATTGGGTTGAAATGATGCTGTACGATAATAGAAATGAACACACAATACATTTTTATAAATTTCCTTTCTCACAAACATGTTCTTTTTAAATTGATTGGTGCCTTGAATAACTTTCACAAATTCTTATATATTTCATAATATTAGTAATAATTGCTGGACAGATAAATAGAGAGCTAGATAAAATTAATTGATTTCTTGCAACAGGCTGCAGTAATAAAAACCATGTGCTTTTTTAAGGCAATACCTGCTAATACGAAAGGGAAAAAGCAGGAAAAAGAATCTGTAAGAAATAAAAGCAGAAAAAAGCTTGAATTTCATTGCATGGCTTTAACTTTAGGCCCAATTATTTCAAGCTTTAAAACATTATCAAGTATCCATAGAACCCGATAAATTTGAAAAACAATCATTATTTCCCTGCGGTGAATGTTACATGATGTAGGATTGCAATGGTAAATATATGTTTTTGTCTCTTCCAAAAGGACTTTTGAGTTGAATTCCACAAAAAGGAAAAATCCCACCAGTGTTTGTCACTATATCTTCTGGGCTCTGACAACTCCTATAACCACACTTCATTAAAGCTGACATTTTCATCAACATCTCAACATTACATCAGCTTTGCTACATGCTTAACAGCAGTGATATTCCAAAACAAACACGATATTTAGACATTTGCTTGCAAGGATATTTTTCATTGTCAGCTTGGGCAACAGCACAGGCCTTTGCTCAATTTTGACCCTTCTCTTATCAGCAAACTAAATTTAAAAAAGAAAGCTTTCAGTGAGAATAATATAAACAGTCCATAGGTATTTTCGTAGCATTACATTGTATTTACAGCAAAGAAACAGGCTCTTCAGCCCAACAGGTCCATACCTGTATTTATGCTTTACACCAGCCTCCTTCCACCCCTCTTCGTCTAATTCCTTCAACATATCCTTCTATTCCATATTCTCTCATGTGTTTATCTAGCTTTCCCTTAACTGTATCTATGGTTGTCACCTCAACTACTCCATGTGGTAGCGAATTGTAGTCATTCTCTGGGTAAAGAAGTTTCTTCTAACTTCCTATTAGATTTATTAGTGACTATCTTACATGTATAGCCCTTGGTTCTGGTCTCATCTTCTCTACTATACCCTATCAAACCCTTTCACAATCTTAAAGACCTTTATCAGACCATCCCTTAGTCTCCTCTTTTCGATAGAAAAGTGCCTCAGCCTCTTCATAGGTATAACCTCTCAGTTCTGGTAGCATTCTAGTAAATCTTTTTTGCACCTTCTCTACTGCCTCTATATCCTTTTCATAATATAGAAACCAGAACTGTTCACAGTACACCTAGTGTGGTATTTGTTTGGTCTTATTCAATTGATTGTGAAGTGAGACCGTTCATCAATTGACATTAGGCCACAATCCACCAGTTCTAAATTTCAACCAAAAGACAAGGGAGGATAAATTCGATTAGGCCCATTTTTGGGTGCAGGGGGGGTTGCAATTAGCATCCTGTCCACTCCCTTTTCTGTTGAGGCAGGCAGCATGTAGACATTGTGCTGCCTCCTCATTTCTAGGATTTCTGTCTGCAGCCCAGCGTGACCCGCGCTGCTGGCAGGCTGCACGCACGACAGGGGACTTAACAGCCTACAGGGCTAACACGTGTTGCAGCTCGCTTCCAGTTCTTAAAGGCAGTCTGTCCCTCTGATATGGAAGCTGCACTGAATCAAAGGAAGCTGCTGTTGGCTGTCAGTGCTGCAATTGGAGAGAAGAGAAATGGAGCAGCACGGCAGAGAGAGGACTCCATGGTCCACAGACACAGTGCAGCAGGTTAGTCATGGAGGTGAACAGGAGGAGAGATGCTATGTTTCCATGGGGGCAGGAGGGGGTGCAGGGAGGCCGTCAAAGAGCACCCTCCGAAGAAAATGGGAAAAGGTGGCCAGGAAGGTCAACTCCCAGAGTCTGGCCCCGAGGACCTGGCAGCGGTTCTGGAAGAAGTTCAATGATGTCACGCAGGTGGTCAAGGTCAGTGACTGCATCTTCATGTGACATCTCTTACCCACCATTCCACCAGCCTCTCAAGTTTCTCAATGCACTACATCCCCATCGCTCACCCAGCAGCACTCCCTGGCACTCCAGACTCAGGCCTAACATTCAGATACTCCACTTCACCTTCACACATCTTTCAATGATGCCAGCCTCATATCCACTTCTCGCTGCCTTCAACTACCTCCAGCTATTCAGCTATGGCAGGCACATCACCCAAACACAGGACAGCACCATCACTGGCATTCTGCCCTCTATCTTGCAGGACAGGGTGCCAAGAGCATTCAGAATTACAGTATGCCAATGCCTTATGCCCCTTCTCAACTCCCATCTCACTCTTATCCTGCTATCTGGCATGAAGTGCAAGCTGCACAAGATGTGACCATTGATCTCTTGCTTTACACACCCTCTCCCTCATTCCAACTGTCCCCTTCTGATTTAGTGCTTTCAGTTCCTCTAGAACTGTCAGCTGGACAGCTACAACAGTCCTAGAGGGAAGAGAGAGAGATGCACCAGACCTCAGAGGAAGAAGGACCGTCACTTAATCCGACACTCACCAGCTCAGTTACTAGCACTGCGGGTACCTTAGAGGGTAGTATAGAATTGGGATCTGCACATGGTGAGTCACCGGGCACAAGTGGGCTGCAGCCAGGCTGGAGGATAGGACAGTTCATTTGCCACTCCCTGGAGGGTGAGTTCACAGACGAGTTCTGCTGCTGGGGACTCAGATGAGGACTTTAATGGGGTGTGTTACGATCAGGTGAGAAAGGTGTCCAAGGGTCTTTTCCTATCTTCACCTGGTCTTATTGTAACAGGATTTAATTTTAAACACACTGTATTTTTAGCTCCCCCTTTGTGAATCCTTGTTCATAGCTTTCCAATTATAAGGCAAAGAAATGGGCACACCAGGTTTTCTTTAGGTTTAAAGAAGAAAAGTGAACTTTATTGAACTTTAAACTCAAGCTCTAATACAGTTAATGCCTACAGATATATGACGCGCCCACGCTAACATGCACGTGCGATACACACATGAAAATAGAGACAGAAAAGAGCAGAAGAAAAATAAAATGGTGAGGTTTGAGGCAGTCTCTAAAAGGGGGTTTCTTGTTACTGTTTCTGTGTTTCCAGCCCACCGTAGAGTCCTTGATTGTAGACAGCTCTTACGTTTTGTTGGGGCCCAGTATTCTTCTTAAACCTTGTTCACTGTAGTAGACTTTTCTCTCTTGGGTTCATATGTCTTCAATGGTTTCTAAAGCTGGTGAGAGCAAGATGAGAGCAGACAGGAAAGAGGTGTTTTCAGTCCAGGAGCTAACAGCATTCTGATTTCAAATTCCTTGCTGGAAGCTCAAATTCAAAAAACTCCAACAGTCAGTCAGTCATTTGACCAAACTTCCCCGACCATGTCTGTTTGTGTATTCGGCCATCTTGGCAGTTAACCTGGAACGCTTCAATGTATGGTAATCAAAAGCCCATCGTGGATTAAATTAGAGCAGGGACTAGCTCCTTTGTCGTTTGAAGTACTTGCGTGTTGATATGCTAATGTCTCTCTCCAGCCAAGTCTCCAATTGTTTTTTGAAGTGAGTTCTTTTTTCACCATCAGCAGTTTAAAATCAATGTTCATGTAGCAAAATTAATTTTCCTCATTCTTGTCAGGTGGGGGGCTTGCCTGACAGGTGGCATACAGGAGACTGCTGAGGAACATGCACACTGAGATGTTTGGTACTTTAGGAGGCCCGCCTGACAGCCTTCTGTCGCCATGAAGAAGCATGGAGGTGCCTGGCACCAACGTGGTACATGGCATTGTACAGAGCCTTGAGCCCATCCTTTTTTAGCATGGAAGTGGTGGCCAACTCCATGGCAGCACATGCGGACTCGCCTGTGGTACAGCGCCTGGTTGCTGCTGTATCAGCTTCCACTGCAGCACAGGCAGAAGCTGCCCAACATCTCAGTGGAGGGGAGCAGGGGAAGGGGTGACCTCTGCACTTTGTGCAGTTGGTGGGGAGAAGGTCACATATTAAATGCAAGTGTTTTGGGTGGGGGGAATGGGGCAGCCATCTAGTTCCTTTGTATTGTTGGTTGGTGGGGGGGGTACAGGTCAGTGTTGTGAATCCCACACCAGACTAAAGAACTACAGCGTGATGCAGTGGCAAAGCATTCAGTGGTCTTCCTGATTTCAGCAACACAGCTGTGGGGAGGTGTCAAGCTGGCTACAAGCATGTCGACAAAGGGAAGGAAAGTTGTGTGAACAATCACACCCAGTCCCAGATTAGATGGATACTTGCCCTCAAAGTGCTCAGAAGGGTGGTGGCCTTCAACATTCCCTTCAGGAAAACTGGGCAGGACGTATAACGGGAGGCCTATACACAGCCACTAGGTATCTGCTCAAAAGTCAAAGTTCAAGTCTATGTCATCGAGCTAAAAGGAGTGTGACAGCAGGGATAGGAAGTTGGTTAAATGAGAGAAAACAGGCCTTAGTGGTCACTGAATGTTTTTTGAACTGAAAAGATTATAAACAGTAGCATTCCCAGGGTCAGAGTTGGGACATTGGCTGTTCCCAATATATATAAATCATCTGGATTTCTGCATCAAAGAAGAAAGATTGAATTTGTCTAACACTTTGCATAACCTCAGGGCATCCAAAGCGCTTTTCAGCCAATGAATTAGTTTTGAAGTATTGGGACTGTTGTACTATCAGAAACCTAGCAGCCAATCCACACACAACATGGTCCCACAAACCAGCAGTGAGCTAGTGACCAGATAATTTGTTCTGGTGATGTTGGTTGAGGGATAAATATTGGCCAGGCCACTGGAGAAAACTCCCCAGGTTTTCTTCAAATGGTGCTAGGGGTTCTTTTACATGAAGTTCATATGAAGTGGTAAAATTTTAAAAGGAATGTAGGGCCAGAGGAAAGTAAGATTTCTGATACACAAAATTTTAAAATTGCAATGACAAGTTGTTGAAGCTATCAAATAAAAACATATGGGATCCTAGCTTTCTTAAAATAGGGTCACTAAATAGGTTTACTAAAGAAGTTGAAGCGCTTGTCAAGAGGAAGAAGAAGGCTTATGTTAGGATGAGACGTGAAGGCTCAGTTAGGGCGCTTGAGAGCTACAAGCTAGCCAGGAAGGATCTAAAGGGAGAGCTAAGAAGAGCAAGGAGAGGACACGAGAAGTCATTGATGGATCGGATCAGGGAAAACCCTAAGGCTTTCTATAGGTATATCAGGAATAAAAGAATGACTAGAGTTAGATTAGGGCCAATCAAGGATAGTAGTGGGAAGTTGTGTGTGGAATCAGAGGAGATAGGGGAAGTGTTAAATGAATATTTTGCGTCAGTATTTACAGTAGAGAAAGAAAATGTTGTTGAGAATACTGAGGTTCAGGCTACAAGGCTAGATGGGATTGAGGTTCACAAGGAGGAGGTGTTAGCAATTTTGGAAAGTGTGAAAATAGATAAGTCCCCTGGGCCAGATGGGATTTATCCTAGGATTCTCTGGGAAGCTAGGGAGGAGATTGGAGAGCCTTTGTCCTTGATCTTTATGTCGTCATTGTCGACAGGAATAGTGCCGGAAGACTGGAGGATTGCAAATGTTGTCCCCTTGTTCAAGAAGGGGAGTAGAGACAGCCCTGGTAATTATAGACCTGTGAGCCTTACTTCGGTTGTGGGTAAAATGTTGGAAAAGGTTATAAGAGACAGGATTTATAATCATCTTGAAAAGAATAAGTACATTAGAGATAGTCAGCACGGTTTTGTGACGGGTAGGTCGTGCCTCACAAACCTTATTGAGTTTTTCGAGAAGGTGACCAAACAGGTGGATGAGGGTAAAGCAGTGGATGTGGTGTATATGGATTTCAGTAAGGCGTTTGATAAGGTTCCCCACGGTAGGCTATTGCAGAAAATACGGAAGTATGGGGTTGAAGGTGATTTAGAGCTTTGGATCAGAAATTGGCTAGCTGAAAGAAGACAGAGGGTGGTGGTTGATGACAAATGTTCATCCTGGAGTTTAGTTACTAGTGGTGTACCGCAAGGATCTGTTTTGGGGCCATTGCTGTTTGTCATTTTTATAAATGACCTGGAAGAGGGTGTAGAAGGGTGGGTTAGTAAATTTGCAGATGACACTAAGGTCGGTGGAGTTGTGGATAGTGCCGAAGGATGTTGTAGGGTACAGAGAGACATAGATAGGCTGCAGAGCTGGGCTGAGAGATGGCAAATGGAGTTTAATGCGGAAAAGTGTGAGGTGATTCACTTTGGAAGGAGTAACAGGAATGCAGAGTACTGGGCTAATGGGAAGATTCTTGTTAGTGTCGATGAGCAGAGAGATCTTGGTGTCCAGGTGCATAAATCCCTGAAGGTTGCTAACCAGGTTAATAGGGCTGTCAAGAAGGCATATGGTGTGTTAGCTTTTATTAGTAGGGGGGTCGAGTTTCGGAGCCACGAGGTCATGCTGCAGCTGTACAAGACTCTGGTGAGACCGCACCTGGAGTATTGCGTGCAGTTCTGGTCACCGCATTATAGAAAGGATGTGGAAGCTATGGAAAGGGTGCAGAGGAGATTTACTAGGATGTTGCCTGGTATAGAGGGAAGGTCTTACGAGGAAAGGCTGAGGGACTTGAGGTTGTTTTCGTTGGAGAGAAGGAGGAGGAGAGGTGACTTAATAGAGACATATAAGATAATCAGAGGGTTAGATAGGGTGGATAGTGAGCGTCTTTTTCCTCGGATGGTGATGGCAAACACGAGGGGACATAGCTTCAAGTTGAGGGGTGATAGATATAGGACAGATGTGAGAGGTAGTTTCTTTACTCAGAGAGTAGTAAGGGCGTGGAATGCCCTGCCTGCAGCAGTAGTAGATTCGCCAACTTTAAGGGCATTTAAGTGGACATTGGATAGACACATGGATGAAAATGGAATAGTGTAGGTCAGATGGTTTCACAGCTCGGCGCAACATCGAGGGCCGAAGGGCCTGTACTGCGCTGTAATATTCTAATTCTAATTCTAAGAGTGAAAAGGCAAAGAGATAGTGCTAGAGCCACATAAATCATTGATTAGGCCAGAATTAGAATGTTTTATCCAGTTTCTTACTTTAGTTTAGGAGGGATAGCAAGACCAAATTTAAATAGGGAAGAATGAGAACATCTATGCCAAGTAGCACTGTAATACAGAGGAAGCATGATTGTAAGTGCTATACTACAGGAATGCGTGGTACTGGAGAAGCTGGGTTTTGAATTGCCTGTCAAATTAAAATGTTCTTTTATTATTTGCTGCGTACCTCTTAATCCACCTACAAATTTAACTGAAAAGCTCCCACACAGTTAATTAGTTTATCCTTGCATTATACTCATGGCAAGGCTAAGAAGGCCCAAGGCCTTTGCCAATATTTTTCTTAAGTCAGTCCTTTTGTTGGTCCATGGTCCATAGTCACCTTCTCTCCTTCCCTATAGAGAAGGCCATAGGCCTGACCTGGTATCCCCAAATAATAGCACATCGGGGTTTGGGGCTTGTTACCCAGCAACATCATTTATTTAAAAAAATAATTGTATATAAAAGTAAAAGTACTGCAGCTGCTGGAAATCTGAAATAAAAACAAGAAATGCTGGAAATACTCAGCCGGTCTGGCAACATCTGTGGAGAGATAATCAGAGTTAACGTTTCAGGTCAGTGACCTTTCATCAGAGCTTTTCCCAGTTCTGATGAAGGGTCACTGACCTGAAACGTTAACTCTGCTTCTCTCTCCACAGATGCTGCCAGACCTGCTGAGTATTTCCAGCATTTCTTGTTATTATTATTGTATATAAAGGGCTTGATTTATGTGATCAGCTCCATATATGAACTGTTATCAATTTGTGATGACATAATCAACCTTGAACTATGTGAAGAGATCCCATTGAACTTTTTATTCTGTCTGTGTGTACGCATCGAGCATAAAAACAACTGCAGTTGTGCATCTGCATTTCAGGCTGAATTTCATTCTCCCGCCACCGGGAGCAGCGGCGGGCAGAAAAATTGGCAGCCTGCACATGTGGGCCACGTGCCGCCATGCCACTGCGATCTAGCACATGGCAGCTCATCTGCATATGTTGGTCGGTCCGTCTCCACCCCCCCCCCCCCCAATCACATGTCGGGGCAGGATCTGCGACACTGGAAACAGTGTCAGCTGCCTCTGTGCAGGCACTGGCGCCCTTTTTAAAGGGCTGCCAGACCTGCACATTTGAAGCCAGTACCCACCCTCCCAAAAAACCCCACTGTGAATTGATTTTTGGCCCATATCACCACCCCCCACCCCGCAATACAAAGGAACCAGATGGCTGCCCCATTCCCCCCACCCAAAACACTTGCATTTAATATGTGACCTTCTCCCCACCAACTGCACAAAGTGCAGAGGTCACCCCTTCCCCCGCTCCCCTACAATACACATGCAGATTTGACCCCCCCTCAACTACACTAAAAATCCAAAATTTCTCCCCTTCCCTACCTCGGTGGCACCAGCTTTCCCCTAGATGTGCTTGAGTGCTGGCTTCCGCACGCATGATCACGGACAGCCAGCAAGATCACAGTGGAAGGTCTGTTAATTTTTTCATGACCTTTATTTAAATATTTAAAGTTGGGTCCCGTTGACAAGCGACGGGAGGACGCCATGGAGCCTCACTGCTGCCGGGAAGATCGGGCCCGGCAATCCCGGCGTCAGGCTCCGTGGCGGGCTGCTGTTGGTGCAACTGTCCAGCACCCCTCGCCACAGAGCCCTACATTGGGAACCTGAACAAAATGCAGCCTAACAAATGTAAAGTACACAAGTTTAATAAAAGCAGTAAATCATAAATAAGCAATAGGTGCAACAGAAACAAACAGTGTTAGCAGCGATGATAGCATGAAGTGTAATAAATAATGCATTAATCAAATCTACTTATTTCTCTTTTATATTCTTTATTTATAACAACATGTGGCAGCAATTATTTAGATTTTTCGCAGGAGGGGATGAGATGGACAGAATAAAGCAGAGAGCAGCTTAACCACAGGAGTGATTTGGTTTCCAAATAAAAAGTGCGAGAAACAAAACGAGGGAAATGCTGGTGATACAATGCAGGTCTATCAGCACCCATAGAGAGACAAGAAACATATGCAAGTAAAACCCTCTTGGGAATCAGAACTGCTTGTATTTCCAACATTTCCTGAGATTTAACTTCCAGTCTGTTACGAGCCTATTACCAGCAAGTGCCTGGATTGTCATCAGTGTGAAACCAAATCCCTAACATGGATTTTATTCACTGTTGTGCAAATGTGGTGGATGTTATGCTAAAGTGATATGAAGCTACAGTTAGACCCCATCTGGAGTACTACATTCCGTTCCCGGCACAACACCTCAGGAAACATATATTGGCCTCGGAGAGGGTACAATGCAGATTCACCAGAATGATCCTGGGGCTAAAAGGGTTAATTATGAGGATATAATTATTATTAAATTACTAGGTTGCATAGACTAGACTTTGTTATCCCTTGTGTATAGAAGATTAAGGCATGATCCAGTTGAGATGTTTAAGATAATTAAAGGGGTTGAAGGGTAGATAGAGAGAAACAATTTCCTCTGGTGGGATAAGTCCAAAACAAAGGGGCATAAACATAAAATTAGAGCTAAACCATTCATTGGTAATGTCAGAAAGCACTTTGTCACACAAAGTGTCGTGGAAATCTGGAACTCTCTCCTCCCAAAAAGCTGTTGAGGCTAGATCAATTGAAAAGTTAAAACTGCAGAGATTTTTCGTATGGTATGTTAAGGATTTCAGAAGCAAGGCAAGTAGATAGAAACACAGATCATCCATGATCTAACTGAATGGCAAAACAGGCTCGAGGGACTGAATGGCCTACTCCTGATCCTCTGGTACTGAGCTGAATTATAGAAATCATCATTTCACAATTCAGGCAATCTGAAATCTAGGGCATAAACTGTGGGAATTTTAGACAGCAAAGAAAACAAGTAAATAAGTAAAGACAAACACACAAATATTCCAATCCTTTGTAGCACTGGATACTTCAGGGAATTCCATTCTCCCTGGGGTGACCATTTTATAAAAAACATTTCAACTGATAGACAATGTGAGGCTGAAGAGTCAACTGGCATTAAAATAGTGATCAGAGTGCAGTAGAAGTTGCTTCTTGTGTTGAAACTGAGGCATCTTGTTGGAGTTGGACTAGCTTTATTATTATAACATCATAATGTTAGCAAATAAAAATTTTATAGGAACTTATAAGTAAGATTATTTCTGCTCTGTGTCTCTTTCATCGCTATACATTCTTCCTTCTTTATTTTCTCTTCTATTTAAATCCTCTGTTTTATTTTGTACTATTTCTTACCTATTTTCTCAATTTTCACGATTCCTAAATGTTTTTTTCAAGTATTAAGCATACTAATTTTTCATTACCTCTATTGATCCCCTTTGGAACTTGTTCGCTCAGCTTTAAAATTAGGGGTCAATTTTAACCTCTAGTGAGTTTTAGATGGACTGAGGAAGGGGTGAGTGCAAACCAAAATTGCACAGCTTTTATTTTAACTCGAGAGCCAGTCAACGACCTGCCTGAAAGCTTTCCAACTCGCCACCTTTTTTTTTCTTCTTTAAGACCCTACTTAAAACTTAACTCATTGACCAAGCATGCTTCTAATATCTTCTCTCTTAGCTTGGCATCCATTATTACACCACTGTGAAACACCTTGGGATGCTTTTCTATGTTAAAGGTGCTATATAAATGAAAATTGTTGTTATTATGGTATAAATTACAGGTGGCAAAGTCAGCTGCCTCAGGCCAACTGGGCTTTCTTTAAATATGCAGATCAGGCTCCATTGACATCATCAGGGCCTGATCTGCCATTTTAACTTGAGACCTGAGCAAGGGATCAGTGACATTTTCCTTGCTAGGCAAAACCTGCTGCAAGCAGGAGCCAGGGCCAGCAGAGGCAAAGTAAGCTTTAGCATTTTTTTTTTAGTTTCTTTATGGGCCAAGAGAAGCAGGACTGGTCTTCCAAGCTCCACAAGAAAAACTTGGGACACCTCTGCCCTGGGTTTCTGGCACTGCCCCCAACTGGGATTCCTTTCCCAGAGCACTTACTTTGTGCCAGCTCCATGCCCCTGTGGCCCCAAATTTTAATGGCTGGCCAGCCACCTCTTACCAACTTCCCAGGAATTTTGGTTGGGAAATCGACACGCTGCCTACAAATGAAGCCTGGGTCAGCTCGACCCTGTTTACCATGACCTGGAAATCTAGACTACAATCTCTTCTCATAACTATGATATCGATATAGTGATTCAAATGAATTAAACTCCCATTTAAAATCAATTTGTAGGTTCAAATTGCATATAACATCAACTTGGTATCAAATGCAAAAAGGCGTCCATTTCTTGCAAGAGAGTCTATTTTGCATAAAATTAAGCAAAGATCAAATCTCACTTAAGATCTGACTTTAGACCACAATTTAAGCCTTTTTGCACTAAAGATTAATTTCCTGCCTTTCTCCCCATAACACTGTGGCTTGCCAATAGCTAAAAACTTGTTCGCATTCAGAGGAGCTAGTTGTGCAAGTACAGTTGCACTTTCACTTGATGGCAATACTCTAGAAGTTGTGTGTTATGAGAAGGTTTACTCCTTTGCTGTTATGTGTGTTGTGCACAGAGAGATAATATAGAGTAATGGATACCAATATTTTACAACTTTGGAAATTAATTTTGATAATTATTTTGATCTAACATAGAATCATTCAGCACAGAAGGAGGCCATTTGGCCCATCATGTCTATACTGGATGGTACAATGGCTCAACATCTTTTATCTAGCAATAACAACTTGTATTTATATAACGCGTTTAACATAATAAAATGTCCCATTGAGTTCTTGGTTTGAATCCAGCTTAGAATCATCAGGCTTAAACCATTCCTCTCTCTACCAGATTTAAGAGTTCTAAGAGAAATGAATCAAACAGTTTTACCTTAGTTCCTGATGGTGTGGATCATACGACACACCTGTTCATCACTCACCATACATTAACACTGAGCTAAATTCCATCTGTCCATCTCTAAGCTGCCCTCATCACTTACTCCTTGGCACCTTTGATGCCCTTTCTCACCTAGCTGCCCATTTCTGAAATATCTTTCTGTGTCTCTGACACTTTTTCTCTCCATGTCAGCTTGTAAGAATCCCTTCCATTGTTTCCAAAATCCACCTGTCTCCAGCTTTTCGTACTGTCTTGAAGTTCTCAATTCTAACTGTGTCTCCAGTCCTCCCTCAGTACAGTGCCAAGAACAGTCTCAAAATTGTGCAGAAAACTGACAGTTTCTTTAAGAGCAGCAAACAATTTTTCACATGTGTGTGTGAGTTTTTCTGAGACCGGGGGGATTGCAGTGTATAGAGGAAAACACCAATTAAGATTTGCTCTGCGCTGGGACAATTCCAGTCTGTGTCGGTCCTCATTTGGCAGGTGTGAGCACTTCAACTCGGGAGCAATGGCTGTGTGTGGTCCTGAAGGGTGAAAAGGAGATTTCCTGTGATAGATGTAAACCAACTAAATGGCCGGGAACAGAAACAATTTAAAGTTGACCTTTATTCTGATAACGCTGGTAAAACATGAAAAATAAGAACATTCAAATACAAGAAGAAGCCCTTGCTTACATATTTATCAGGTGCACCTATGATTCTCTTGCTAAATATGTGATAGGCTGAGGTCCTATATAATAAGAGCATCATTTTACGAAACCTCAACGGTGTTCCAGAGAAAATTTTCATTCTGTCTGTCAAATAACATGAAGCTGCTCCATTGGAGATGAAACCACAATTCTCAACTTGTTTTTCACCCAATTTTAACTTTTTTAAAACAAAGAACAAACTGTAAACACGGATAGAATATTGTGCTACTGAATAAAATAGCATAAAGAACCACAGAAAACTAGAAAAGCATAACTAATAAGTATAATTTAACCTTGTATAATAACCATCTATTAAAGAAACAGTGTGAGGCTGAAAGAGCTTGGCGGATCTCTACCGAGGAGGCCCGAGGATGAATTTAGGGTTGTTCCCTTTCTTCATGTTTGCTATTTCAGCACAAAAGTCGAACGCTATTGAATTTAGGCCTCAGTATGGTTACTTGTGCTCGTATTTTTATAAAGAATCCCAAACCTTCCCCCACCCTTAATTAACAATAAGAGAAAATTAGACAGAAAAGATGGGAAGGTGGGGGAGGGGAGACACCAGAAATCTTCCTTCATGGTAATCATGAAACTTTGCCCTTCAGGGCCACAACTGACACGCCATCAGTCTCACGCCGCAGTAAGCACAGGTCCTGACAGCTGAAGCAAGGGGGAGCAGTGGGGTCAGAACTCAATGTCTGATTGACGATGAAGGGATGAGAGATGAAATGGACCGAAGTGTCACCTTCGTGGCACTCAAACACACAAGAGCTGACAGGTTCATCCAGCACCTCCGAGACCTCGCATGTGCTCTGCAGTTTCTTACTTTAAAAAAAAATCTTGCCCATGAGCAAATCACCAGTTTGGAACATCAGTGATGACAACATAAATTACAGGATTGCTATAATGGTAGTGATGCCTCAGGAGAGATTTAGAAGTGTGATATCATAGAAAGAGCGCCAATATAAATATTAATATCAAGAGTTCATTCTTAAATTCACTAAATATTGTCATTGTAAAAACAACACATCTGTCCTTGCATGGCACTGATATAACAACTCAGCATGCACAGACAGAGGGCAGAATTTTCCCTGCAGGCTTTTGAACCCCGCCTTCAGGCGGCAGTGTGGGTCAGAACCCTGCACTCAGTGGAAAACAGTCACTCAATGTAATCTTCCGCACAGCAGTAAATTAATGGCCAGAGGGTGGTTTCTCAAAACTGGCAGGCCAAGCAGAGGCCTTCCGGCTTGAAAGGAGTGGCAGGCTGTGATGGCAGGTTAAGTGAGGGAGAGAGCGCTTCAAAATGGAGGGGCCCTCTCTCCAACGTTTTGAAGTTAAAATAAAAAATGTCTTTGGCAGCCAGGCAACCACAGTGGGGTTGAAGGTGGACGAACCCCTTCACAGGGCAGTATGCAGGAAGGGCCTCTAAGCCTGCCTGGAGTGTTGGCCCCCAGGCCTGCTGCCAAAAAGCTGCCTCCAGGCAGCTAAACAGGCCCCTGCCACCTCTGGAACTTGGAGTTTCCAGTTGGCCTCCTTGAATTGGCCTTTATAGGCTGTTAATGAGCCAGATCGGCTACCTGCCACATGCAAATGGGTAGATCTGCTGATCTGCTGCCCCCCACCCCCCCCAATGCCACACTTCCACCCCCTCCCACCCCCCACCCGTGGGAACCAGCATGCTGATTGGCAGCGCTATTTTTATCGCCTGCCTGTCTCTGCTCCCAACCCTGGCGGGAGCTAAAAATCAAGCCCGGAGAGCAGACAGATTCACAGGGAGAATTTTAACTCCCAAAAATGGGTGGGTTGGGGTTGTGTGAGATGCAGAGATATTAACAACCACAAACTGAACCCCAAACATTGACCAGAAACTCAACTGGACGAGCCACCTAAATACTGTGCCTGCAAGAGCAGGTCAGAGGCTGGGAATTCTGTGGTAAGTAACTCACCTCCTGACTCCCCAAAGCCTGTCCACCATCTACAAGGCGCAAGTCAGGAGTGTAATGGAATACTCTACACTTTCCTGGATGGGTGCAGCTCCAACAACAATCAAGAAGCTCAACACCATCCAGAGCAAAGCAACCCGCTTGATTGGCACCACATCCACTGCCTGCAACATTCACTCCCTCCACCACCAACGCACAGTGGCAACAGCATCCTGACTTGGAACTATATCGCCGTTCTTTCACTGTCGCTGGGTCAAAATCCTGGAACTGCCTCCCTAACAGCACTGTGGGTGTACCTACCCCACATGGACTGTAACATTTCAAGAACACAGCTCACTACCATCTTCCTAAGGGCAATTAGGAATGGGCAACAAATGCTGGCCTTGCTTGCGACACTCAAGCTGAATTTTCAAATGCCGGTGTGGGTGGGAGCAGGTATGTGCGTGATTTAAAAGTCACCTACCCAGAATACAAAGCGATTTTGAAAGGGTCGCTGTTGGGGGGCGGGTGGAAATGGAAAACCCGCACACCTCCAATTAATTGGTAGTTGAGCTTGTTGAGGAGCTCATTAAAATACCTGTCAGGACAATTTGTAATTTTTAATAGGAGGACATGGGGAAAAAGCCATGCCTGGAACATGGCAGGGTGTACAAGTTGTGAACACTGCAGTGGGCCATGAGGGCTATTGGAAGGGCCGTTCAACATATTGTAGAAGGGCAGAATAAAGCTCAGCTGCTTAAACAGTGGCACAGAGTAGCCATCACTGGAGCTGTAAGACGTGCATTTGTGAGTGGTGAGTGGTAGGAATCTGGAGAGGGATGTGAGACCACTGGCATCACTTGGGCAGCTGGGATGGCAAAGGAAGATCTGATGAATGAACAAGTGCCATCTGAGGGAGTTCAGATGGGAACAGACTACTCTGACCTTGGACAGAGCAGCCAGGATGAGCTTCAGCAGATGCAACCTCCTGGTCAGGAGGAGTACAGTGGGGCACAGCAGGGGGCTGCAAGGGGAAGAAGGCACTATCCAAGACATTGGATCTACCACCCAAGAGTCAGTTACCTGCAAATGACAGAGCGCCAGTGCCGTAGGAAGCGGCACCTATCCAGGCAGATGGTGACAGA
Organism: Heterodontus francisci; assembly: GCF_036365525.1. Lineage (NCBI taxonomy): Eukaryota > Metazoa > Chordata > Chondrichthyes > Heterodontiformes > Heterodontidae > Heterodontus > Heterodontus francisci. Next base: position 185,809,779 of record NC_090372.1, on the reverse strand, counting down.
CATTTGTGTTCTGATCCACAATGACCTGAGGCCTCATGGCCCCCAGGGAAATCCCTTACCAGCAGCCATTAAGGCACCTTAATTACAGAGGTATGAAGAAAGAGTTGTCTAAAGTGGGCTGGGAAAATAGACTACAGGGGAAGTCAGTGGATGAGCAGTGGCAGACTTTTAAGCAGATATTTCATAACACTCAGCAAACATTTATTCCAGTCAGAAGGAAGGACTCGAAGAGAATGATGAACCACCCGTGGATAACAAAGGAAGTTAAGGAGAGTATCAAATCAAAAACAAAGGCATACAATGCGGCGAAAATGAGTGGCAGGCCAGAAGATTGGGAAGTTTTTAGAAACCAGCAGCAGATGACTAAATAACTAATAAAGAGGGAGAAAATTGATTTTGAGAGTAAATTGGCAAGAAATATAAAAACAAACAGTAAGAGCTTCTATGGGTATATTAAAAGGAAGAGAGTAGCTAAAGTAAGTGTGGGACCCTGAGAGGATGAAGATGGGGAATTAATAACAGGGAACAGGGAAATGGCAGATAATTTAAACCAATATTTTGCTTCACTTTTCACAGTGGAGGACAGTATAAACATCCCAACAATAATAGACGAGCAAGGTGTTAATGGGAGGGAGAAATTTGTAACAATTTCTATCACGAGGGAAAAGGTGCTGGACAAACTGATGGGACTAAAGACAGACAAGTCGCCAGGACCTGATGGCCTGCATCCAAGGGTTTTAAAAGAAGTGGCTGCAGAGATAGTGGAGGCAATGGTCATAATATACCAAAGCTCACTGGACTCCAGTAGGGTACCAGCGGATTGGAAAACCGCTAATGTGACACTCCTATTCAAGAAAGGAGGGAGACAGAAAGCAGGAAATTATAGACCAGTTAGCTTAACATCTGTCATTGGGAAAATGCTTGAGTCGATGGGCGGCACAGTGGCGCAGTGGTTAGCACCGCAGCCTCACAGCTTCAGCGACCCGGGTTCAATTCTGGGTACTGCCTGTGCGGAGTATGCAAGTTCTCCCTGTGTCTGCGTGGGTTTTTGCCGGGTCCTCCGGTTTCCTCCCACCACCAAAGACTTGCAGGTTGATAGGTAAATTGGCCACTATAAAGTGCCCCTAGTATAGGTAGGTGGTAGGGTAATATAGGGACAGGTGGGGATGTGGTAGGAATATGGGATTAGTGTAGGATTAGTATAAATGGGTGGTTGATGGTCGGCACAGACTCGGTGGGCCGAAGGGCCTGTTTCAGTGCTGTATCTCTAAATAAAAAAATAAAAATAAATAAAAGATTATTAAGGAAGAAATAGCAGGACATTGAGAAAAACATAATGAAATCAAACAGAGTCAACATGGTTTTACAAAAGGGATATCGTGTTTGACAAATTTGTTACAGTTCTTTGAGAATATAACAAGCTGAGCGGATGAAAGTGAACCAGTAGGTGTTGTGTATTTGGATTTTCAGAAGGCATTTGATAAGGCGCCACATAAAAGGTTATTGCATAAAATAGGAGCTCAGGGTATTGGGGGTAATGTGTTGGCATGGATTGAGGATTGCCTAACACAGAGAAGGCAGAGAGTCAGGATCAATGGGTCTTTTTCAGGTTGGAAAGCCGTAACTAGTGGGGTGCCACAAGGATCGATCCTAGGGCCTCAACTATTTACTATCTATATTAATGACTTGGAGGAAGGGACAGAGTGTAGTGTATTCAAATTTGCTGACGATACAAAAATAGGTGGGAAGGCATGCAGTGACGAGGACACAAACAATCTGCAAAGGGATATAGATAGGTTAAGTGAGTGGGCAAAAATTTGGCAGATGGTGTTCAATGTGGGAAAGTGTGAGGTAATCCACTTTGGTAGGAAAAATAAAAAGGCAGATTATTATTTAGATGAAGAAAGACTACAAAATACAGAGGGATCTGGGTGTTCTTGTGCAAGAGACACAAAAGGTTAGCATGCAAGTGCAGCAAGTAATTAGGAAGGCAAATGGAATTTTGGCCTTTATTGCTAGGGGGTTAGAGTTTAAAAATAGGAAAGTCCTGTTACAGCTGGAGTACTGCGTACAGTTTTGGTCCCCATATTTAAAGAAGGATATACTAGCATTGGAGGCAGTTCAGAAAAGGTTCACCAGGCTGATTCCTGGGATGAAAGGGCTGTCTTATCAAGAACGGCTGAACAGGTTAGGCCTTTATTCATTGAAGTTTAGAAGAAGGAGAGGTGATCTTATAGAAACATATAAGATTTTAAAGAGGCTCAACAGGGTAGATGTTGAGAAGATGTTTCCACTAGTGGGGGAATCTCGAACTAGGGGACATAATTACAGAATAAGGGGGCACACATTTAAAACTGAGATGCGAAGGAATTTCTTCTCTCAGAGGGTGGTGAATCTGTGGAGTTGTCTACCTCAGAGAGTTGTGGATGCTAGGTCACTAAATGTATTTAAGGAGGTGGCAGATAGATTTTTGAAATCTCGGGGAGTCGAGGGTTAGACAGAGCAGGCCCGAAAGACGAGTTGAGGCCTGGGACAGATCAGCCATGATCTTATTGAATGGTGGGGCAGGCTTGAGAGGCTGAATGGCCTACACCTGCTCCTATTTCTTATGTTCTTATGTTCACCTTGCAACGGGGTCATTCCAAGGATCAGCTGCGAACCTAGGGGGCATTTCGCAGTTGACAGCCCATCACCCCCATCAGGCAGGTCACAGATGCCATATTCCAGAGGGCGGGGGAATACATCCACTTTGACACAGATGTCCAGTAGGGCTCAATGGGTAGCGAATAAGAGCAGGAGTCCTAATTAATTTCCTTCTGCGTAACTCCCAGGCAATTAATTACAGCAGCCACTCTGGCTGATATCAACTGAACCCAGTCCAGAATTTGAAACTGGATCCCTTCTGGGTCTCTCCGGTTCAGCTACTCGCTGAATAAATCTGCTGTGCCATTAGGGCAGTAAAGGCAGCCATTTGCATCTGGAGAAAGTCAATGAGAGTATCACAAGTCAATAATGGGAATACCAAGGTGTCTTCAGAATTATAATAATTCCCATTAGATCATTAGTCAAGTTATCATACTGCTCTGATTAGCTCGAAAAAGGCTTCAGCTTATGTCAAAGCAATAATTAGGTGGAGATTTAAAAAGTATGCTTGATCAAGAGTCATGATGACACCAAAGGAGGCCATTCAGCCTGCTGTCTAAGTGCTGAGTTCATGCCTTCTGTCTAAGTGCTAGGAACATCTTAAAATTATGTACAGCAGCTCGAGTGACATTATTTCAATCCAGTTTCTGATCCAGAAAACAAGGCAGGCCAGAGAGGTACAAAATTTAATCCCTTGTTTGTGCTGAATCAGTTGATCTCTGCTGAAATGGTGTCAGGCCATTACAATTGACCTCAGTGATCCTGGACTAGGGAATGGGGATTTGGGGGTGGGGTGGGAGTAGGGGTGATGGGTGGGAATCAGACAGGTTTCAACTTTTTTTTTATTTGTTCATGGGATGTGGGCATTGCTGGCTAGGCCAGCATTTATTGCCCATCCCTAATTGCCCTTGAGAGGGTGGTGGTGAGCTGTCCTCTTAACCGCTACAGTCCATGTGGGGTAGGTACACCCACAGTGCTGTTAGGAAGGGAGTTACAGGATTTTGACCCAGCGACAGTGAAGGAATGGCGATATAGTTCCAAGTCAAGATGGTGTGTGCTTTGGAAGGGAACTTGCAGGCGTTGGTGTTCCCATGTATTTGCTGCCCTTGTTCTTCTAGGTGGTAGAGGTCGCGGGTTTGGAAGGTGCTGTCTAAGGAGCCTTGGTACATTGCTGCAGTACATCTTGTAGATGAGAGACACTGCAGCCACTATGTCGGTGGTGGAGGGAGTGAATGTTTAAGGTAGTGGATGGGGTGCCAATCAAGCGGGCTGCTTTGACTTGGATGGTGTTGAGCTTCTTGAGTGTTGTTGGAGCTGCACCCATCCAGGCAAGTGGAGAGTATTCCATCACACTCCTGACTTGTGCCTTGTAGATGGTGGACAGGCTTTGGGGAGACAGGAGATGAGTTACTCGCCACAGAATTCCTAGCCTCTGACCTACTCTTGTAGGCACAGTATTTATATGGCTACTCCAGTTCAGTTTCTGGTCAATGGTAACCCCAAGGATGTTGATAGTGGGGGATTCAGTGACAGTAATGCCATTGAATGTCAAGGGGAGATGGTTAGATTCTCTCTTGTTGAAGAATGTCACATGCCACTTATCAGTCCAAGCCTGGATATTGTCCAAGTCTTGCTGCATTTCTATACGGACTGCTTCAGTATTTGAGGAGTCGCGAATGGTGCTGAACATTGTGTAATCATCAGCGAACATCAGCATTTCTGACCTTATGATTGAAGGAAGGTCATCGATGACGCAGCTGAAGATGGTTGGGCCTAGGACACTACCCAGAGGAACTCCTGCAGTGTTGTCCTGGAGCTGAGATGACCGACCTCCGACAACCACAATGTTACGACCAGTTGAGAAAGGTATCTAGGGGTCCTTCTCAGCCATCACCTCGTCTTACCGTAACAGGATTTAATTTTAAACACATCCTGTTCTTAACTCCCCCTTGGTGAATCCTTGTTCACCGCTTTCCAATTATAAGGCAAAGAAACCAGCACAATCAAGCTTTCTTAGGTTTAAAGGAGAAAAGTTGAAATTTATTAAACTTAAACTTAAACTCTAATTCAGTTAACACCTACGGATACATGATGCGCCCATGCTGGCATGCATACGCGATACACATATGCAAATCGGGACAGAAATGAGCAGAAAAAAAATAAAGTGGAAGAGTTTGAGGTAATATAGAGTCATAGAGTTCTAGAGTCGTACAGCATAGAAACAGGCCCTTCGGCCCACCACGTCCATGCCGACTATAATGCCCATCTATACTAATCCCACCTACCTGCATTAATTCCATATCCGTCTATGCCTTGCTCATTCAAGTACCTGTCCAGATGCCTCTTAAATGTTGCTCCTGTTCCTGCCTCCACCACCTCCTCAGGCACCTCATTCCAGATACCCACTATTCTTTGTGTGAAAAATTTACCCCTTTGATCCCCTTTAAACCTCCTCCCTCTCATCTTAAATCTATGCCCTCTAGTTTTAGTCACCCCTACCATGGGGAAACAGACTCTGGCTATCTACCCTATCTGTGCCTCTCATAATTTTATATACCTCTATCATGTCCCCTCTCAGCCTCCTTCGTTCCAGGGAAAACAGACCCAGAATATCCAATCTCAAGCCCTCCAAAACCAGGCAACATCCTTGTGAATCTTTTCTGCACCCTCTCTAGCTTAATCACATCTTTCCTGTCATGTGGCGACCAGAACTGCACACAGTACTCCAAATGCGGCCGAACTAACGTTATGTACAACTGTAACATGACGTCCCAACTCTTCTACTCAATGCCTCGGCCGATGAAGGCAAGCATGCCATACGCCTTCTTCACCACCCTGTCTACCTGTGTTGCCACTTTCAGGGAACTACGTACTTGCACCCCAAGGATTCTCTGCTCAACAACGCTCTCCAGGGCCCTGCCATTCACTGCATATGTCCTTCCCTGGTTTAACTTCCCAAAATGCATCACTTCACACTTGTCTGTGTTAAATTCCATTTGCCAATCCCTTGCCCACTTCCCCAGTTTATCTATATCCTGTTGTAACCTTAGACAACCTTCTTCACTGTCCACTATCCCACCAATTTTGGTGTCATCCGCAAACTTACTAATCATGCCCCCTACATTCACATCCAAGTCATTAATGTATATGACAAACAACAGAGGGCCCAGCACCAATCTTCGTGGCACACCACTGGTCACCGGCCTCCATCTGAAAAACAACCTCCACGACCATCCTCTGTCTCCTATCACCAAGCCAATTTTGTATACAATTTGCTAGCTCACCCTGGATCCCATGTGTTCGAACCTTCTGGACCAGCCTACCACGTGGGACCTTGTCAAAGGCCTTGCTAAAGTCCATTTCGACAACGACCATTGCCCTGCCCTCATCAATCTACTTGGTCACCTCCTCGAAAAACTAAATCAAATTCGTGAGACATGATTTCCCACGCACAAAGCCATGCTGACTATCCCTAATCAGACCATGCCTTTACAAATGCATATGAATCCTGTCTCTCAGAATCCCTTCCAATAACTTTCCCACCACTGATGTAAGGCTCGCCGGCCTGTAGTTCCCTGGCTTATCCCTGCTGCCCTTCTTAAATAAAGGCACAACATTAGCTATCTTCCAGTCTTCCGGTACCTCATCCGTGGCTAATGATGATACAAAAATTAGAATTAGAATTAGAACATTACAGCGCAGTACAGGCCCTTCGGCCCTCGATGTTGCGCCGACCCGTGAAACCATCTGACCTACACTATTCCATTTTCATCCATATGTCTATCCAATGACCACTTAAATGCCCTTAAAGTTGGCGAATCTACTACTTCTGCAGGCAGGGCGTTCCACGCCCTTACTACTCTCTGAGTAAAGAAACTACCTCTCACATCTGTCCTATATCTATCACCCCTCAACTTGAAGCTATGTCCCCTCGTGTTTGCCATCACCATCTGAGGAAAAAGACGCTCACTATCCACCCTATCTAACCCTCTGATTATCTTATATGTCTCTATTAAGTCACCTCTCCTCCTCCTTCTCTCCAACGAAAACAACCTCAAGTCCCTCAGCCTTTCCTCGTAAGACCTTCCCTCCATACCAGGCAACATCCTAGTAAATCTCCTCTGCACCCTTTCCATAGCTTCCACATCCTTCCTATAATGCGGTGACCAGAACTGCACGCAATACTCCAGATGCGGTCTCACCAGAGTTTTGTACAGCTGCAGCATGACCTCGTGGCTCCGAAACTCGACCCCCCTACTAATAAAAGCTAACACACCATATGCCTTCTTAACAGCCCTATTAACCTGGTTAGCAACCTTCAGGGATTTATGCACCTGGACACCAAGATCTCTCTGTTCATCTACACTACCAAGAATCTTCCCATTAGCCCAGTGCTCTGCATTCCTGTTACTCCTTCCAAAGTGAATCACCTCACACTTTTCCGCATTAAACACCATTTGCCATCTCTCAGCCCAGCTCTGCAGCCTATCTATGTCCCTCTGTACCCTACAACATCCTTAGGCACTATCCACAACTCCACCGACCTTAGTGTCATCTGCAAATTTACTAACCCACCCTTCTACACCCTCTTCCAGGTCATTTATAAAAATGACAAACAGCAGTGGCCCCAAAACAGATCCTTGCGGTACACCACTGGTAACTAAACTCCAGGATGAACATTTGCCATCAACCACCACCCTGTCTTCTTTCAGCTAGCCAATTTCTGATCCAAAGCTCTAAATCACCTTCAACCCCATACTTCCGTATTTTCTGCAATAGCCTACCGTGGGGAACCTTATCAAACGCCTTACTGAAATCCATATAGACCACATCCACTGCTTTACCCTCATCCACCTGTTTGGTCACCTTCTCGAAAAACTCAATAAGGTTTGTGAGGCACGACCTACCCGTCACAAAACCGTGCTGACTATCTCTAATGAACTTATTCTTTTCAAGATGATTATAAATCCTGTCTCTTATAACCTTTTCCAACATTTTACCCACAACCGAAGTAAGGCTCACAGGTCTATAATTACCAGGGCTGTCTCTACTCCCCTTCTTGAACAAGGGGACAACATTTGCTATCCTCCAGTCTTCCGGCACTATTCCTGTCGACAATGACGACATAAAGATCAAGGACATAAAGGCTCTGCAATCTCCTCCCTAGCTTCCCAGAGAATCCTAGGATAAATCCCATCTGGCCCAGGGGACTTATCTATTTTCACTCTGCTGGGGCCAGGGCCCCAGCAATCTCCTCCCTTGCTTCCCATAGCATCCGAGGATACACCTGGTCAGGCCCTGGAGGTTTATCAACCTTAATGCGCTTCAAAAACTCCAACACCTCCTCCTTTGTAATGTTGATATGCTCCAGGATATGTCCATGTGTCTTCAATAGATTCAGAGGGTTGTGAGAAAGAGATGGGAGCAATCAAGGGAGAGATCCTCTCAGTCCAGGAACCAACAGACTTTCTCAGTTCAAACTGTTTGTACAATTCAGAAAACTCAGGTTGCCCAGCTGGTTAGTCATGTGACTAGCTGGTTTGACTGTGTCCGTTTGTGTATTTGACCATCTTAGCAATCAACCTGGAATGCAAGCTCCCCCACCTTCGATATCTGGTGATCAAAAGTCCATTGTGGGTTGAAGGTGTCAGGGAATGGTCTGTTAATATGCAAATGTCTTTTCAACAAAGAGTCCATTGTGGGTTGAATGTGTCAGGGAATGGCTGCTTTGCCCTTCCAAACAGATCTGGCAAATTTATAAAGTAAGTCCTTTCCTCACTTCAACAACAGTTTGAAATTTAATGTCCAGGTGGAAAAATTAATATGCCTCCATGCTTAGCAGGTGGGGGCCTGCATGACACCTCCACACCCAATGGAATGAAATGCGATTTGAGAAAAGTGCATTTCATTAAAAGGGTCGAGAGAAAAATGTATGATACAGAAAAATACATGCATTTCTCTCATTCATTCCTATTCATTCATAAATCCTAAAACTTATTGCAGCCTGTCTTCTCTTGGTGCCAGTGCTGCTTTAATTGCCTCCTTTTTGGAATCCCAATAAACATGTGTTTTTTGGGGGGAAGTTTCTCTTCTGTTTGCCTATTTCCATGGCTGCCTAGGGTCTTTGTTCCTGTTGAGGTCTGAAAAGGGGGATGGGTGGTTTCTCTTTTTTTCTGACTGTGGTGGAGGATTCTTTGCTAATCTCCCCTTTGTCCCAGAGGACATGCCTGCCTGCCTGCAGATATTTGTGCAGAATCTATTCCCCCCACCCCACACACCACCCACCCCCCCCCCCCCCCCAACCCCCACAGAGGTTTTTCTGTGTCTCTGCAGGTTCCTGTAAATGCTGTCAGCAACTCTGGTGAGGTGCTTCCAGTGTCTGCATTTATGTAGGAGGAAGTGGGATCTAACTTCTCACATTTTTCGGGGTTGGCTGACCGGACAGTTGGGGTTTTCATCTGGAATTCCTCCCAGACTTCCTTTAATCTGCCCTCTTGGTCACTTTTGCCCCTTCCCTGTCTAACTTTTTGCTGGCCTTGAGCCTGCCTGTCCCTTTTTGTTCTCAATGGGGGTCATGTGGTGACATTAATATGCCTTATGCTTGGCAGGTGGGGCCTGCATGACAATAACCATCTTCCTTTGTACTAGGTATGACTCCAACCAGTGGAGAGTTTTCCCCCTGATTCCCATTGACTCCAGTTTTGCTCGGGCTCCTTGATGCCATTCTCGGTCAAATGCTGCCTTGATGTCAAGGGCAGTCACCCTCACCTCACCTCTTGAATTCAGCTCTTTTGTCCATTTTTGAACTCCAATTAACTATCCAGAGATTGCTACTGAAAAGTGTAGATGCATGAGGGAAGACAGCATCAAACTTGGCTTCAAAACCTCCTGTGGTCAAATTGTTTGCCAATATGCTTCATCTCGACTCATACAGTTAAGGTAATGGCTACCATCTCTTGGCTCTAAACCTGATCCATCCTCATTCATTGATATTCTTGGCCTCACTATCTCCTCTGACCTCAAATAGAATATTAATATCTCCTTTATTGATAAAATTTCCTCCAAACAGTAAATTTTCCTCTTTCAAGCCAAGATGTTTCTTTTCCTCTCAGTAATTTCTAAGTTTCTATGCAGCTCAAGGTCATCAAGAATTGCATATTATTCCCATAGGATTTCAGCATCTCTCTGATGCTTTTGGACAAGATACAAGAAAAACATTCTCATCTAATAGATAATCCCACTCTTACCACCACTCTCCATTGTGACCTGGTCTCTCCCTATTTTACCAATACAATTTTCTCCCTTGTTCTAAGTTGCAAATAAGTTGCCCTCAATGCTCATTTTCTTGCTGTATTGAAATTATGCCTTATTGTACAGCCTCCTCTCTAAGAACTTTAAGAACTTCATAAATATGGAATGCCTTTCTGCATTCAGCTGTTCCTTCTGATCAACTTTGGGTTTTTAAAACCCAGAGTTGGGGCAGCATTTTCTGCTGGAGGGGCTCCCAGCACCGGGCTGAAATGGCGGGGGGAACGCCGCCTCTGCCTTTTCGTGATCCTCCAGTCTTTTTACATCAAAGTTTCAGGAGACGGGATCCCATCCTTTTAAAGAGGGGGAATCCCACGTCCAATAGCTGCCGGTAATCAGAGGTCCAACAGCTCAGCAGTATCGGCAGCACCACCGGGAATGGTGGCCACTGCCGGTACTGCAGAGGCCTAGGACCCAGAGCCAGTGTTGGAACCCCAGAGCAGAGGTAGGTGAGGCAGGGCCGCTGGGGCCAGTCCTGAGGACCCAGTGGGGTGGGGGAGGGGGTTGAGGCGTGGCGGGGGTGGGGGACGTCGCGCAGTCCAGCGGGAGAGGGTTCCCAGGGCATAAAGTTGTTCCTGGTGGGACTCCTCTGTGGTCCACAAATTGCCCACGGAGGACGAACCCCCTTCCCCCCAAGCCCGCAGTGAGGCTGCCTCGTGTTGCGAGACATCATCCCCATGCAGTGGAGACACTCCCCCCCACCCCCGCCACTGGTAAGATGCCAGCAGTGGTGGGAAGAGACCCTTAATTGGCCACTTATATGCCACTTAAGGGCCTCAATTAGCCTCTGAGTGGGAAGGCTGTCATTGGCCTATCCCGACCCTGGGAAGATCATAGAATCATAGAATGTTTACGGCACAAAAAGAGGCCACTTGGCCCATCGTGTCTGCACCAGTTGAAAAACGAGCTACCCAGCCCAAACCCACCTTCCAGCATTTGGGATATGGCCCTGCAGGTTACGGCACTTGAGGTGCATATCCAGACAACTTTCAGGCACTGAGTTCCAGATCCCTACCACCCTCTGGGTGAAAAAAAGTTTCCTCATCTCCCCCTAGTTATTGACCTCTTTGTGAAAGTAAACAGGCCATATGAGCATAGGAATTGGAAGCAGGAGTAGGCCACTCGGCCTGCTGCACCATTCAACAAGATTATGGCTGATCTGATTGTAACTTCAACTCCACATTACTGTCCACACCCCTGATAACCGTACACTCCCTTTCTTATCAAGAATCTATCTACCTCTGCCTTTAAAATAGACAAAGACTCTGCTTCCACTGCCTTTTGAGGAAGAGAGTTCCAAAGACTCACTATCCTCTAAGAGAAAACATTTCTCCTCATCTCTGTCTTAAATGGGCGACCCCTTATTTTTAAGCAGTGACTCCTAGTTCTAGATTCTCCCACAAGAGGAAACATCCTTTCCACATCCACCCTGTCAAGAGCCCTCAGGATTTTATATGTTTCAATCAAGTCGCTTCTTACTCCAGTGGATACAAGCCTAGCCTGTCTAATCTTTCCTCATAAGACAACCTGTCCATTCCAGATATTGGGGAAGGTTGTCTTATGAGGAAAGGTTGGACAGGCTAGGCTTGTATCCGCTGGAGTTTAGAAGAGTAAGTACACTCTACCCAGCCCCGTAATGAACCTTGTCCCTCTGCGATCACTCCTGTCCCCACTGTGGTAACTGCAACCACCCAAAACCCCCAACTGCTCTCTAAATATCCTCCACAACACCACCACCCCCACCCCCTGACCTCCACCATCAGACTCTACCCAATTTCCATCTTAGCCCACCCCCCCACCCCCCACTATTTTTCCCCCTGCAACTACCCCTAAATTGACCTGTTCCCAGGCTGCAGATTTTTCCAAGCCTTCCTCACCCATTTTTCAGCCATGCCTGTCAAGCAGGGCAGGGAATTTGGGAAACAAAGTCACATGCTGTGGAGTTATAACCACACTCCCGGGTTTCCCAACCATAACCTCTTCCCCATACTCATAAACCCCACTCCAGTAAATATCGGGGCCAATGGGTCAATGGCTTCAGCTCAGGTAAACGAAGGAAATATGGGAGAAGAAATAGCAACTGCATTTCAGTTGCACACATTTTTGCCTTGTCTTTATTCTACAAGTTGAAACTTTCCAAACTATTACTGATTGGAAATACAGATGGTTCCTTTCATGGACATTAATATTATACAAGCTTGGTCATAGGCACTATGAAAAGATTGTTTAAATAGAACATTTGCTCCAGCACACATTACTTCCTAATGCATTGTTTGCAGCATGACTAATAAAAGGGGAAATTTTGCTCACTGTTGAAATGTTTCTGGTAAGAAAAGTCCACTATATTAATATGTTCAATATCCCATTATGATAGTTAAAGATTGTTACTGACAACGATTGCCATAATGCAGTTTTCTATAAACAGTAGCAAGTTTATAGAACTAAATATGGCTGACTTTCTCTGCTATAAATCTTCAGGGACAGACAGCCATAATTCTCTCAAGTGAGTGGTGAAATGTTTTATAGCAGACTGTGTTGAGGCAGAGAAAACGAGCTAGAGATTGCAAAGCACCAGAGATTGGTATCATTGTCAGACCTTGCAATGCATCCTCATTTCAGTTTTGACTGTGCTGTTCACATTTTGGTATTCTATATTACCTTCTTGATTCCAGCATTACACTTCAGGTTAAAGAAATTGAAGCTGTAGAAGGCAACTATTTCCCCATATCAGCTTATCAGTTTGTTTCTTCAAAAAAGAATTACCTCACTGTCAGAGGTGGAATGGAGTGAAAGTGAATCATTGTTATACAGGAAGGAAGTGATTAAAGTGTGGTTCAGTCCAGGCTGACTCTATGTAGTAAAAGAGACATAGGAGCATGCCATCTGCCTATCTTCTCAGAGGGGAGTGGTGTGTGGTCCAGAGCAATCTAAACGAGGCAAGAAAATAAATCAATTCTGATGGAAAAGGGGTAAATAAGCATTTTATTCCATGCTTTAAAAATCACAATTAAGGAAATACTTCTAGATATAGACATTTTTTTTTGTTCTTTTTGTTTTTCTCAAGTGAAAAATATTGGGACTAATTAGCCAACAGCGATGAATAGTAAGTGCAAAGACATTATGGATGTTCACAAATGTGACAGGATGTTACAAATCCCTCCATGGCCTCACCCCCTCCCTGTCTCTCCAATCTCCTCCAGACCCACAACCCTCCAAAATATCTGCGTTCATCTGATTCTGGCCTCTTGTGTATCCTTGATTTTAATCGCTCTATCATTGATGGCCACGCCTTCAATTGCCTAGGCCTCAAGCTCTGGAATACTGTCCCTACACCTCTCAGTCTCGCTTTCCTCCTTTAAGACAATCCTTAAAAAAACTACCTCTTAGATCAAGCTTTTGGTCATCTAATTTTGTGGCTCGATTTCGTACTTTGTTTTATAATATTCCTGTGAAGTTTTATTACACTAAAGGCACTATATAAATATAAGTTGTTGTTGTTGTTACAATTAGAGAGGCTACTAAAGCAACAAGCTTGAAGGGTTGAGTGGTGTTTTCTCTCCCTGATTTACGTGGGATGATCTTACATTTTCAAGGTGCCTGGGAAATGCTCAAGTTCCAGAGACAACAGAGACATGTGGCATTGGGGCTCCATTCCCTTTCTGTTGGACTGAGATTTCTATAACTTCTAAAACCCGAAGAAGCACTGATTGTGAATGTTGGGCGGGGTCTATTGGGACCTCCCATCTCATTTTCCTCCAGGTACATTGGAAGGGCTCCCAAAACAGGGGCACCTGGAGACATTGGCAGTGAGCCTTGCAGAGGATCTGAAGCGGGCAGGCAACAAAGTGGAGGAACCTTATCAAGTTAAGTACAAGCCTTCTCTTGACAGCTTCCCCAGAGATATTTGGACCTGCAACCCTTTTGGCTGCTTTCTTCAGAGAGCAACCAGAAAGCCCCTAACGTTAGCAGCCATTCAAGCTACAGCAAGCCTTGTACAAGGCCCTATGACAGCTGTACACTGGGACCATGATAATAACCTGGAACCAGAAATAAAAGTAAGTGCAGGTCATTGCAGGCAGAGTGCTCCATCTGCCTGGCACTGAGGTTCAGAGTGAAGGAGGAAAATTGGCTCATTATTTTCATCTGCTAAGCACAGTAAAGCTTGGCTTTATTTCATAACATGAGCAGCATACTTCAGTTCCGACACGTGTGAAAACTTTTGAAGCTCTCTTTTGCATATACTGACTAATATTCAGTGCAGTGCCACAGGGAGTGGAATCAGACCACCTTGATTGTACAGTGATTTGTATGTTTTGAACACAAAAATCTAACTGACACATCAGTAAATACTGAGGGAATGCTGCATTGTTGGAGGTGCAGTCATTTGGAAAAGACATTAAACTGAGACCCTGTCTGCCCTGTCAGGTGGGTGTAAAATATCTCCTGGCACTATTCAAAGAAGAGCTGGGGAGTTATCCCTGGTGTCCTGACCAACATTTATCCCTCAAGCAGCATCACTGGAACAAATTATCCGGTCATTATCTAATTTGTACTTGTGGGATCCTGCTGTGCTCATATTAGATGTCACATTTCTGACATTACCACAGTGACTATCTGCCAAAAAAAGTGCTTCATTGGCTGTAAAATGCTTTGGGATGTCTTGAGATTGTGAAAGATGCTATATAAATGCAAGATCTTTCCTTTCTCATATATAAATGCGAAACAAGCAATGGCATCCTCTTTACGTGGACTAATGTTCAAAATCATGAGGAGTCTAGACAGAGTAGATAGACAGTAGATAGAGAGAAACTGTTCCCTTTGGCAGAGAGGTCAAGAAACAGAGGACACAGATTTAAGGTGATTGGCAAAAGAACCAAAGGCGACATGAGAAAAGTTATTTTACTAGCGAGTGGTTAGGATCTGGAATGCACTGCCTCAGAGAATAATGGATGCAGATTCAACTGTGGCTTTCAAAAGGGAATTGGATAGGTACTTGAAAAGAAAAAAAGTGCAGGGTTACAGGGAAAGGGAGTGGGGGTGGGACTAGCTGAATTGGTCTTGCAGAGAGCTGGTCTGGACTCAACAGGCTAATTGGCCTCCTTCTGTGCTCTAACCATTCTATGATTCTATGAGCAATTCAGAACTGTTTTGTTTTAAAAGGAGCACTGCCATCCCGACAAAGACAATTTTTATTTGTAAACGTTTTGGCTGCAAAATTTGCTTGGCCATTCCACTGGAAAGTTACAAACTCTGCTAGAACCTTTATATGCTAGGTTCCATCCTCAAGCTGCAATGTTGAATGGTCTGGACTCCCAAGGACTATGATTGTAACATTATTGAGTGTACTGTTAAGACAGGGTGGTTGCAGCAGGAAACGACTAATGCATTCTAGAGGTAGTTTCTGAGTCAGGTATCTGCCAGCAGAATTTCTTGGGTCTTCCATGGATATCCCCAAACCACCGATGATCTGTTCCTGTAGTTTCTCCCACCTGCTCGTGAACTTCGGCAATGGAATTCCATATCAGGCAAACCCTGGTTGAAGTATCATGATAGCATATCGCAGATGTTCCGGGGACTATTGTGGACACAAAAGTACTGAGGTAATTTATTCACGTTTTATTAGTAGTAGTAAAGATTACTAGCAGTACTAAAGCTTATTAGTAGTCGTGGTATTTATTAGTTATAGGTTAACTAAGAACTAAGAAAAATAAATTAATTAACACATGATACAGATGGCAGGGCAGGTGATGTGTTGCAGCTACGGTATCCGGGAGCTGGTAGATGCCAGTTTGACCCACAGCAAGCACACCTGCGGAAGTGCCTGTGACTCGAGGAGCTTCGGCTCAGAGTTAATGAGCTGGAGGCTGAGTTACAGACACGGTGATGCATCAGGGAGGGGGAAAGTTACCTGGACACTTTGTTCCAGAAGGTAGTCACACCCTTTAGGATAGGGTCTTCTGATTTGGTCAGTGGTTAGCGAGAGGAGGGTGTGACTATGAGTGAGGCTGGCAAGGGGATCGAGAAGGTAGAAGTGGAGGAGCTTCAGCCCTTACAATTGTCCAACAGGTTCAAGGTTCTTGCAGCTTTTTTGGATGAGAGCAGGTGCCGCAGGGTGGATGAGAGAACTGACCATGGCACCATGGTACAGGAAGCCATTCAAGCGGGAGGAGTAAATAAGAATGTTGCAGTAGTAAGGGGGCCAATATAGTCAGGGGGATAAACACTTTTGTAGCCCAGAGCAAAAGTCCAGAAGGCTGTGTTGCCTGCCCGGTGCCAGGGTTTGGGACAACTGCTCTGGGCTGGAGAGGAACTTGCAGTAGGAAGGGGATCTTCCAGTTATCTTGATCCATGTGGGTACCAACGACATAGATAGGACTAGGAAAGAAGTTCTGCTTCGGGATTATGAGCAGCTAGGTGCTAAATTAAAAAGCACCTCAAAAAAGCACATAATAATCCCTGAACCAGAAACAAATTGGCGTAGGGTAAATAGGATTAGAGAAATGAATGCATGGCTCAAGGACTGGGGCCATGGGAGAAATGGGCTTTGATTCATGGGCACTGGCACCAATACTGTGAAAAGTGGGAGCTGTACTGTTGGGACAGTCTTCACCTGACCGGTGCTGGGACCAGTGTTCTGGCGAGTCGTATAACTAGGGTGGTAGAGAGGGCTTTAAACTAACTCATGGGGGGGATAGGATCATGTGAGGGTAGATGTGGTAAATTAAAGGGAAAGAACAAGTTATTAGAGTAGGGTAGTAAATTGGGTTTTGGAAAATGAATTCATAGAGTGTATTCTAGACAAATAGAGCAGTATGTTCCAGAGCCAACTAGGGAGCAAGCTATTCTAGACCTGGTAATGTGCAATGAGACAGGATTAATCAATAACCTCACAGTAAAGGAACCTCTAGGCGGCAGCAATCATAACATGATAGAATTTCAGTTTGAAGGTGAGACGTATGGGTCTAAGACTAGTGTTTTAAACCGAAATAAAGGTAATTATAAGGGTATGAAGGCAGAGTTGGCTAAGGTGAACTGTAAAACTAGTTTAAAAGGTAAGACAGTAGAGGTGCAGTGGCAGACTTTTAAGGAGATATTTAATAAGTCTCAGCAAAGATTTAACCCAGTGAGAAAGAAAGACTCTTTGAGAAGGATGTATCATCTGTGGCTAAATAAGGAAGTTAAGGATAGTATCAAATTGAAAGAAACACTGTATAGTTCTGCAAAGATCAGTGGCAAGCCAGAAGATTGGACTGATTTGAAGAACCAGCAAAGGATGACTAAACAAATAATAAAGAAAGAGAAATTAGAGTATGAGAGAAGGTTAGCTAGAAATATAAAAACAGATAGTAAGAGTTTCTATAAGTGTTTAAAAAGGAAAAGAATAACTATTGCAAGTGTTGGTCCTCCAGAGAGTGAGTCTGGGGAATTAATAATGGAAAACAAGGAAATGGCAGGAGCATTGAGCAGGTATTTTGTGTCTGTCTTCCCTGGAGCAGGCTTAGAAAAGTTCTCAAAGATACTTGAAAATCAAGAGGTGAAAGAGAGGGAGGAACTTAAAACAGTCACCATCACCAGGGAAAAGGGACTGAGAAAACTATTAGACCTAAAAGCTGACAAGTCCCCAGGACCTGATGTCTTGCATCTGAGGGTCTTAAAAGAAGTGGCAGCACAGAAAGTAGAGTATGATCTTCCAAAATTCCTTAGGACTAATGTCCTTTAGGGAAGGAAATCTGCTGTCCTAACCTGGTCTGGCCTACATGTGACTCCAGACCCACAGCAATGTGGTTAACTCTTACATGCCCTCTGAAATGGCCTAGCAAGCCTCTCAGTGGTACCTAACCACTACAAAGTCTATAAAAAGGAATGAAACCGGACGGACCACCCGGCTTCGACCTAGGCACCGGAAACGAAAACGGCAAACCCAGCCCTGTCGACCCTGCAAAGTCCTCCTTACTAACATCTGGGGGCTTGTGCCACAGTTGGGAGAGCTGTCCCACAGACTAGTCATACTCACGGAATCATACCTGACAGACAATGTCCCAGACACTGCCATCACCATCCCCGGGTATGTCCTGTCCCACCGGCAGGACAGACCCAGCAGAGGTGGTGGCACAGTGGTATACAGTAGGGAGGGAGTTGCCCTGGGAGTCCTCAACATCAATTCCGGACCCCATGAAGTCTCATGGCATCAGGTCAAACATGGGCAAGGTAACCTCCTACTGATTACCACCTACCGCCCTCCCTCAGCTGATGACTCAGTACTCCTCCATGTTGAACACCACTTGGAGGATGCACTGATGGGGCAAGGGCATAAAATGTACTCTGGGTGGGGGACTTCAATGTCCATCACCAAGAGTGGCTCGGTAGCACCACTACTGACCGAGCTGGCCGAGTCCTAAAGGACATGGCTACTAGACTGGGTCTGCGGCAGGTGGTGGGGAACCAACACGAGGGAAGAACATACTCGACCTCGTCCTCACCAATCTGCCTGCCGCAGATGCATCTGTCTATGACAGTATTGGTAGGAGTGACCACCGCACAGTCCTGGTGGAGACGAAGTCTCGCCTTCACATTGAGGATATCGTCCATCGTGTTGTGTGGCACTATCACCGTGCTGAATGGGATAGATTTCGAACAGATCTAGCAATGCAAAACTGGGCATCCATGAGGCGCTGTGGGCCATCAGCAGCAGCAGAATTGTATTCAACCACAATCTGTAACCTCATGGCCCTGCATATCCCCCACTTTACCATCAAGCCAGGAGACCAACCCTGGTTCAATGAAGAGTGCAGGAGGGCATGTCAGAAGCAGCACCAGGCATACCTCAAAATGAGGTGTCAACCCGGGTGAAGCTACAACCCAGGACTACTTGCATGCCAAACTGCATAAGCAGCATGCCATAGACAGAGCTAAGCGATCCCATAACCAACAGATCAGATCTAAGCTCTGCAGTCCTGCCACATCCAGCCGAGAATGGTGGTGGACAATTAAACAACTAACTGGAGGAGGTGGCTCCACAAATATCCCCATCCTCAATGATGGAGGAGCCCAGCACATCAGTGCGAAAGATAAGGCTGAAGTATTTGCAACAATCTTCAGCCAGAAGTGCCAAGTTGATGATCCATCTCGGCCTCCTCCTGAAGTCCCCAGCATCACAGATGCCAGACTTCAGCCAATTCGATTCACTCCGCGTGATATCAAGAAATGACTGAAGGCACTGGATACTGCAAAAGCTATGGGCCCTGACAATATTCCGGCAATAGTCCTGAAGACCTGTGCTCCAGAACTTACCGCGCCCCTAGCCAAGCTGTTCCAGTACAGCTACAACACTGGCATCTATCCTGCAATGTGGAAAATTGCCCAGGTATGTCCTGTACACAAAAAGCAGGACAAATCCAACCCGGCCAACTACCGCCCCATTAGCCTACTCTCAATCATCAGTAAAGTGATGGAAGGTGTCATCAACAGTGCCATCAAGCGGCACTTGCTTAGCAACAACCTGCTCAGTGACGCTCAATTTGGGATCCGCCAGGGCCACTCAGCACTTGACCTCATTACAGCCTTGGTTCAAACATGGACAAAAGAGCTGAACTCAAGAGGTGAGGTGAGAGTGACTGCCCTTGACATCAATGCAGCATTTGACTGAGTATGGCATCAAGGAGCCCTCGCAAAACTGAGGTCAATGGGAATCAGGGGGAAAACCTTCCGCTGGCTGGAGTCATACTTAGCACAAAGGAAGATGGTTGTGGTTGTTGGAGGTCAATCATCTGAGCTCCAGGACATCACTGCAGGAGTTCCTCAGGGTAGTGTCCTAGGCCCAACCATCTTCAGCTGCTTCATCAATGACCTTCCTTCAATCATAAGGTCAAAAGTGGGGATGTTCACTGATGATTGCACAATGTTCAGCACCATTCGTGACTCCTCAGATACTGAGGCAGTCCGTGTAGAAATGCAGCAAGACCTGGACAATATCCAGGCTTGGGCTGATAAGTGGCAAGTAACATTCGCGCCACACAAGTGCCAGGCAACGACCATCTCCCCTTGACATTCAATAGCATTACCATCGTTGAATCCCCCACTATCAACATCCTAGGGGCTACCATTGACCAGAAACTGAAATGGAGTAGCCATATAAATACCGTGGCTACAAGAGCAGGTCAGAGACTTGGAATCCCGAGGCGAGTAACTCATCTCTTGACTCCCCAAAGCCTGTCCACCATCTACAAGGCACAAGTCAGGAGTGTGATGGAATACTCTCCACTTGCCTGGATGGGTGCAGCTCCAACAACACGCAAGAAGCTCGACACCATCCAGGACAAAGCAGCCCGCTTGATTGGCACCCCATCTACAAACATTCACTCCCTCCACCATCGATGCACAGTGGCAGCAGTGTGTACCATCTACAAGATGCACTGCAGCAATGCACCAAGGCTCCTTAGACAGCACCTTCCAATCCCGCGACCTCTACCAACTAGAAGGACAAGAGCAGCACATACATGGGAACACCACCACCTGCAAGTTCCCCTCCAAGTCACACACCATCCTGACTTGGAACTATATCGCCGTTCCTTCACTGTCGCTGTGCCAAAATCCTGGAACTCCCTTCCTAGCAGCACTGTGGGTGTACCTACCCCACAGCAGTTCAAGAAGGCAGCTCACCACCACCTTCTCAAGGGCAATTAGGGATGGGAAATAAATGCTGGCCTGGCCAGCAACGCACACATCCCATGAATGAATAAAGAATTCCTTGGATTCTGGAAGGGTCCCAGCAGATTGGAAAATTGCAAATGTAGCACTTTTATTCAAGAAAGGAGGAAACTATAGGTCAGTTAGTCTCACATCTGTCATCGGGAAATTGCTAGAATTCATTATTAAGGAGGTTATAGCAGGGTACTTAGAAAATCATAATGAGATCAGGCAAAGTCAGCAAGATTTTGTGAAAGGGAAATCGTATTTAACTAGTTTGTTAGAGTTCTTTGAAGAAATAACAAGCAAGGTGGATAAAGGGGAATCTGTAGATGTGGTGTACTTGGATTTCCAGAAGGCATTTTATAAGGTGCCACAAAAAAGGTTAACTATGCAAAATAAGAGTGTATGGTGTAGAGGGTAACATATAAACATGGATAAAGGACTGGTTAGCTAACAGTAAGAAATGGGTCATTTTTGGGTTGGCAAGCTGTAATTAGTAGAGTGCCACAGGGATCAATGCTCGGGCCTCACCTGTTTTCAATCTATGCCAATGACTTGAATGAAGGGACCGAATGTATGATAGCTAAATTTGACCATGACACCAAGATAGGTAGGAAAGTAAGTTGTCAAGAGGAGGTAAAGAGTTGTTACAATCAGGTGAGGAGGAGTCGAAAGGCTCCCCTCTTCTCCCTCTCCTTGTTTGACCATAATAGGCTTATTTCTCAATTCAGTGAGTGTTTAACTGCTCACATGCCATGATCATAAGCAGAACCAATCAGACAGATTTTCTTGCATTTAACAAAGAAAGAGGTTAACTTTATTGTACTTAAACAGACCTAAATAAAAGTAAGAAAATACGCTCCAATGTTCACATGCACACACACACAAATTTGTTACAGAACGGGGAAGGATACATTGGTTGAATCAGAGATCAGAGAACTAAAAGGGGTATACAATCTGTGGAGGTTGGTGACTCGGCTGGCTTCAGGCTGAATTTGGTGGTCACACGAATTTCCTTCGGTGGTCTTGAGGCTTCCGATTTGAAGATGTGAACACTGATTCGGTGATTCTCCAGGAGGTAGCAATGAGGCTGATTTCCTTCGAGAGGGGGATCTCTGTCTGTCCTTTTCAGAAACTTCTCTACCCACTAGCACAATCCTCAGGTTTAAGTAATTAATCACAGTGAGCATTGATCGGTGAACAGACGAACACAATCAAAAACAGATCAATTAAACCACTGAACACTACAGTCTGCAGCAGGGAATATGCCTCAGTGGTCACGGTCAGCAGGTAGAGTTCAGGTTTGAGTAGTTTGCCTCCACCGGTTTAATATTCAGGTTTCCAGCTAGTGGATTAATAAATCATCATTCAACCTAGTACATTTCATGACAGAATCTACAAAGGGATATAGATAGGTTAAGAGATTGGGCAAAAATTTGGCAGGTGGCGTACAATGTGGCAAAATGTGAATTTATCCACTTTGGCAGGGAGAATAGAATAGCAGTATACTATTTAAATGGAGAGAGATTGCAGAGGAATCTTGACGTCCTATTAAATGAATCTCAAAAAATTTGTATGCAGGTACAGCAAATGATTAGGAAGACAAATGAAACATTGGCAATTATTGTAAGGGGAATGGAATATAAAAGTAGGGAAGTTTTATTGCAACTGCACAGGGTCTTGGTGAGACCATATCCAGCGTACAGTTTTGGTCTCATTTGAAAAAGGATATAATTACATTCGAGGCAGTTCAGAGAAGGTTCACTCGACTCATTCCTGGAATGAAGGGCTTATCTTGTGAAGAAAAGTTGAACAGGTTGGGCCTTTACCCATTGGAGTTTAGAAGAATGAGATGTGATCTTACTGAAACATATAAGATCCTGAGGGGACTTGATAGGGTGGATGTTTCTTGTGGGAGAGACTAGAACTAGGGGACACAGTTTAAAAATAAGGGGTCTCCCTTTTAAGATTGAGATGAGGAGAATTTTTTTCCCCTCACAGGGTCATTAGTCTGTGGAATTCTCTTCCCCAACAGTGGTGGCTGGGTCATTGAATTTATTCAAGGCTGAGTTAGATAGATTTTTGACAGACAAGGGAGTCAAGGGTTATGGGGGGCTGACAGGAAAGCGGACTTAAGACCACAATCAAATCAGCCGTGATCTTATAGAATGGCGGAGCAGGCTCAAAGGGCTGAATAGCCTTCTCCTGCTCCTATGTTTCTTCCTTCCTATGTTCCTAATTAGTTTTAAAATTTATCTCTGTGCCCTTAAAATGCATTGTCATCCTGACAAAACAAAGATTCGACTTTCCAACTGTTAGTCATCTAGCAAAATAAATTCCTGCCGAGCATGTTTTCATAGAGACTGCTTCTTTAAAGAGCACTAGTCAGGACACACACAACACAAATAGTTTTTTTTTATTTGTTTGTTGAGATGTGGGCATTGCTGGCTCGGCCAGAATTTATTGCCCATCCCTAATTGCTCTTGAACTAAGTGGCTTGCTAGGCCATTTTTAAGAGTCAACCACATTGCTGTGGATCTGGAATCACACAAGGGCCAGATCAGGTAAGGATGGCAGATTTCCTTATCTAAAGGGCATCAGTAAACCAGATGGGTTTTACAACAATTGCCAATGGTTTAATGGTTATCATTAGACTAGCTTTTTTAATTCCAGATTTATTAATTGAATTCAAATTTCACCATTTGCCGTGGTGGGATTCAAACCCAGGTCCCCAGAGCATTAGCCTGGGCTCTGGATTACTAGTCCAGTGACATCACCATCATGCCACCGCCTCCCCCATGAAAGGATAATTCCAAATATACATCTATTGTGGTAATTCAGAATTTCAATGCAATATCTGTTCAATTCATGGACAAAATTCTTTGTTTTCATATTCGACAAATGAAATTCAACTTTCTCTGCAGTTTTGGCTACACGAGTAAACTTATTTTTGATGGAAGCATGTCCACTTTGAAGGCACTTTACACAAGTTCAAATGAAAATTTACCATGGATTCAAGCTGTTCTCTCTGTGAAGTGTTTCTGTGTCATTGCGGTATCCTCTCGGTCAAAGTTGATGCGGTTATTTACATATCTACAGTAATGCTCAGAAGTCATCTTGAGGGCAGGCAGATTTTGAATTTGGAAAATTCGCCTAAGGCTGACAGAGTTCAATATGCGGGTTATACTATGAAACCCCTCCTTTTCTGAAGACTGGAATAGGTTTTACAGGCACCAGCAATGCTCCAGTATTTCATCCTTGTGACAATTCTTCATGTCTATCAGCATGTGTCAGCAGAGTATCTGTTGGGGTTATCACAATTGAGCCTGATCCTTCCACACACACTCTCTACCAGGATCACTAGATAAGGGTGTGGAGTGAGAATCAAGCCTGATTTTTCCCTTCCCTAATCTGGGGAGTCTGAAAACCCCACTGTCACCTCAGCCGATTATGAGCTAACGCAATATTCATCAACGATTGAACCTGGGACCTTCCTGATCTTTATGGCTCACACAGTGCATTTACCCACTGAGCCATTGTCCTTTTAACCTTTATCATAAACCCTCCAACTTGTTTGCATTGCATTTGTATTTTGTTCTCTTCCTCTCTGTATAGCTTGCCTAGCTCTACGCTTGGCTTTGGCATACAGGGTACTTGGGACAAGGTGTTTGGATGACACTGCTGACCTGGGTGTTATTAGGTCATATGCAGTGTTGAAACGTTGCTGTTAGTGACATGCCAAGGACAGGAATTAGATGATACTCCTGTTACAAAATGAAGCATCTTGTCAAGGTATCCTCAATTGGATAGGAATGTGTGCACCGTGCAAACATACAAGCATTTAATTTTCTTTGCTGGTGAACTCATTAAAATTCCTTTGTACGCCATTTTAACCCTGTTGTTAGCCACTTCCAAACTTTTTTTGATTTCTTTTCACGAGATGTGAGCGACGCTGGCTAGACCAGCATTTGTTGCCCATCCCTAATTGCCCTTGAGAAAGTGGTGGTGAAATTATAACATTAAAATAGCACATAGGGGAGTTTAACCAGAGGAAATTAAACTCCATGGATTTTAAACCAATCAAATCCTGTGTTTCCAAATACTGAATGAAAGACACTAGATCAAAAGGCCCACTTTTGTCTCAGCCCACTTGGCAGGAATGGTGCAGGTGGAGGGGTTAACATGGCAAAAGGGCAGAAAAAGCACCATTTCTGCTAACACCCCTCCTGACCACCCCCCTTGCACCACCCCCACCACCCACCCCCCCCCAACCCCCACCCCCGCCCCACGCCTACCCTCCCACAGTATTGTAACTGCTAAAAATTGCCATTAAAATGTGTAAATCACAGCATGGTGATGCCATCGGTGCAGTGCCCAATTTTAACTTAAGATCCTGGGAGAACAGCACAGCATCAAAC